>NC_133617.1:228290747-228612688 GCF_048593235.1 Sminthopsis crassicaudata | reverse complement strand
ACATACCTCAGGGGGCACATAAAAATTTCTCAGGTGAAAAAGGCTTGTGAGTGGGAAAAAGTTTTAAAGAAGCCCTTTGTATATATTACAGACAATAATAGCTTATTGCATTTAAAACTGATAAGAATGAATTAATTTTGGACACTACCTGACAAAAACTAATAATTTTAAAATCAACAAGTATTTGCTGAGTGGACCAATATGTGCAAAGTATTAGGCAAAATACTAGTGATGATCAATTTTAGTAATCTTAATACATTCTGAAGATTTAAGGAATATGCCAGAGGTATAAAAAGGGCATATTTAGACAGGATAGGGGTAATCATCAGAGGAAGCTGTTTCAACAACCAGGACTTCTCTCTGTGCCAAGGGAAATCACTGGTCTAGTTTATTATCTCTATCTACTGTCACAAAACAAAATAAATGCAAAGCAAAGCAAAACAAAATAAAAATATCCATCATCTAGCATCTCTTTGAGCATTTGCAGTGACAGAAAAATCACTATCTCACAAGGCAGCCAATTTTTATCCTGGCTAGGCCCAATTGTTTCCAAATTCTACTAGTGGATTGACATTTATGTATTAGTTTAAACACATTTTTTCAATGTACCAGCAGCAGCCTGCTTTGGGTACTTTGGTAGACTTGTTTTTTGGGGGAACCTCAATCTATACTATTGATAGTTCACTAGATGAAGTGAAAATAGGCTTTTCTTTGAGGACTCTGAGAAGGAAATCACGTATTTTACACAACATAAATTTGATTGGCAGAGCTTTCTTTTTCTAATTTTAAAAATAAGTTTTTATGGGACATCATATATATAAATACTAATATAAAATCATTCTTTTTTTTAGATTCAAACCTTCTTTTAGACAAATAATAAACTAAGCAAAAAATATCTCCTACAGAAATTTATTTGAAAATATATAATAATATTCTGTCCCAAGAGTTCCTTGCTTTCTTTGACTTTTGGCAGGGGGAATTAATACACATAATCTAAAGCCACAAAACATGATTCTTAACAATTCTTAAGGGGGCACTTTTTTTTGGCTAAGATTCTGAATCAAACATCAGAGGTCTGTGTGAGTATAAAACTCTTCTTGACAATATTTGTAGACCACCAGACAGAATTGACAAAGCATTTCATAGACTTCCTCTTTCCAACTCTTAGATTTCAATAAAGCAATGAATGCAACAGTGCTTTGAAAGCAGTATAAAAATGTAATGACATTATTATAGAAGCACATGGATGTGTTTTTAGTAAGTGATGTTAGTCATGACCTCCCCTTTAATTACTTGCATTGCTTGGTCTCCACTTCTTTTTAAAGAGCACAGGGACAAATATGTTTTACTTTTGAACATAGTTGCCTTTTAAAGCAAACACTCTATTAATTGTGTGGGCTTCCTCTGAACACCTGTGAGCTCCTGAATTTAATTGGGTCACAATATATAATTATATAGAGGAAAAGAGAAAACTGAGGGAGCCCCAAACAACAGTTTGAGTTTCTTCCATATTTTCCCTCCTAACTCTCATAGGATGTGGACTGCAAGTGAAAATGCTATTTGGTGTCCTCAGAGCTCTGATATATATATATATATATATATATATATATATATATATATATATATATATATATATGTATATATTTAGGTACTTCTAGAGAGAGAGCAGTCAGCTTCATGAATAAGTATTTGTAATATGCATCCATGTCCAGTAGAATAATTCAAGTGACCATGCCTAATTGTGTTACTAATACTGTGGACAAGAGTGTCTCCAGCATCAAGCCAAGCATTCATTATCCCTCTTTACTGGTATGGTATTCTGAAAATAAAAGTCCAAGAATTGGAAGGAGGAAATAGAAACTAGGTTAAGTGTATATTTTTATGGGCTATTCCAATTCCGTTATTCTAGGTGTCTATGAGAAGCTTTGTCAATAATGTCTGGTGGCCAACGAACATTGTCAGGAGACTTTTATATTCACACAGATCTTTCATTTTTGATTCAGCATCTTAGCACAAAAGTGTCTTGTCAAGAACTGTACTTTGTAGCTCTCTATTATGTGCCTTAATTCCCCTCACCAAAAGTCAATGAGCATAACTGTTTCTGATTTTTTTTTTTTCTGGTGAATATGTCTTACTGTCAGGGTGTCAATTTGATCCATAGGATTTAAGAGTAGGAAGGAAATGTAGAGGTTATCTAATTCAGGTTTTCACCTAATGTAAGTATCACTTATAGATGGAAGCTTACTATTTAACATGGTAGCCCATTTTGTTTTTGAACAGCTTAGCATTAAGAATCCCCCCCCCCATCTTGGTTAAAATAATATTCCCTTTGACTTCCCCTGTTGACTCTTAATTTCAGAGCTTAACAAAGTAAGTTAAAGCTCTCTTTTACATGTTGTTCATCCATCCACATGTGTCTGATTCTTCATGTCCCTCTGGAGTATAGCATAAGTACTTCAATCATTCACTACCTTCAAAGTTTGTTCAAACTCATGTTCATTGAATATCTATCCTCCTCATCCTTTGCCATCCCCCCTTCTTTTGCCTTCAACATTTCCCAACATCAGTATCTTTTCCAATAAGTCCTATTTTCTCACTATGTGGCCAAAGTATTTAATGCTCTAGTGAATAGTCTGAATTAATTTCTTTAAATATTAACTGATTTGATCTCCTTGCTGTCTCAGGGACTTTCAAAAATGTTCTCCAGAACCACAATTTGAGAGTGTTAATTTTGCAGCTCTCAGTTTTTTATGATTAAACTCTTACAGTCATAAATTGCTATTTGAAAAATCATTAACTTTGACTATATGGACCTTTGTTGGCAAGGTGATGTCTCTGTTTTTTTAGTGTGCTGTCCAGATTTGCCATGCCTTAAAATATAGAAGACAGATATGTCCAAAATGGGTTTTCTCTTTTCTAAGGCAACTTCTCTTGATTTTGTCAGTCATTCCTCATCTGGCAAGATTTCCAAATTTGCCACCAACCTTCTTTTGCATGTGCTACAATTTACCAAAGTTTCTTTTAAGTCATGAAATCTAGAACTAAAAAAAAACCATAGTCTGATGAGTATATTCCTTATGATGTGGTTTCAGATCTTAACCATTTCTCCAAACCTGCTCTCTCCAAAGTTACTGATGATCTCTTAATTGCTAAATTGAATGGCTTTTTCTCATTCCTCATTATTCCTGACCTCTCTGAAGCCTTGTCATTGCTCTTCACTCTCTCTTCCTTGATACTTTCTTCACTCTAATTTTTAGGATACCACTCTCTCTTGGTTTTCATCCTATGTGACTACTCTTTTTCTCTCTCCTTTGCTGAATCTTCCTGTAGATTACACCCTCCAACTTTAATTGTTCCTTATGTTTCTGTCCTGGGTCCTCTTCTCTTCTCCCTCTATACTATTTCACTTGATACTCTCATCAGCTCCCCTGGATTTAATCACCATCTCTGTGCTGATGATTCTAAAATCTATTTTGCTCTAATTCTCTGCTGACTTTTAATTTCCCATTTCCAATGCCTTATAGACATCTCAAACTGGATGTCCAAACTGGATGTTAAACTCAACATGTCTAAAAACTAGTTCTCCCCCCCCAATTACTTCCCTTACTCTTACTCCCTTGGGACCCTTGTTACTTTTCTGTACCCTGGAACTGTGATCTGGAACTGGATAATAGGCAACAAGTTTCTGGATAGCTCTCATTTTTGCTGCCAGTGCAAGGAATGCCCTGGGATCCTTTTTTGCCCAGGTGTTCAATCATCTTACTATCCTTGGACCACTTTTTCTGATTATGTTCCTGACCAGTCCCTACCCAGTGCCTGGAGATCTTAATATTTTCCCAAGATATCCTGATCTGTAAAAATGACTTGTCACCCTTCCTTCCTTCCTTCCTTCCTTCCTTCCTTCCTTCCTTCCTTCCTTCCTTCCTTCCTTCCTTCCTTCCTTCCTTCCTTCCTTCCTTCCTTCCTTCCTTCCTTCCTTCCTTCCTTCCTTCCTTCCTTCCTTCCTTCCTTCCTTCCTTCCTTCTATTTTATTTTCCCCCAATTACATGTAAAAATAATTCTTAATGTTCATTTTAAATATAACATTGAATTCCAAATTTTCTCCCTCCATCTTTCCCTTCTCCCATCCTTGAGAAGGCAAGCAATTTGATATAGATTATACATGTGAAGACTCATGATTTTTTCTTGTCTTTCCTGCTCAGAACTTGGTTTGGTGCATTGTCTAAGTTATTGTAGAAGAGGTTTGATGAGAGCTGAGGCAATGTTGCTAATTCTCACTCCTGTGTCATATTGGATAAGGATGTGAGACATCCTTAAGACATCAATTTCTTCATCTTGGAATAAGGGAATTGGACCCTATTTAAAAAAATCACTGGCCTGCTTAGTCCTTTAGCTAGTATTTGTGATCAAACTCCTCTGATGCTTCATTCACCTATTTGGTTTTCTACCTCATACCTTTCTTGGCTTCTTGATATTAACTCATGAATCCATTGAGTTTTATTGTCCTGGGCACCCTTGATATAAAATCTATGTCATTGCCCATGGTACTGCCAATTCAGCATTATATCTAGGTACTATGCTTTATAAATATTAGTATTAGTTACTCAATTTAGAACTCTGGTGAGCATTAAGTAAGAGGTGAAATCTCCCTTCCTAAGGGAATCACACAATAGTACATTTGGGGCTTTTAATAAATATTTGCTGAATGTAGTCATTTATTTTGTAATTAGCTAATGTCTATGTATTTTAACTAAATGTCATGCCTAGAAAATTCAAGTGTAGAAAAAGCATAGGAAATAGGAAGATTGTATTCATGCAGTTTAGCAACATAGTTGAAGCAAGAAAGAAACTAACTAGATTTTATGGCTTTAAATATTTTTTTTAAACTCACATAAAGTTTTATCACAACAATGAAGGTTCTCTGTTGGGCAAAAGCACTATCTTCATGCCTATAGCTGTGAACCAGAAATTATAGGTCAATGGCTTCCTGTTATTATTTCCTTTTCAATTAGAGTCTAGTTTTTATTTTTTATAACATTTCAAATTCACAAGTGCCTATAATATTGATTTTTTTCCCTAAGGAGAAAAATAATCTTTTAGGCCAAAAACTCCTTTAATTATAGGACAAAGAACAGTTTAGAGATATAAAAAAGAAACTTCTGAAAAAATTTGGTCCACTTAGTATATTGTTCAGTTTATTTCTGAATGATGTGATTGAGAATAGGAAAGAAGTGAGGCCCTAATTTAATTAGCTATTAACTATTGAAATGACTAATCCATTATTAATTTAAATGAAGAATACATAAAAGGAAAAGTGTGTGAGTGGTATTTATGGGAATAGATTTGTCCCCATCCTACCAAAGAAACTACAAGATCTGTATCATATTTATCTTTGCACCTCCAGTATCTAGCACACAGTAAGCATCAAATGTTTTTTTGAAATGAATCAAATGTGAATGTGTATGTATTGTCAGAGTTCAGATAAACTAATGTTTCTCAAGTAATTATGACACAGTGGATAGAGTGATGGGTGGGCCCAGAATCAGGAAGATCAGACTCCAAATTAGGCCTCAAATTCTTATTAGCAATGTGACTCCAGGTATCATTTAAAATATAATTTCTTAGTTTCCTCAAGTGCAAAATGAAGAAAATAATAGTACTTCCCAGGGTTGTTGTGAGGATCAAATGAGATGATAACTATAAAGCACTAAGCACAGTGCTTAGCATAGAATAGGAGATTAAGAAATACTCTTCTTTCCTTCCTCCCTCCCTCCCTCTCTCCTTTTTCCCTCCCTCCCTTCCTTCCTCCCTCTTTCCCTCCTTCCATCCTTCCTTTCCTCCCTCCTCCCCTCCCCCATTCCCTTCCTCCCTCCCTCCTTTCCTCCTTTCCTCCCTTCCTCTCCCTTCCTCTCCCTTCCTCTCCTTTCCTTTCTTGCTTCCTTTCTTCCTTCCTTATCTCTGTCCTGTAAATTCACCACAAACAAGAGAAGGGAAAAAAGCACAGGAATATCAAAGGATGAGTTTGCAAGTAAGAAAAGTCTGAAATTGTGGTGTGATGTTGTTCTACAGGCACCATATTTATCACTTTTTTGCTCAGCACATGCACTGAAGTCTTGCAGACTCATGGAATCATAGAATTGGAAGGGACTTTGGAAGATCATCTGATTTCCCTATTTAGGCAGATAGATATAAATTATTTAGAACATATGATTGTTTTTTTTTTTTCTGAGTGATAATTCTTTTAGAGATTCTCTTAAAATAGGAACTCCTCTGCAGCCCAGTTTAGCATTTCATAAGCCTGGTAGGAAAGAAAACCTTTGTGCTTAGCTATAGTTTCTTTTTTGTGTGTGCAAGCTATAATTAAAGCTCATTTTAGCTATGATTTTCCTCTTCTGGACAAAGAAGAAGAGATTCAAATCCTCCTCTGAAAAAAACCTATTACATACATAAAATGTTATCTTCTTCCTTAAGCTAAATGATCCCCCTTTCAGCTATGGAGAATGAAGATAAAATGGTTGGACATCTGTAACGTGCTCTCCTGGCAGTTACAATTACTATTCTGTCCTAGACCCACCAGAGTACCTTTGACCACTGTCCTCTGCAGTGTGAGCTCTACCCGGCTCGCCTCCTCTGAGGCCTTCTAAGGTCTCTGGCCACAATCTCTTGAATCTATAGCTTAATAACCGGTAGCGCACTCAAGAACAACCACGTGTAATCTTAAAAGCCTTTATTATACCTACTCACATAATGCCCTGACTGATGCCCTGACTTGTTGGTTCCCGAGTGAACACCTGGTCAGAAGACCCATGTGTTCACTACCAAAACCCTTACCTCTTTTGGCTACCCATCTTGGCTTGGCCACCCAGGCTGGGGAGCCAGGGTGAACAGCACGAGGTTAAAGAGGGCGGTTGCTGCTTGCAGTGGGCTTACATAGGGCCTGTGAGGTCACACACACAGCCAATCAGCGAGAGAGTCACCCATTACGAAGCTATCTCAATATGGCCAGGATCCCGCCCAAGGGCAGTCCTAATATCCACAGAAATTATTTCCGGGCCTCAATCTCCCGATGCACTGTGTCCTCCCATTTAAAGGGCCCTTATAGACATCCTAGTTGCTTTAGGAGAATTGGCCATTAGGTAAAGAACAGCATTTATTTCTATATTCTATCTGACCCCTGACTTGCTCATGTACCTACGGATGTCTGCCAGTATCTCCTTATTGCACATATAGTAGGCCCTATTGAGTGCTAGAGATGATAGCTGAATAAATATCAGAAAACACATCAATCTGACATATAACATACACATAAGTACATAATCATTTGCTGTGTTTTATATCCAATTCAGCTACAAAGCAATGCCCCTAAAATTTACACTTAGAGAAAATGATTACTCATTCATCTGAAAAAAGGAAAGAAATGTGAAGAACCATTAACATCATAGATCTTGAATGGAAAGAGTAACCCCCAACATGAGGCAGAAATGGGTTTTTAAATACTTCTCATCAAAATGGAAATAAGCTCATGAATCCATTATCATCATAGTCAAATAGTATTTAAACAACCATGTGTTCTTTAGCTAAACCAATTAGCTATAAGGATAATATCAATTAACAGCTCATAGTTGGCAGCCAAAAGCTTTTTCAGAAATATGCTGAGGTGAGTTCTCATTAAAAAGATCACTTCTTTTCATATTTGATGCCTTCTAGCTGTGCTCAGTTATATTTTCTAATGTCATGCATGATGAATAATTGAAAGAAGATGATTTATTTTCTCAAGTTAGTTTAACTTTTCAAAAGATAAGCAATGGACAATGAGCAATCAATAAATTAAAAGGGGAAAAAAACACAACCAGGTTTCCTTCTCTTATTGGTGAGTTCCTCCTGTGGTCTCCATTTTTGGGAGGTTCTAAGCTGACCACAATTAGTCTTCTTCCTCTACTCTGGACTCGGATACCATGCGTTGGTTGTCTTTTTACTTTGGGATTTCCTTCAGTTCCTAGGGGTGTCTTCTCATCTCCAGCAGTTCTCCATTCTTACAGTCATCTTTTACTTATAAATTCCTCCCGAGACTTCCATTTTGGGAAGGGGCCCAGGCTAGCTGGCCCTCGTTCTCTTTCTTCAGTTTATCACCATATTCACTTCAGTCCCCTTCTCCCTGTCCCCATTTCCCTTCTGCTTTTTCTAGCTTCCTTGTATTTGCTATTTTCCCCACTGGAAAATAAGCTCCATGAGGGCAGAGACTTTTTCTTTTTCCTATTATTTATATCTTAGTATAGCACTTTTGTGCCTGGTACATAGTAAGTGCTTAGTAAAGGCTTGTTGTCTATTTTGTGGTTTAAATTTATCATTCAAACAGGGAATATTTCCCTTATCTACATGAATAGCATTATAGATCCTTGTCAGACCACCTCTGGAGTATCACGATGTCATTGATCCTCTTTCAGAATTAAGGACAAATAACAATATCTTCCTTTATGTGCTGTCTAATTTATTAATGTTTCCTAAAATACAGCATATATAATGAAACATGGTATTCCAGATATGATACCAATGGAGCACCAGGAGATTGGAGTTAAGGATTGAAGATAACAAGAAAAACAAGCTAATTCTTCCCTTACATATGGCATATTATTCTGGAGAGGATAGATTTGCTTCTGCCTTTCATTCTGGAGTCTTCTCATCATCTGATATTCTCAATTACCTCTTCCATTCTACAAAAAATACCCTATTCTTTATATTAGATGGTAGCTACAACATACTATGCTAAAATATGTTAAAGAGATGTGCTAATGAGTAAGGCAGAGTTTCTGGTTTTATGAGTTTCTCCTCCCAGGTTCCTCCTTTCATCCTGGTAACATTTTAACAAGGTCCTGTTACAGAAACAATCCAATAGAGTAACAGAAGAATAAGTCTTGAATAGTGTGGGCTTCTTAAAACCAGTCAAATCATAGCAGTCAGCACACACATGTATGAAGCAATTATTGCCATCAATGACCACTTCTGTACTGGAGACAAAGTAAGATCCCAAACCCAAGAGCTCCAGGATTTGTACAGACCCCTAGATGGTTAGCCCTGCTTCCACCTTGGCCTCCACAGCCATTACGGAGGATAGCACCTTAGTGGAGAAAAAGGAAGGTGCCTGTCTCTCTGGAAATTTTATGAGAATCAATATGAGATAATATTTGTAAAATGCTCAGCAGATAGTATTTGTAAAATCCTTGGTACATAGTAGGCACTTAATAAAAGTTTGTTTCCTTCTTTCCAATTAAAGCTATCTAATTCCAAATCCATTTCACTTTCTACTGTCATCGAGAACTTGAATTGGCTGCTGGATGCTGGCTGGATGCTGGATTCTTGGGAGGCTCTGGGATCAAACCATGGATCCATTTGGTCCCAGTAAATCTCTCCCTTTCAAATAAAATACTAAAAACTCTCTAATCTCTATCTTGCCTTAGTTTCTCTGGCATAACATTATAACACATTCATTTTCAAGGATTCTGCTGAACAAAAAAGGAGCCTTAACAATATTTCAGAGCCAGAGAGGCATTTCCATCTAAATTATCTCTGCTCTGACCTTTTGAACCTGGCCCACGGAGAGTAGCCAGGACGTAAGTATTTCTGCTTATTTTTATATACAAGTTGAATGCAAATAAATGTGTTTTTTTTTTTTTTTTTTTTTTTTTTTTTTTTTTTTTTTTTTTTTTGTATTTTCAGCATCCATCACAGTACCTGGCTAAAATAGACACTTAATAAATCTTTGTTTATTGATTATTGAAAGGCACAGTTTCATGAAAATGACTACTAACATGATCAAGCCAGAAAAAGGAGAAAAAAGCCAAGTTTTAATGAATTGACAAAATCATTGTAATGTCTGACTTGCTCCTAGGATCCACAAAGTCTTAGGAGGAAAACATCAGTGAGCTTGACTCCTGCCTAATTGGCAACTATACAGTATATTATCACTACTTTTTACATGCAAGGTCTCTGGAGTTTTCAGATCTATTTCCTCTCTCCCTCCCTATTTTTCCTTCCTTCCTTCCTTCCTTCCTTCCTTCCTTCCTTCCTTCCTTCCTTCCTTCCTTCCTTCCTTCCTTCCTTCCTTCCTTCCTTCCTTCCTTCCTTCCTTCCTTCCTTCCTTCCTTTCTTTCTTCCTTCCTTCCATCTTCTTCCTTCCTTCCTTCCATCTTCTTCCTTCCTTCCTTCCTTCCTTCCATCTTCTTCCTTCCTTCCTTCCTTCTCCTTCCTTCCTTCCTTCCTTCCTTCCTTCCTTCCTTCCATCTTCTTCCTTCCTTCCTTCCATCTTCTTCCTTCCTTCCTTCCATCTTCTTCCTTCCTTCCTTCCTTCTTCTTCCTTCCTTCCTTCCTTCCTTCCTTCCATCTTCTTCCTTCCTTCCTTCCTTCCTTCCTTCCTTCCTTCCTTCCTTCCTTCCATCTTCTTCCTTCCTTCCTTCCATCTTCTTCCTTCCATCTTCTTCCTTCCTTCCTTCCTTCCTTCCTTCCTTCCTTCCTTCCTTCCTTCCTTCCTTCCTTCCTTCCTTCCTTCCTTCCTTCCTTCCTTCCTTCCTTCCTTCCTTCCTTTTCAGATCTTACTCTTCTTTACTGACCACCAATACATCACATTGGTTACTTTACAATGAATTTCACATACTGCTATAATAACAGAATTGGTTTTATGTAGGCAGCATATAGAGCAGTCAGGTGGTATATAATGGATAGAATGCTGAGCTTGGTGTAAAAAAGACTCATCTTTTTGATGGTTTCAGTCACCTACTGGTTGTGTGATCTCTGGAAAGTTACTTTTAAACCTGTTTAACTCAGTTTCTTCATCTGTAAAATGAGCTAGAGAAGGAAATAGCAAATTACTCCATTATCATTGCCAAGAAATAGCATCATAAAGAGATCACAAAGAATTAGACATGACTAAAATGACCAAACAGCAACAACAAAGGAAGAATATAGGAGGTAATCCTGAAGGTCTTTCTTGCCCTAAACCATGAGCTAATCAGTCTAATATGATGATTCACATTTTAACTTGAAAGATTAATTCTTCTTAGTCTCCAGGTTTACAGTGTTAAAATGCACATGTTTCTTCTAGATATAATATATGAGCAGCACGGTTAGTAGAAATAGCAGTAGATTTATAATAAGAGAACATGGGTTCAAATTCCAGTTTTGCCATTTTCTAGCTATATGACCTTGGAAAAAATCACTTAACTTCTTGCTCATTAATCTTGTAAAATAAGAAAGGCCAGAATTATTTGGTCTCTAAAGTGTCTTTTACCTACAAATCCTTTGATCCATTTTACTTTGAGCCAAAGGTATTTTATTTCCAATTTATTTATCCAATTACAAGCTTGTAATGAAAATTCAATCCAACCAATATTTTGTTCTGCTATTACATGGAAAATCTGGGAACTGCAATGAGAAGATGAATGAAAAACCATCTGTCCTCAAGGAGGTTACAAGCTTCTTTGGGAAACAAGATAGGGATGCGAATAATGGTAATATAAATTAAAGGGGATTGGTGCACATAGGAGGTAAAAACATTATGCCATGAGAAATTTGAGGGGGTTCAAAGAAGGATTCACCATGGAGAAAAGAGAGTATGGACTATTTCTGCATTATGGGAAGGATGTCAACAAATAGAGATAAAGGGGAGTGCAGCCTATGTGTAGGGATTACCATGAGCAAAAGTCTAGAGATTCTTGAGATTGTTGAGTAATATGATTTTGGTGAAACATAGTTTGCATGAAGGGAAATAGTGAGAAATCAAAGTAGTAAGATTGTGTAGGACCTTGGCTGCCAAGACTATAATAAGGAGCCATACAATGTTCCCTATAAAACCATGGTGTTATTGGAATAGGAAAATAGAAATATAATATTATTGTACAGGATAGATTGTAGCAAAGAGAGTGGAGAAAAGAAAACCAGTTAGGTGGCTATAATAATAGCAATAATAATAATAATAGTGATGAAGATGATGTTAACAATAATGGAGATCTTTGGAGAACCAGCCTATTAGATGGTTATTTAAATAAACACTGACGTTCACCTTCAGCCATTGCAAACTCATCAGTATTTCAATCCAATAAATTCCTTTCTTCTTTTATGTTGTGGTGCTGTTCATTAGTTCCAGTCATGCCCACCTTTGTGACCCTAGGTGGAGTTTTCTTTCTTTTTTTAAAAATTTATTTATAGCTTTTTATTTACAAGATATATGCATGGGTAATTTTACAGCACTGACAATTGCCAAGCCTTTTGTTCCAATTTTTCCCCTTCCTTCTCCCCTCCCCCAGATGGCAGGTTGACCAACACATGTTACATATGTTAAAGTATAAATTAAATACAATATATGTATACATGTCCAAACAGTTGTTTTGCTGTACAAAAAGAATTGGACTTTGAAATAGTGTATAATTAGCCTGTGAAGGAAATAAAAAATTCAGATGGACAAAAATAGAGGGATTGGGAATTCTATGTAGTGGTTCATAGTCATCTCTCAGAGTTCTTTCTCTGGGTGTAGCTGGTTCAGTTCATTACTGCTCTATTGGAACTGATTTGGTTCATCTCACTGTTGAAGAGGGCCACATCCACCAGAATTGATTATCATAAAGTATCATTGTTAAAGTATATAATGATCTCCTGGTTCTGCTCATTTCACTCAGCATCAGTCCATGTAAGTCTCTCCAACCCTCTCTGTATTCATCCTGCTGGTCATTTCTTACAGAACAGTAATATTCCATAACATTCATATACCACAATTTATTCAGCCATTCACCAATTGATGGGCATCCACGTAGTTTCCAGTTTCTGGCCACCACAAAAAGGGCTGCCACAAACATTCTTGCACATATAGGTCCCTTTCCCTTCTTTAAGATCTCTTTGAGATACAATGGGTGGAGTTTTCTTGACAAAGACACTGAAGTGATGTGCTATTTCTTTTTCCAGCTCATTTTACAGATGAGAAAACTGAGGCAAACAGGTTTAAGTAACTTGCCATGGGTCACACAGCTTGTCAGTGTCTGAGGCTACATTTGAACTCAGGTCTTCCTGATTTCAGGCTCAGCACTATCTATTGTACCACCTAGCTGCCACCCTTTTCTTTCCTACTTTTTATTAGATATATGACAATTTGGGAGATACCACTCTTTCAACAGAGATCTTCAGTCAAACAACCAGCAAAGGTTAACCAGCTCATAAATTTAACTGATTCCCTTCACAATATTTGAAAGCTCTTATATTTGTATTTCTAAAAAGAAAAAGAAATCCAGCTTTCTGGGTTCAAAAGTTGGGACAGCATAGTTCAGTGAAAAGAACTCTTACTCTCTGATTGCATTTGACAGATCACCTTTTTTAACTGAATTTTGGGTTCAGTATGTTCAGTATTTCAGTTCAGTATTTGAGAGATGAAGTGATTTGCCTAGAGTCATAAGCCAAGTATTTGAATCATTGTATAGGATCGAACAATCACAGAGACTAAATTATACAAATTTCTCCATTAACTCCAATGGAATAGCAGGTTGTCTGAAGGGAGTCATTAAAATATTCAGGCAGTTAAGCATATATAAAATGGCATAGCAAAACCTTAATTAATCAAAGTTGAATGAATTAGAATCTTCAATTGATTTGGAATTTTTGAGGTTAAAAAGAACAATCAAACAGATTAACTAACCACAAAGAAATCCTTCCTTCCTTCCTCCCTTCCTCTCTTCCTTCTGATGTGGCTTATAGCCCCTTTAAGATTCCTTTCTGATTCCCAACCCCCTTGGCTGATCTTTGATTCACAAGTCCTGGTCAAAAGCACCCTTTTGAATTCCAATGGGAGATATCCGGGCTCTCCCAACCCCCCATCGGATCTGAGCTAACTTGGGCTATCCCAGCCCCCATTCTAGTGATCTGTTCAGGTTTCCCAACCTCCACTAGCAAATTCTAGCCCTCGATGAAACCCAGTGAGGAACCAATTTGGGACTTCATCCATAGGCCCCTTTAGCCAAATTTCTCCTTATAAAAGAGCCAAGCTCGAATCATCTCTTTGCAGAGGGTCAAAACATGCTAGCACCATGCTTTGTATCACAGACTCTCTGTCCACTGGAACTTCTGTATACTTCTTTCTGTACCTAACACCTTTTACTAACCAGACTTTAACCTTACTTCCAAACCCCACAATAAATCTCTTTTATCAATCTAGGTTTCCGGGTCTGTAAATTCCTTTACAGAGAACTCTTGCCCCACTACTAGACTTCATTTAACTCGGTATCCTTGCATCGAATCCAAAGGGGTTGCAGGGGAGCTCCATTTGACTTTTTATACCCTGAACCTGCTACTAAACCTCAATTAACCCTAATTTCATTTAAGTACTCCTTCTCTAGATCTCATCACTTCCTCCTTTTGTCCCTTCCTCCCTTCTTTCCTCCCTTGTTCCTTCCTTCTTCCCTCCCTTTCAATTCCTCATCTGTTGTTTGTCCTTCATTCTTGAAGAATACTAATAATGTAAAGCAAACCACTCCTCTCTCTTTGTCAAGGAAAACTCAAATGGGGTCATGAAGAATTGGACATGATTGAATAACAACAACAGTAGTGAGTCAGTAAAAGGGATTGATACATTTTAGATATTTCTCACTCAAGGTTGGCAACGAAACTTTCACAAGAAAGTTCAATTAAAAAAAAACAACAAAACACCAACTGGTATTTTTCATCTTAGGCCATTTGATTAATGAAGAGTTTTAGTATGATTTTTATTAAAATCACCCTATCCTGAGCTTCCTCTATTTACATAGGCAATTGGTCCAAATAAACATTTCAGATTTTCTTCTAAATCTGTGACTTTAACATTCATGAGAAAAGGTTCAAGCCTCACCTCCACAGAACTTTCCCAGAACAACCAATCCAGAGTGTTCTCAATCTTTTCCTAATTCAACTGCTAATCTTGTCTCAATGATTAAAAAAAAATTTTCTAAATGATAAAAGAATAGTTTCCTCCCTTTACTTAAGGGTATTCAGAATGTCTTAGGGTTAATTTAAATGCCCATTTCTCTAGGAAATTACCATGTTGCCCTGGAGAATCAAGGCTCTGTCACTGTCTCTGCCTCTATAATTTGGTAAAAACCAGAATTCTGGTTTCATGGAAACTTTTCCAGAAGAAATCTTCCTTGATCATTAAGAGTTCCTTAGAATGGACTAGGGCTGTTTACTCAGAGTATCTGATAGATGATGTTGGAGGAATGCCTCTAATACCAACCTTCTCTTAGTTTAGATTCTACTTTTGGAATGAAATGAGATACTTTTAGTCATCGAACATTTAATAAAAGGTGGTTTATTTTGCCCTAAGGCAGCAAGGATATAATGATATTTAGCATCTTTCAACACATCCCACCTTGTTTCCATATGAAAAACATTTGATCAGCAGATTAGCAAATTTTGGTGACTTGCAAGCTCTTAGGTGCCCAACAAACCTGAGAAGCCCAGACATCATGTTTAACACCTTAAATCAAAGTTTCTTAAGCTATGAGTTATGACTCCAAATGGGTCATATTTGTTTGGGGGAGGCCAAGGATTTAGAATTATCATCTTCATGCATTAGTGACCTTGAGATTCAAAAGCCTCAAAAGTCTTCAAAAGCCTATCTTTCCTTGGCATATGTCAAGAAATTTCTTCTTATGCAACTCAAATGGAAAATTGATCTTATGGGAGAAAGAGTACATAAAATCAAGGAACTATTTGTTCTAGTTTGTGGAACCACATAATTTGATGTCATCTATATATGGGGGTTACAAAGCTATGATTTATTATGAACAAAGGTTTGATTCATATACCTATTTTATATATCTATATAGTGGAGTAGTGTAAAAATTTCTCAGGCAAAAGGGGCCACAAGTGGGAAAAGTTTAGGAAACCGCGCTTTAGATGATTAGGAAGTTGAATTAAGGAATGAAGCCAAATAAGATACTGGGGATGGCTTTGTCCTGGGCCTACCCTATACTGACTGGGGTGTGGGAGGTGGGAAGCAAAAAGGAAGCTTCAACAAGGAGGTCAGGGAGATGTTGATTCTATCACTGTTCAAATAAGACAGCATATTTAATGGGTTTATTTAAAGTGCCACATATTTTTGAATTATTATTGTTATTTCATTCTTTTCATCTTTTTGATGGAGTTAAGATAGAAGTGGTTGCTTTCTTGCTATTTATTCCATTATGTTCAGTATTTTGCAGATTATTGCACAGATGGACAAAATATCTACTTTTTGGTGGCTGAACAAAAGTATTCAAGTGTAAGCTTATTTTCTGTAGGCTTTTTGAAACTATTCTTGGTACAACTCCAGTGGCAGATAGGGCTACAGGAATAATATGTACCACATCCTGTTCTTACATGACTCTCATCTCCTCAGGCAGGAGATACTTGGAAAACTTTTTGTTCTATGTAATTTGAGTATTATAAGGATTGGGGATTGCAACACTTATTTAAAAACATAAAGTTTTATCAATCAATGTTATATTTGGAAGATTGTGAGCAACAATTTGTTGCTAAATTGTGAAGTCAGTCAGTCAATAAGCTTTTAGTAAGTGCCCATTATTAGCCAGGCACTGTGTTAAGTGATGGAGTTGAAAAGAAAGATGAGACAGTCCCTGTCCTTAAAAAGTACACCATCTAATAGTGAAGATAGCAAGCAAACAAATATGTACAAATAAGCTAGATGTAGGATAAATAGGAAATAATCAAGAAAGGGAAAATACTAGAATAAGAAGGGTTTAGGAAAAGCTTCCAGTAGAAGGGGGAATTTTAAATGCGATATAAAAGAAGCCTGGGAAGCCAGTGTGGTTACAGTAGTGTTTATTGGTGAGTTGTCCAGGATATGTTGAGGCCCATATTACAAGTATGGAGATTTGTTATCTTTCAGTCTATGAAAGACACTCAGTTTCTGATGCATAATTTTAGCAAGCAGGTCATATTATGATCAGTATTCAGTAGGTATAGAAATTTTATAGTCTGTAGTGATATATAGTACTGACTTCACTATTTCCTTGAATAATTAGATCACTCTGTGCTCCTTAATCATAATCTGTCTTGATTAGGGGAGGCCAAAGATTTAGAGTTATCATCTTCATCTACTAGTGACCTTGAGATTCAAAAGCCTCAAAAGCCTATCTTTCCTTGGCATATGTCAAGACATTTTTTCTTATGGAACTCAAATGAAAATTTGATCTTATGGGAGAAAGAGTGCATAAAATCAAGGAACTATTTGTTCTAGTTTGTGGAAACATACTTTGGTGCCATCCATATGCATCAAGTGTTTACTAAAGTGTTTTTGCTCAGCTCTTTTAATTTGGAAGTTATATTTAGTTTTACTTAAGACATTGAATTTAGGGATTGTTATTGTTTTGTCATTTAATTGCATCTGACTCTTCTTGACTTCCTTTGGGATTTTCTTGGAAAAAACTACTGGAGTGATTTGTCATTTCTTTCTCCAGCTCATTTTACAGACAAAGAAACCAAAGCAAACAAGGTTAAGTGATTTTCCCAGAGTCACACAGCTAGTAAATGTCTAAACTGGATTTGAACTCAGATCCTCCTGACTCCAGACCTAGCATTCTATCCACTGTGTCATCTAGCTGCCCAATTTAGGGGTAGGTAGAACCTTAATGAGTTTAAATTATATTCAAAGGCCATGCCTTATAAGACTTGTTTTTGAAGCTATTGCATTGGTATTATATTTCAAGTAAATAATAGTTTTTTTATGTGAACATTGACTACTCTCATTTTTCATCATCCTTGAGTTAATTTTTACATTTCAGTACACAAATAAGTGAGGAGTATGAATTTATATATCATATCACTTAATGTCACTTATAAAACTTCTTATTGGATACTTATTTAAAAGCCTGACCCATGATATATTCTCCTCTATGATTTTGAACTAGCATAGTTTTATAATAACAACTCCCATTTACATCGTGTTAGGTTTTACACAGCACTTTATTTGTGAGGTGGGTAGGACAAATATCAGCACCAATTTTGCAGAATAAAGAAATAAGGTTCAGAGAGGTTAAGTGACTTGTCCAGGTTTACCATATAGCTAGCTAGTCAGTGAAAAATCTGATATTAGAACCAAGGTCTTCTTATGTAAACACTGCCCAGGATCATTCCACCAGAGACTCATTATCTCAATTTCTCCTCCTTTATTAAGCCTTTTGGAACAGTAGGTTGACTGGAAGGTGTCATTTAAATATTCAGGCAGCTAAGCAGGCTAGCTACTTAACAGCAGGAACTGGCTCTTTTATTTGTTCTTTCAGTGTGTGGGACCCTGATCATTATGTGCATGTTTTTATTATTACTGCAAAACTCCTTTTCTGCTAGGATTTATTTCTAATAATCAAGATGATGCTTTAGTTCTCTGTTAATGAGGTTGCCTTGTACCAATTCACCAAGTGATTGCATACAAATCGCTACATATACAGTAGACCAAATTCTATTCCTTACTCCAAAAAAAATCCAAGTTCACTAATCTATTATTATTTTATACTTAGTAATCTATTCTCTGGTTTGTGCTAGAAATTATATGGAGTATACAAAGACTTCATGCTCACGTAGTCCAAATTGTGCATGATTATCAGAGGAATAAATTTAAGCCAATGCTTCTTTGTCTGTGATTCAATCTTTAACTACAAGAGCCTAAAATGAAACTGAGGTATAGAAAGATCCAGAAATCCATGTTTATTCAGGCTATTTTGATACTCTTTTATAGGCTAATACTGCTATAGGCAAATTACCAATGAAAGGAAAATAAGCTTAATGAGAATCCTGATCTCAAACAGATGACTATGTATTAAGAAAACTATTTCTTTGAAGAAACGAACCCATCTACCAAGTGAAATTATTTTCTACTGACTGAATATAGTAATAGGGACAAATCTCTAATACAATCTTTAATGATTGTTTTCAGAATGTTTTAAATAAAAATCCATAGAAAATTCACATTTAAATAACTATTACTTTACCTGGGTAACCTCAAACATGTCAGTTAACTCCTTTGAACCTCAGTTTCCTCATCTGTAAAATTAGGAGGTTGAACTTGATGTCCTCTGGAGGTGCTTTTTGCTCTACAGCTATGAACTTATGGACAATGATAAATAGATAGCAGAATGATAGACTTGTAAGAGAGTGTTGCATGAGTTTTTTATGGTTATAGCAGGGAAACTGAATTCATCTTTTCCAATAAAATAATCAAGAACAAATCACGCAGTAATTTAATCAGCACACATAAGCACCAAACCACATACATTAATAAAAATAATACAGTGACATTGCCAGAAAGGCTGAGTCACCTTCATTTAATTTTTTCTATTAAGAACAATACTATAATATTACTTTGAATGCATTTTTGCAGTTCTCTTTCAGTACCACGGACAAGATTTCATTTCAAATCACATGGCTCTTGTTCTGGACTGTGCTAGGTTCTGAGCAAAATTGTAGTAGGGCTGTGTAAAGCCTGGAGACTTGCTCTTCTTACCCTTCCTGGACTTGACAAGTGAACTCATAGTTTCTACCTTGATGTCCCTGAGCTTTAATAAAGTTCAGTATTCCATTTAAAGGATGAAAACATTATTAAGAGTGCTTTGAAGTGAGGCCTAGGAGAATAATGGGAAAAAGGAGGTCAATTAGCTGGACTGAATATTCTTAAGTAGGGTTGTGTCTTATGCTTTATGACACCCCACTGTTAATGGAAATGGAGGGTTTGACATCTCTTAGCAAAAACTGAGATGAGAACACAGTAATCTTTCAGTAGGTCTTATTCTACAGCACTTGACAAGTCAGGTACAATAAATAGGCATAATCATATTTCAGATTTTTAGAATTTAAGGATGTGTAGCAACAAGCTAAGCAGAGACCTTATTTTTTCAACTTTCCCAACAGTACTTATGGTTCTCTACAGCCATAATTATTCCTTTCTCTTCGCTCATAGGGTCACTACTTTAGTTTGGACTCTCATCTCTTGCCTAGATTATTGCAAAGATCCTCATAATTGATTTATCTGCTTATAATTTCTTCCTTCTCAATCCCATCTTCTACATAGATATTAAAAGAATCTTAAAGCACAGGTCTGACAATGCTATTCCTTTGCTCAATAATCTTCAGTAATTCCCATTGTCTCTAGAAAAAAAAAAACACACAACTCTTTTGTTTGACAATTTAAGCCTTTCATAAATTCTGTCTTTTCAGACATTTCATGCTCCTTCCTGTCATGTAATTCTAACATTGCTGTTTTCCTATAGAACATTTAATTTTCTGCCTCTGGTGCCTCCCATGCTTGGAATGGACTTTTCCTCATGTGTAGAACCTGCAATTGTTCAATCATTTTTTAGCGATGTTTGACTTTCTGTGGCTCCACTTGGGGTTTTCATGGCAAAGTTACTAGACTAATTCATCATTTCCTTCTCTAGAGTATTTTACAGATGAGGAACTGAGGCAAACAAGTTAGGTGACCAGAGTCATATAGCTAGTATGTATCTGAGGCCAGATTTGAACTCAGAAAGATGTCTTTTTAGCTCCAGGCCCAGACTCTACCCACTGTACTATTTAATTGACCAGACCCTTACTGTCTTTCAAGGCTCAACTACAGTGCCATTTTTTATATATTTTCCAATCCTCTGCCCAATGGTTAGTCCTCCCTCTCTCTTTCTCCTTTCTCTACTTGTCTTTCTGTCTCTCTTCTTACTCTCTGTCTCTCTCCTCATCTCCTTTTGTATTTCTCTCTCTTTTTCTTTTCTTTTGCTCTCTTTTTCTCTCTCTAGTACTGTATTTCTATTCATGTCTTTTTCTGTCTCTCCCAGGTCCACTTCTTTTGCCTCTGTCTTTCTCTGTTTTGGCCTTTTCTTTTTGCTCCTAAAATTATCTTGTATTTATTTGGTATATGGAATAATCACTTTTCTGATGAAAAAAAATGAATGAATAAAATTTCATAGAATGAGTTCTCTTCAATAAAGGTTATCATGAATTCCATGAACAGGACAAATGGGACAAATTAATATCCATTTAGTACTCATTTAATATTTATGTAATTAAACTTCAATATAAGAAAATAAGAAAAACAAACAAAAATAAATAAAACAAAAGCAAATGACATCACATTATGTAGAAAGAGAAGACCAGAATCACTTTAACATTCTCTTCATTTTAAAGGGCATGGTACATAAACATAAATTATAATAATAAAGTTATATATTATAAAAATAAATTATAGTAAACCATGGTCCTACTTTGAGATAATGCAGTAGGAGCGCATCATACAATTACATAAATGACCACATGGTGGCTCTCAATTTGTGGAGGTGAAATAGAAATTTGAAGAAATGCCTCATAAGCCTATTCCCAATGTATGTATCACAAGTTTAGACTACACTTTATGTTTGAAAGGCAAAATTTCATAGTGGATAGAGAATTGGCTTATCAGTCAGGAAGAATTGCTTTGAAAATCTGCACTAGCTGTGTGACTCCATATAAGTAGTCACTTAAGTGAATTAATTAGAGACTTGAGTTGTGGAACAGTTGCTAGTCTGAGTCGGAAAAGACAGATCAGACAAAGAAAGGTTTGGATTTTATTATTTTATTTAATTCCTCATTTTGCAGTGTGGAACTAAATCCTATATTGTAATCATTTATAAGTATATTTACATATATATAGTCATTTATATGCACATATGCTGTATTTTTTACAGAACTTTAAGTTATTTGAAGGTAGGAATCATTTAATTTTTTCATATTTCTAGCACCTAAAATAGTGCCTTGTATAAAGAAGACCCTCAAAAGTGAGAATTGAGCAATATTCTCCCCACAGTGTGTGTCTAATAATAGCAGAAATCACAAATTTTTAGTTCTGAGACCTCAAAAAACATGTTTCAACCTCCTCATTTTATAGATGAGAATACTGAGGACTGGGGAAGTTAAAGGAACTGCCTGAAGTTATACAGGTGACAGGAATCAGAGGCAGGCTTTAAACTCTGGTCTTCCATTAATATCACATTTAGCAAATGTTTATTGAACATTGACTGTGTAACACTGTTCTGGGTGCCTGATTAATATGCCTTAGTTAATTACCAGAGAATGATCTGAATATTGTGGGGAAAATTACCTGAAAACTAGATGAATACTCAAATACTAAGACTTTTGATGTATAAAACCATAATAATTTAGATTTTTTGAGATTTGAAATTGGACTAGGTCTAATGGAAGTATCTCTTAATATGCTATGAAAATTAATAGACATGCCTGAGGAAAAGGAGGAATATTTAAAATACTTTAGAGGGAAAAAAAGTATTTTTATGAACTTGGACAGTTGTTTGAATGAAAAAAAATCAAAGAATCATAGAATTCTAGAGTTTGGAGAAATGCTAGAGACCACCTAATATTGGGGCCTCAGCTAGTAGACTTTGAAATCTTACTGAATCCATCTCAAAGCCTATTGAAGATATAATACCACTGTTTCATAGTTTGGTGGGATTCCTGACAGCAATGAGGGCACAGCCAAAATGGGGAGACGTCACTAAATAGTGAAAAAAATTTCTGGCTCTAGAATCAGAAGGGTTCAAGGCCTTCCTCAAATGTTACTTATCTGTGAGATTTTGGTTTAAGTAACTTAGCCACTCTTGACCTTGATTTTGTTATCAGTAAAATGAGTAGGTTTAATTTGATGAGTATGAAGCCCCCTTGCAATTTTAATATCCATATTGAGGCTCTTCCTTCTCTTTGCTTATAGAACTTTATTGTTGTATTGGCTAATACATTTACTGCCTTTCCTCTTAGCCCTCTTCTGAAACCCTTGGTGATCTCAAGTTTTCAGGTATGAGGAATTTTTGCCTAACTCTGTGAGGATGAGAGCATGCTAACATTAGCTTGAAGGTTCCTGTTCAGAGGTACTGGGTAAGAACTCTGAGGGATCTGGGCTGGCTGAGCAAGGAGGTTTGATAACTAGAATAAAAGTCAGTAAAACCCTTCGGCAGCTGATGGAGCAATGGTTGATGAAGACCTCTCTGTTGGCCATCCTGGAGAGCTGTGTTCTATTTGTCCTTTCTCTTTAGGCTCTGAAGATATCTTGGAGACTGTCTTGACATATGAGACCTGCAACAGGCCTGCCCCTAAGGCTTAATACTGTATCATTCATGTCATGCTATTCCAGTTAGTAAAACTTCAGGGAAATAAACAACTATTCCTCTTCACAAATACATAGAAGAGCTTAGATCTAGTTCAATTCTCTCATTTGACAGATCTAGATCTAGATTAAGATTAAGCCTCATTAAATTAGTAGCTTGTAGTGTTTATATATGACTGACTTCATTTAGTCACCCTGAGTATAAAAATCAAGTGAGAACAATCCTCCTGGTTTTTGGATACTCTGAAGGATATGGGTAGCTGCTATTTAAGATTTAAATCTTGGAGCTATTGTTTTTTAAATTTTATTTTTTTTTTCAATTAACTATCATTTTTTCTTTTCTGTCCCTCCACTAATTTGAAATAAATAATAAATAGTATCCTAGTAACAAATACAGACAAACAAAATTAATATTCGTATTGTGTGAATCCAAAAATGTATGTCCATTCTACACGTTGACCCAATCACCTTTTTGTTAGGAAATGAGTAACATAAATCATCAATCATCTTCTGGAATCGTGGTGTGTTATTGCATTGATCATAGATCATGTTTCTTTTAAAGTTGTTTGTCTTTACAATATTGTTATTGTATGATTTATTCTTCTGTTTCTGTTTGCTTCACTCTGATTTCTCTGACTTGGACTCGCTCTTGTTCCTTAGCATTTCACTTGGTAATCTTATCAACTCCTATGTATTCAATGATTATCTCTATGCTGGTGATTCTCAGATCTCTAGTCCTAACCCCTCTTCTAACTTCCATGTTGCACATTCCCAAATGCCTATTGGACATATCGAACTGAATATCCCCTAGATATCTTAAATGTAACATATTCAAAACTAACTTTGTTATTCTTTTCCTCAAACCCTTCTCTCTCCCCACAACTTCCCTGTTAATGTGGAAGGTTCCACCAATCTTCCAGTCTCTTTGGATTGAAACCTAATAGCCATCCTTGACTCCTTACTTTTCATACCTAATTGGTTATCATTTCCATCCTTCTGTAGGTTCTGTCATTTTTAACTTCACAATATATCTCCCCTTTCCTTTGATGTTGCCATCATCTTGGTACAGATTTCCATCACCTCATGCCTAGTCTATTGCAATAGCCTATTGGATGTTCTCCGAGCCACAAATATATCCCTTCTCCAGCTGCCACTTAGCTATGTTGTGTGTTCAATCACTTTTTTAGCTGTGTCCAACTTTCTGTAATCCCATTTGGGTTTTCCTTGGCAATGATATTTTTTTCTGACTCACTTTATTCATATGAGGAGGTAAGGACTATTGTAAGGAGGAATTAGCACCAGTGGCTTACTCTCTCACCTAGATACATAGGAAGTCATAAGTACACTTTTCTGCTGTTACTTCTGACACTATTATTTTTCACTTTTGTTTTTCTTTAGGCAGAACACTGAAGGTGGAATAGGATCATTTATAACCTGTGAACACTGAAAGGTGAAAAGAGCAAAGCACAAGAGGTTTGGGGTGGAAGACTATGCTGGAGTTGAGCACAATGAGATGCAACTTGCTTCACAAAATCCCTAACCAGTCAATTATTAGTTTTGCTGAATTACCTGGGGACCAGTGCTGTATAGTAACTGCTTTGAGTTTGAGCCCAGTATCCACAAGGACCCTGTATAGTAGAGAACATGTACTTACACACTGGAGGTAAATGCTTGTTCTTCTTACTGTATCTTCTCAGACACTATCTAAGATATTATCTCAGATATATGATAATGACAGTAAAAGCTAATTGTTATTAATTTTTAAAATGATATGGGGACACTAATTACTGGTAATTTATATTGGGAATTGATCCTAGAAGGAAGGCACTAGAATTAGGAGTGATTGTGGAAAGCTTCTTATAGAAAATAAGATTTTAACTAGGACTTGAAGGAAGACTGGGAAGCCAGAAGATAGCAATGAAGGGGACATAATGCAAAGCATTTGGCATAGCTAGTTAGGATGTCCAGAATCAAGAGATTGTCTTGTTTCAGGAACAGCCAGGTGGCCAATGTTATGGATCAAAGGGTGCATGTGGGGTGTAGGATGTAGGAAGTCTGGAAAGAAAGAGCAAGGTGAGTGTAAATGAAAGAGTACTAGATTGGCTTCTAGTACTTGATTTTCCACAAATTCACTATGTGACCCCTGGAAAGTTGCAACTTTGGGCCTTAGTTTCCTCATCTATTACTTAATGAGTTCAAATGAGGTTATCTCTCTCCCTTTTAGCTTAGAATCTTATTTTTGATCTTAAACCTACTTCCAGAATTAAAATTCTCTTATGGAAATATATGTTTGATAGCAGATGTATGTGAATACATGTATTATTATTCATTACTCTACATGTTTTGCACTGCAAATTTGTTGGTTGGTATGTATCCCATACATTGCTGGAAGTTCAATTCAATTTAACTTAATAAGCATTTTAAAAATATTTAGTATGTGCTAAGGTTTAAGGTTAGGTGCTGAGGACACAATGACAAACCCAAAAGCAGTCCTTCTGCTCAGGGCATGAATTCTACTGGAAACTCTAAAAAATTAACATTTTCATTAACCCAAACATAGTTTTTCTTGGAGAAGAGGATAGAGTGATGGCTTTGGGGGATCTGATTCTACTTCAGCCTCAGAAATTACTAGCTATATAATGCTGAGCAAGTCTCTTAAGCATATTTGCCTCAGTTTCCTCATCTGTAAAATGAATTAGAAAACCACTCCAGTATCTTTGTCAAGAAAATATCAATTGGGGTCACCAAGAATTGGAAAAGACAAACAAGCAAGTAACAACAAAATCCTCATATCTTTCTAATATGTTCATCGCAGATAGGGAGGAATGCAACCAGACTTTTTGCTGTGAAGCAGAACTGACAACCACATTTTAAGAGCTCTATATTTCAAAGTTCAAGTGTGACAGCAGGAACTAATTTTTTTTTTTTCTGCCTTGGGAACCTAAGCTCAAAAATAACATTTTTTTTTGTCCAGTCACCTATCCCTAAATTAGTTTGTTCACTTCTGCCTACCCACCGCCCCCTTCCAACTTACCGGAACTATTTTTCCAGCAGATGCCTGGATAATGCTCCCTAGCAACCATGCATTTCTGGATTTCAGCATCACTGTTAAACTATTAGAAGACCATGTTGACTCCTCTAGTTTAATGAGAGGGATGATATATGTACCCAAATTTTTCAACTAAGCCTGAGAAATAATCTAATCAAAACTCCAGATTTAAAGCAGATTTCACACTCCTTTTATCCCTTTCTCATTCTTAGAGGCAAAGTGTAGTTCATTGAGTACATATATGTAACAGCCAAACATGGAAAGAGGTTGTACTATCAGCCAGTCATTTATTAAGTTCTCCCTATGTACTAGTCATTGTATTAAGCTAAGGCTCTAGTAGGAGAGTCAACTTGTAAATAACTAGGTCGATACAGAAGATAAAGAGTAGAAGAAAGTTGAGAGGTAAAAGCATTAACTTCTGGGGTTGAAATAATAAGGAGAAAGGTCTCTTACAAAAGATGGGATTTGAGCTAAGTTTTTGCAAAAAAGGCCACAGAAGACATAAATGGGGAGATGGAACATTTTAGGTATGGGAGACAGTACAAAAACACCCAAGTTATACTATGTCTGTGAATACAGGGCTTGGGACCTTGAATCACAGATTACATCTTAAGAGGGTAAGGAGAGAAATTCTTAGAGAAATTAGGAAATTATTTAGAATTAGGAATTAATAAATATTAGGGCTTTAGGAAACTCTCGTCTTAAGATAAGAATCTGTCCTCTCAAGAGTCTAAGCCAGCAGATTCATCTTGGGAAGTCACAGTCACTGAGACAATCAGGAACTGTCTTTAATATGGTAGAAAGTATCCATCTACATGCTGCATGACAAAGTACTTTCAAAGGTCTCAGAAAAGGCTGACTGAAGTACTTCTTTGATCAATTCCTTACATCTCATTTGATCCTGCAGAGACTATTTTATTTCTGTCTTTGTAACTGCAGCATCTAATACAGCTACTGTCACATAGAAGGTGCTTAATAAATGTTTGTAGACTGATCAATCTCATTTTACATTCTCAGCCCTTAGCTTCCTCAGCTATAAAATTAAGAAGTTGAGCTAGAGGACCATTAAGGTCTTGTACAACTCTAAATCTATAATCTGCTGAATAAGTCAGGGAAGAATTATTTATATAGCTTGTCATTTGGAATAAGTGTGGCTGTAACTTTTGGGAGGCTTGTTGTATAGCTGGGATAGCTACTTGGTGAGAATTGCAAATTATAATTGGTAGGGACTGCAACTTATTAAAGAGTGAGATTATTTCATTGAAGAAGAAAAGGTATAAAAAGATGTTCTCATTAGAGGTCAGATAAAGGTATCTTCTGTGCTAGCAGAGGGGTAAGGGACTAAGCAGTGACTGGGGATTTTTGAGCCAGAGAATCAGAGTATCTAGACAGACTCCTGGATCTTAAGGGAGGATAGCTTTAACAGTTGAAATAGAGGTGGGAGGACTTTGGGGCACTGCTGCAAGGGGCAATGAAGGGAGGCAATTGGGGGACTATTGAACAACACAGCAGCCATACTGTCAGGGATGCAGCTGGAGCTGTGGGAGGCAGTCACACCCGGCTTTGGCAGAAAGAGGGAAGCACAGACTGCAATGTACCAACAAAAATGAGCCTTTACTAACCAGCTGAGCTGTCTCTACTCCTGGGTACTTCCTGGGGGATTAGAACTGTGTTGAAAAGTCTCATCACACCCAACATTTGTGAAGCCAATAATAACTCCCTCTCTAAAGGTTCCTTTTGCTCTTTCTCCTCCCACTTTCAACTTAATCCACCTCTTCACTATATCATAGAGCTGAGGGAAGCTGTGACAAAAGTCTGGCAAGGCATGTGGGGTGAATGAATGACAACAGGTTATTGGAGGATCTGTTTTTGCTGTGAATTAGGGTAAGATAAAATGGCTTTAAGGACCCAGAAAATCACCTTGGTCAGTAGCACAGCAATAACATCATAATCTAATGATCTAATGATTCCCAATGTATGAATCCCTGCAAGTCCTTGAGACTCTTTCATCAAGTCTATAAGGTCAAAATTATTTTTCACAATAATATTAAAACAGTTTCCTTCCTCTTTCTTTCTCTCTTTTTTCTCTTTCTTTCTCTCTTTCTCTCTCTCTTCCTTCCTTCCTTCCTTTATTTTCTTTCTTTCTTTCTTTTCCTTCCTTCCTTCCTTCCTTCCTTCCTTCCTTCCTTCCTTCCTTCCTTCCTTCCTTCCTTCCTTCCTTCCTTCCTTCCTTCCTTCCTTCCTTCCTTCCTTCCTTCCTTCCTTCCTTCCTTCCTTCCTTCCTTCCTTCCTTCCTTCCTTCCTTCCTTCCTTCCTTCCTTCCTTCCTTCCTTCCTTCCTCCCTTTTTCCTCCCTCCTTCCCACCTTCTCTCCTTCCTTCCCTCCCTCCCTCCCTTCCTTCCTTTCTTTCTTTCTCACAGGCAATTGGGGTTAAGTGAGTTGCCGGGAGTCACATAGCCAGGAAGTATGAAGTGTCTGAGGCCAAATTTGAATTCATGTCCTCCTGACTTCAGGCCTGATGCTCTATCCACTGTACCATCTAGATGCCCCAACAATTTCATTTTTTCATTTTAATACTATAAATATTGGTAGATAAAACTCATAAAAACTTTTTTGGAGTCTTCAGTTATTTATTTTAAGAATGTAAAGGAATCCCCAGACCAAAGAGTTTGAGAAATGCTACTCTAAGCAAAAAGTTCTAAAAGACAGAAGAGAGCAAATCAGCCAACTAGCTAGTTTATAACTACTGCCAAATCACAAGAAACTGTGTGAAGGGTGAGGGATAAATCTTTGATCACTTGTCAGTCTTTTTGATTATGTTTACACAAACTGATCATCAATATCAATAACTTCAGTTTTGAGTGAAAAAGGAGAGCAAGATAGCCACTGTGGGACAGGAACCTAGGACTTAACAGAATAATGAGAGACAAGATATGAAATACTCCTAGAAGTATTCAGAATCAGTAGAGGCTTTTAAGAAAGTGGTACTCAGCAGTATTAAATGTTAGGAAGAGATGAGATAGAATGGATTCAAGAGTGAAAGTAGAAAGGTTGGTTTTAGAAGGAGTATGAGGAGGTCAAAGAAGACATAATACTGAAAAAAAAAGCTGTTAGATGTGACAACTAGAAGAACGTTGGCAGTTTCAAGAGCTATTTTCTATAAAGTGATAAAGATAACAGCTTTAAACTTCCCAATGAAATGGGATGTAGATCATTTGTTACGTATGTGGTTTTGGAAGGGTATGTAGAGGAAAGAAAGAAAAAAGTGGAATCATTGCAATGGGAAAAGGGATGAGAATTAGTGAAAATTAAAAAAAAATTACTAATAGGAATTAGTAAAAAAAAGAATTACAGAAGTAGTTTTGAGTGACAGTATGGACATGTCTCATGGATTTATAATGGGTGAAATCAGTCCCATTTAATGGATTTCTCCAATGATGAAGTAGCACTGAAGCAGAGAAGATGGACCAAGGGGTTGATTATAACATTCATATGATAGAGTGGTGATGGTCCAAGCAGGCAAGGATTTCTGGATTAGAACCTATTGAAACATTAATCTGGTGAACTATGAGGTCAAGACTGGTCATAGAGATAAATGAAGTCATGGCAGAGGACATGGATTGAAAGAATAGCAGAGGGTTGAGGGACACAAACCACAATGAGTGTGAAGAGTGAGTTTAATATAAAGGAAAGAGTAGAAGAAAAAGGACATTATAGTGGAAGAATGGAATTTTTAGGATCAACATCTTGGAGACTGTCCAGTTCTAAGATATCAAGAGGTCTGTGACTATGCTGACCTGTGATTGAAATGAGGTATAAAGTGAAGTCATTGGAGTAGAGGAGATTAAAGAACTATGCAAAAAGCATGTTAATTAGAAGAATGATGCAGAGAGAGGCTACTAGAGTAGTATATTCCCAGAGTCCAAAGGAATTCTACCTTTGGCTTTATCTGATTTACTAATGATTACTGTATTCAAATATATCTGAGGTTTATTTAATCTAGATTGTACAATTGTACAAGGTCCTGGCTCCATATAAAACTTTACAATAGCCATGGGCATTACCAAAAAAAATGTCTTTTACCTGGATAGAGTTGGTTACTTCGTAGATACATGTGTGTCTTAATTTTCATATTTCCAGCCCCAAAGGAAACCAGAACCCAAAAAGAACCTGGGATGACAAAAGTTTCAAGTGCACAAAAGTGTTCATTAAATTCTGCGATGTACTGTCAATATACACAAGAATTAGATCAATTTAAGTGTATGGCTTTGTCAATAATCCTCAAAATCCCAAATCTAACTAATGTAGTTAGTAGGCACCTAATTTTAATATTGAAATCCCTTTGGATAAGAGCAGCAGATATGTAGAGAGGAAAGCTGGGAATCAGCTAGCTGGAAGGATGACTTGGAAGTTAGTATATAAAGCCACAAGGATGGAGAAGGGTTGATATAAATGAATTGCACAGACTTTCTTAAAAAATGGTTATTAAAAGATGGTGACAAAGGAATGGTCTGGAAGGCAGCATTGGAAAAATCACCATCAAAACTTTTGGCATTCTGAGCCAGGGAGAGTAAAAGGTGTGGTCTGTAATACATAGGACTGAAAGATATATGATTTGCTTGGGGAGGAGTATTGATTGAATAGATCCAGGATCTAGGGGAGTTTGTTGAGAAAAGAATTAAAACCCTGAAAGACACAATAGTTAAATTATTTGGATAAAGCAATATGGATTTTCTGAATATTAGTAAATGTGCTTTTGGAGAGTGTAGGCCCCCATAGGAGCAAATGTATTTTGTGGATCTGAATATAAACTGCTCTTCTACAAGCCCAAATGTGTCTGATATAAAATCTGAACGGAGATAGGAGATGGACTTGTGGATACACCGGTATGAAGACCTCTCTCTGCCAGTATTATCAGAGTCTTCTCAGCAACTTTTTGTCTTGGAGAGTTGTTTAAAGCACTGTAAGATTAGGTAATTGGCCCTTGATCATTCTTTTAGGACAGGTCACAGGGACAACTTGAACCCAGTTCTTCTTTGGTTTTGAGATCAATTCTTTATCCATTAAGTCACATTCCCTCTCCACTGGGCTCATCTTCTAATTACTGGTAGGTTGCATTTCTCTTTCTGTCTCTCTGTCTTTGTTTCTTGACATACATTCCTTTTAAGGAAATCTCATTTTAGGGAATTATCTGTATTCATGGGTGGGCTACATTCAGACTGAGATAAATTGGTTTTAAAGCGAACATTATTTTGTCTTATTATTTTTTGACTTATTTGCCTTATTATTATTTTGCATTTTTTTACACAGCTCAGAGTAGTCATTTGGAATTCTCTATCTCTGAGGAAAGGGTAACACTGAAAGTAGGAATACAAGTTTTCTTAACTTACTCTGTTAGTGTGGTTCACTCTAGATTCAGAAAGCTGACCTCCAGGTTGGAATCTGGGCTTACTTTTTCCTACCAACCCAGTTCTTCTTTTCTGTGCCTGGGGACACTAGCCACTGTTGGGCTGTGCTGAATCTCAACGACCTAGAAGTGAAAGGCTTATTATACCAATATATACCAATATACCAATACCTTCAGAGCTAGCCACGATCTTTAGAGATCTCATGTTTTTCTTTCCTGTGACACAGAGTATGATAAAGGGGAAACTATGTAAAGTTGCCCGGATGACACATCAAATGATCATTTCAAAGAGATCCAATGGTAAAATGATTTTCCATAGGTTTTTATGAAAACTTATTTTCAAGACTCTGTATATTACAAATTCAGAAATTTCTATATATGTGTTAGTCTCTCCCAAGCTACCTAGTAATAAATAGGTCAATCTGTGATTAGACGATAGGAGGAGAGGTGAAATTAATCTGTGTATCTTGAAGTACAAAGTCAACTGACTTGTTTCCCATTGATTTATCCAGACCTATAATAGGAACATCAACAGAATCATAGATTTAGAATTGGAAGGGACCTCTAAGATTATGCAGTCTGTTTTTATTTTACAGATGAGGAAATGAGGTAGAGAATAATGAAGTGGCTTGTCCAAAGTCACATAGGTAGTAAGTGGCAGAGATGGATTTGGACCCATTTTTCTCTTTTTACTTTCCACATGAGGAAATCAGATAGGTCTTGTTTATTATAAAATCATGTAGGCTAGGAGGCACAGTGCATCTAGTGCCCGGCCTGAAATAAGGAAGCGTCATCTTCTTGAGTTCAAATCTGGTCTCAGAAACCTATTTAGCTGTGTGATCCTGTGCAAGTCACTTAACTCTATTTGACTCAGTTTCCTCATCTATAAAATGAGCTGAAGAAGGAATGGCAAACCCCTCTAGCATCTCTGTCAATGGGGTCATGAAGCACTGGACACAATTGAAAAACAAGTTGTTTACCTCTTACTTTGTTTTAAGTTAGAAAATGTGTTTGTAATCATTCGGCCTCATTCTCAGCATTTTTTCAGTCTGTATCAATGATACATAATTTCTATTGTCACTTAAAAAAAAGAACTATATTGCCTGTCCCCCTCAAACTTCTACTTGTCCAAAGTCTTTAAATATTTTGTGTTTTTACAATGATTTTAGATAAATCTTTTATCATTCTGGGATTTAAGGTATTGTTGTTTTGAACAAAGAAAATTCTCAGTAACTTAAACTCCACTTTAGTGTAGTGGGTTATTTGTAATATCTATTAAAATTATGTGAATACTTAAAAATGATTTAGTAATGACATGAATAAATTGAGCAATATCAAGATTTCAGGGAGAGTGTTTAGTTTCTTAAGGGAACAAACATCTCAAATAGTTTCAGGAAATACTTTATTTTTCCTTATTTTCTATTACCTAATTCTGCCTCCATCTTAGTGTAGGCCTTTATCATTTCATGCCTGGATTACTCCAATAGCCTCTTAACTTTCTTGACTGCAATTATGTCTTCCATTACAACTCTTTTTGAGTACTGCTGATAGAATGCTCTTTCTAAAACCTTGCTTCTTTTCATAAATTCCTTGAAGGGAAAAACTATATCTGATACATCTTTGCATCTTTTACTATCATTACTTAGTAACTCTTTGGACATTGTAGTTTTTTATCAAATATTGTTGAATGAATAAATGAGTGAATCATGCCAGCATCCTCCACCAGCTTACTAATTGCCATCCATTAAAATGCAAAATCTCCTTAAATTAGATTTCAAAGCCTTCAACAATTTGGCTTTATCCTATCAACCATAATTTTCCATTATTCCACAGCAGGAGTCCTCTTTCATCTAGTCCATCTTATTACTTACCCCTGTGTATGCATTTGTGGATTTTTTTGTATTAGTTAGGCAATCTGAAATGTCCCCCTTACTTCAATGAAATTACTACCAATATTCTGAAGTTGAATTTGAACTCAGGTCTTCTGGATTCCAGGCCCAGTACTCCATCACTGAGTCATCTAGCTGCCTTAAACCCAAAATACTCTGGCTCTCATTGATTGTCAATAATAGGTCCCAACCCAAGCCTCACTTGGTCATTGTTTGGGCCCTGATAGTCCATAGTGAAAGTAGCAATTGTTTCTCTTCCAGCCAGAAACTCTGGGATCTCCCAGTCTCAGATGCTTTTCTCTCTCCCTCTCTCCCTCCCTCCCTCCCTCCCTCCCTCCCTCCCTCCCTCCCTCCCTCCCTCCCTCCCTCCCTCCCTTCCTTCCTTCCTTCCTTCCTTCCTTCCTTCCTTCCTTCCTTCCTTCCTTCCTTCCTTCCTTCCTTCCTCCCTCCCTCCTTCCCTTCCTCCCTTCCTCCCTTCCTCCCTTCCTCCCTTCCTTCCTTCCTTCCTTCCTTCCTTCCTTCCTTCCTTCCTTCCTTCCTTCCTTCCTTCCTTCCTTCCTTCCTTCCTAGCTACTCTATCTCATTTCTTACTTAGTCTTAATCACTGAATGGATACTTTCTCAGTCAAACTGAGACCTGTTAAGGTCTCTCACAGCACCCAGGGCCATTTCTAGTCATCTTGATTAATATCTGGCAACTGGACCCAGATGGCTCTGGAGGAGAAGGTGAGACTGGTGACTTTGCACAGCCCTCCCTCACCTAAATCCAATTCACTTGCAAGTCATGGCATCACATCCCTGATGTCATGGTCCTCTTCCAGAATGAAGGACAAGTAACAACTACCAGTATTTGAATCTAGTCCCATTGTCTCCAGTAAACCTTTTTGAATTACTCTGGCTTTCACACTGATTTCTCTATTCTCTGGGTTTCCACAGCATTCATCACCTGTATGACTCATTTTATTATGCAATTATTCTGTAGAGCTGTATTCCTGTTTTTATGATTAAGTGGCTCACATATGCCTTTTCCCCAATGAAGGTTAAAAGATCCCAGTGGCTAGGAACCATTTTTTCATACTTATTTTTTATCACTCTGAAAGCTTGACACTGTTTTGAATATAGACAGTGCTCATTAAAAATTGTAGAATTTAATTGACTAAGTTGTTAGGATCTCAAGGCACTGTGTCATAGAGGGTAGAAAGGCTGCCTGGAAGCCAAGAGGATCTGAGTTCAAGTTTTGCCTCCTCTGACCCAAATCACTTAACTCCTTTTTGTTTTGTTTTGTTTTGTTTTTGAGGTAAGGAGGTTAAGTGACTTATGTCACACAGCTAATAAGTGTTTGAGGCTGGATTTGAACTTAGGTACTCCTGATTCCAGGATCTATCCCCTATACCATCTAGTTGCCTTTAATTGCTCTGTTTTCAAATGAACTCTTAAGACTTTAAGTTTTAGAGAATATGCTGACTTGCATGTGTAGAGAGTTTCCTCAACTGACTTCCTCATACCAATTAGATTACAGATCCAGTCCCTTTTCCCCACTATTTTAAAATTAATTGTTCTATAAATATTTGGTAGAACTCACTTGAAAATCCATCTGGCTCTGGAGATTTTTTCTTAGGGAGTTCATTAATAGCTTACTCACTATTTTTTAAGAGCAGCTCCTCTTAACACTTCACTAACATCTTGTAGACAGTTATTGTATTCTTGGTATTAAAAATAAAACATTGTAAATTTTTTTTTATACAAACATACCCCCCCCCATTTAGACTTTCCACTAATTTTTACTGATCTTTACCTCCATCTTTTATCCATAAGTAATCAAAATCACAAATATCTCACAATACTAAATATCTTGCTATCTGAGGTAAGGAAAGAATGTGGATTTGGAAGTGGGGGACTTAGATTCAAATCCTAGTTGTGACAGTAATAATGAGATCCTTGAGAGCAGAGTCTATTTTTTGCCATTCTTTGTATCCCCAGAACTTTGCACAATTCCTGGAACATAGTGGGAACTTAAATATTTTTTGATGAACTAATAACAGCAAACATTTTTATTGTTCAAAGGTTTAGAAGTTTTTTTTTATCACAAGGATCATGTGAGATAGATAATATATTATTACCTCCATTTTACAGATGAAACAAGTGAGTCTGAGAGAGTTGAAGAGGCTTGTCCAGGGATACAGAATTGGTGTCAGAATTGGAATTCAAACCCAGTTTTCATACTACATAATGCTATAATTCTAGCAAATCATTTAACTTTTCTGACCTCAGTTTTCTCATATATAAAATGGGGGTAATATTTGCTATCTATCTCATAGAGTTATTATGAGGAATGTCCTCTGCAAACTTTAAAACATGATAAAATTATCAAGAATAACAATGATAAGATCATACTACTAGTAATCAGAAGTTTAGTATCTTTCATGATTAATCCCCAGGCTACAAATTCAGATATTAAATATCTTTGAAGATTCACCAATAAATTGTGCTGGAACCAGATCATTATTATAGCCTGACCTGTCATCCCAAATGAATGGAACATAGTATTAGTATCAAAAAAATTAATGACAGTGTTTTTAAAATAGATGTAACTGTAGGAGACATTCAAAATCCCCAAGCCATATGGAATAAAAAATTTCAAAATATGGAGTCCCCGCAGAAGTCAAATCATATGGGAACAGGAGGAAATTATCTTCATTATCTGTATACACAGTATCCACACAATCCTAACTGTTATTGTAATTGTTCCTTAAATATTTTCAATAAGCATACAGAAGATGAACTTATATCTTAATACTTTTATTCTGCTATAAAAAGTAGTTATTTTACTCATTTGTCCAAGAGTTGGTAGAATACTCAGGATTGTTTCCATTTAAATGATGAAAACAAGATAATGATATTGTTTTTAAATTTTTGTTAAAAAAACACACAAAAATATAGGGGATAGTTAGATTGCATAATGTCAATGCAGGGTTTCAAGATATATATTGTAATGATGATATTGAGAAATGATCATCGTCCAGGCAAGAATAGAGAAGGTTACTGTAATATATCCTAACAAAACATTCAGTTAATCTTCCTTTTTGTTAATTATACCCAAAAACAAACATCTCAATTTGTGTGGTTCTTATTCCTATTTCCAATTTATTTTTTGATTAAGGTTTGACAAGACTATCAAAATTTGCTTTTTTAAAAAAATCTTTTGTTTGTTTATTCTTATTTAAGAAAGTATATTTGTCACTTTAAATTTGCTCTTGGCATGTTTAAAGATCATGTTCTCTTTCTTTTTCAGTTTTTGTCCTATCAGTATTTAGTTTGATTATTGATAAATTGTCTCTACTATAATTTATAGTAAATGGAAGAAAGGTGAGTATTCCTTTTTTGTGTAAAACAAGAATGAAAGAAATTTTTAAAAAAGAGAGAAGCTGTTCATACCCATATTCCTGTTTTCTTTTAACAGTACTTTAGGATTTGTAAAGTTCAGTTATACTTATTCTTATAGAAATTTTTGATCACAAAACACTATGTCTAAAGGGAGGACTCTAATATGTATATCAGAATCTTGAACTAATTACTAATTGCTTTATACGACACATTTTGGGGAAAAAATAGGTCATGCCCTGCATTTCAGTATCCTTGGGAAAAAAGACTGTTCTTGATTAAGTGATTGAGGTTACATATAGAGAGAAGTTTCCTGACCATATAAGTTGCTAAAACATTGTACTTACTTTCTTATTCTTCTATCATAATGTTCTATGAAAATCACAGAATCATAGAATTTCAGAATTGAATAGAATCTTATCAGTTGTTTAGCCCAATATAAACCTGAAATAGAATCCTTTTTATGGAACACCTGATAAATAGTCATCCACTAGTTGGAATTTGAAGAGGAACAAGCAAAATAACATTTTTGTAACATTTTTGTCTCTGTGCCACAATGAAGGACTTTTGAAATTGGTTGGCCAAGATTATGGCAAAGAGAGAGGCAGTACATTATGGATATAAAGCAAGAGTTTGTAGGGCTTTTGGAAGTGAAATAGGAAGATTGAAGAGCAAACAATCATGAATTTGAGCAAAAACATTCTCTGAAGTAGCAGAATTGCTGGATTACATATAGGAATAAAGGAGTCTGAAGAAGCCTTGGTCCTAAGGCTGAGGGTAAGTACCCTGCAAAATTCTGTACCAGGCCCTTTTCTCTTTTCTTTCTGTATTCTCTTCCTTGGAAATTTCCATCCATCCTACAATTTTCAATCCATATGTTGTCATTTTGCAGATTAATGTTTCCAACCTTTCTCCTGATTACCAAACATGTGTTTCCAGTTGCTTCCTTAACATCTCAATCCAGATGTCTCACTAACATCTGATTCAAAGTTTTCCAATTAGAATCCATCACTTTTGCTTCAAAATTGCCTCTGCTTTTAGCTTTCTAATTGCATTTAATGCTACCATGAGGCTCCTAGTCTCTACACTTTGGAGTTATCCTTTCTTCTTTCTTTTCTTTCACTCTTTAAAATTAATCTGTTACCTAGTCCTGTTGATTCTTACCATGTCAGTTAGTCAATAAACATTTATTAGGCTCTGTTGTGGGCAAGGCACCATGCTAAGTGCTGGGGATGCAAAAAGAGGCAAAATATAGTCCCTATCTCAAGGAGCTTACTATCTAATGGACAAGATGTTTAATTAATGTTAATTTAATTAATCTTGTATTTAAATAAGCGAATGTGGGTATATACATCTATATCTATTTATATATATACACACACACAAACATAAATATATACACATTATATACATTCACACATATAAAAACATATGTAATATAATACATTAGAAATAATCTACAGATTAAAGGCAATATAATTTTGGAGGAAATGGAAAAATTTCCTTTTGAGGGTGAATTTATTTAGGACTTGAAGGAAGTCTGGGAAGTCAGGAAGCAGAGAGAAAGAGGGAGATAGTCAGTGACAATTTATAAATTGGTATTGAGAAACGTATCTTCTTTGAGGAACAGAGAAGAAAATACTCTTTCCGGATTATAAAATATGTGAAAGAGAATAAGATGTCAGAATATTGGAAAGTTGTGTGAGAGGGAGGTAGACTATGAAGGAGTTTGATCACTAAACAGAGGATTTTGTATTTGATCTTGGGGGAGATAGAGAGTCAATAGAGTTTATTGGGTACTGAGGTGACATAATTAGACCTGAACTTTGGGAAGATAATTTGGAAAGCTAAGTGGAATTGAAGTGGGGAGAAATTTGTGGCAGGAAGATAAATAAGGTTATGGCAGTAATTCAGGTGAGTGTTAGTGTCAGAAGGGAGAAAGGAAAATATGTGAGAGAAGCTATGAAGGGAAAATTGATAGGCCTTGGCAACAGGTTGGATGTGGGGAATGAGAGTGAGGAATCAAGCATGAAATCTTGGTTGTGAACTTGAGGGACTAGAAGGACAATAGCACCCTCAACAATAAGGAGGTTGGGGAGAAGAGAAAGCTTGGGTTGAAAGATAATGAATTAAGTTTTGGACATGTTAAGTTTAAGATGTCTATAGAACATCTAGTTTGAGATGTCTAATAGGCAGTTGGAGAAAGATCCAAAAAGAGGATTTCTGGATTTTCTGGATTCAAAGTAGATTTGAGAATCATTAGCACATAGATGCTAATTGAACTCATGGAAACAGATGAGATCATATCACATCAAATGGCATTAAGGAAGAAAAGAAAGGGACTTATGATAGAGCCATTGGGGCATTCATAGTGGTCAGTGAGTATGACTTGAATGAAGAGCGGGCAAAGGACCATTAGTTCATTCCCATCATAACTAAGAAACCTAGCATGATTCTTTATTACAATTTTTTTAGACTACTGAAATAGTCTTTGCCTCCAGCATCCCTATTCCAGTTCATCCTACAAAATGCTGCCTGATTAATCTCCAAAATGCACAACTATTACAAAGCAATTTAAAAGTCTTCAGTGCTGTCCAACTGCTTATTGGATGAAGTCCAAATTCCTTATCCCGACATTTAAAGTTCTCCACAATCTCGTGTTCATTGACCTTTCTAGATATAACTTATAGCAAGTGCTCTCCTGGGCCTTAACTACACTTCAACACAACTGACTATTTCTCAAACATTCCATTTCCTTGGTGACTTTGTTAATTGTCATTCCCTTCTTGTAGAATGGCCTTCCCTATTTCTGCTTGTCAAAAATCTCACCTAGCCTTAAAGGCTTAACTCAAAGCTCTCCATAAAATTCTTGTTATTTCCCCAGGTCTTTCTTTCCTCAATTCCTATGTCACTTTCTAGAAACAATTTGCAAAATACTTCATATGTTTTCTCATTTGGTCATTATAGGAAACCTATGAAGTAGGTATTACACGTATTCTCATCCCCAGGTAAAAAGGGGAGGAAACTGAAGTACATAGTGATTAAGTGATTCCCAAGGTCATTGACTTTTAGTAAGAATCAGAACCTGAAAAAAGAATCTGGGTCTTTTCTCTCTAAATCCAGAGCTCTTTCCATTAAAAACAACTTTCTCTTACTACACACATCCCCTACTGCCTTTTATGATAATTTTTGGGATTCATATTTGTTTTTATGTGTAGGGATTTGATTTTGTCATTATTTCTTTCACTGAAGTTTGATTCTATTGCCTTCTCATGTATAACCATGACCATCAATTCTCTAACAAAGTCTACATAGGTTGTACATCTAAGGACTAGCCTCGCTCATTTTGGAGAGTTTCTAACTAAAAGGTTAGAATCATGTCAGGTGATAAATTTGGGGGCTATAGCAATTCATGGAAACTACACTAAGGCTTGACAATTTGATATGAAATAGTGATAGAAATATCCACTTGATGAAATTTGAGATCCTTGAAGTATTGAATCAAATATGAGGCACAGCAAGGTGGTAGATAGGAAATTGGTCTTGGAAGTCAAATAAGTCTGGGTTCAAGAACTGCCTTTGACTGACCATAGGCCAGTGTTCCTGGTGGCTCTCTAAGAACACAGCATTTTTAGCTTGGTCTAATCTTATTTGTTTTCATGGATTAAGTTATCATCTCTATGATGGTAATTCTCAAGAAGACAAAAACCCAACCAACCAACTAACAAAAAAACCCAGGAGGGCCATTTGCATTTGTAGCAGGAGTTTCCTTACTGATTTACAACTTTAGCAAGTACTCTCTTGAGCCTAAACTACACTTCAGCCCAATTGAATATTTCCCCAATATTCCATGTCCTTGGTGACTTTGTTAATTGCCATTTCCTTCTATGCCATAAAATCACATATCTAATTCCCCACCAAATATTCCCTAGCCCCCAAATATCTCACTAGGATTTAATATAAAAATCCTGTAAAAGCAGAAAATTCAAATTCCATTTCCTTTTTTTCTTCTTTTGTACCTCCTGATACTTCATTTATTCTTTTTTTCTCCTGTCAAATTTAATTTTTTCCCACACCAATATTCATTATGTGCTTACTTTAAGGAACTGTATTAGGCTCTGAGGAATACAGAAGATTTTTTTGTCTGATAAGATCTCCTTTCTAGGAGATTCTTTATAAAGCTATCAGTTTATCCTGTGCCTTTGGGCCAGACGATACTTTATATATCCCAAGCATGGAAGAATCCAGCCTGGAGGATGGGAGGATGTACTCAATGACATTTCTTACTTTTGACTCCTAGATTTTAGCCATGCAAACTGATTAGTTCAACCCAACTGTACAAATCTAGTTATGTGAGAGGGATAAGATTTATTTTGCATGGTTGCAGAAGGCAGAATTAGGAGCAAAGGAAAACAAAGATTTTGTCTTAACATAGGGAAGAAATTCTGACCTTTAGAGTTACTCAGTAATGGAACTGGCTGCCTCATGGATTATCCAGTTCTCATGTCATAAGGCCAGGTTGAAGGAATGGACATGTTTACTTAGAAAGGAGAGAACTTGGGGAGCAGGTGAGATAAAACAGCTTTCTGAAAGTATTTGAAGGGCGGTTATTTGAAAGAAACATCAGAATTGTTCAGTTCCTATTTGGAGAATAGGACCAAGAGAAATGGTAGAGACAAATTTATGTTTGATGTCAGTGGAAATTTCCCAAGAATTATAGTTGCTCAAAAGTGGACTGAGCTTATTCAGGAGATGGCAGATTTACTTTTATTGGAGGTTTTGAAGCAAAGATAACCTCTGGATGAATACATTTTATTGAGATTTCTTTGGATATGGCTTGGACTAGATGGCTGCTGAGCTTTTTCCTAATGCTAAAATTCTGTGATTATGTTATTCCTCATTCTCAGAATTATTCAACAAGAGACCAAAAACTATGTGTTGGTATTGTAAATTGGATTCATACATTGAATGGGATGTTGGACTTTTATGGTCCCTTCCAATTCTGATGTTCTGATTTCTCAGGGTTTGTAGCATACAGCCTTATGCTAATTCAGAGAGAATTTTGGCAAATTCCCAGTGATCCACTAGGCTAGCTAAGATTTTTCCGAGGAGATAAAGAAGCAGTGACAAACAAATGATCAGCAGATTCTTAACATGAGTAATAAGCTTACGTTCACCAATTTTAATGCAAGTAACCTGGCCTCCAGAATGCCCTGCCAGAACCTGTGTTTGAGATAAGCAGGGAGATGTCAACTGGGTAAAGGCAGAAGTATCAGAACAACTTCCATTTATTGAAAAGGCATGAAAATTATTTGTTACAAAGTAGATTTAGATCTTCTACACCAGAGTAAACCATGTTAAATTCCTATTCTTGGGAGACTCATCAAGTTGACATTTCAGCTTTGACTTGGATTTCTTCATTCAGCATGGACATCATACCTTAATCCATTATAATCCATTTCCCTGTTTCTGTTCCTATCAAGGTTTGTTCTCTATTCCCCCCCCCCCTTTTTTCCCAAACTCTTTTTAACTTGAAAGCTTATCAAGTCTGTTTTGTTTTCAAAAATCCTTTGGAAGATTCTTTTTTTATCCATTTGTTCAGGTGTCCAAAACGATTTAAGACACGCTCTCCCAATCAATGGCAACACTCCCACAGTGTCAGTGTGTTCTCTGATTAGGTTCCATAATGACGGAACCAATTCACGCCTGGTGCGGCTGCCTCTTCACGGCTCCCACACAGTGTTGCTCAGAAGGTGGGAGGAAAAGCTGACAGTGAAAATGCATACTATCCCAAGCCAGATGTGGATGAACTTCAGTGTGTTTATAATTTTACTGTTATCAATTTCACAAAGGAAACAAAGAGAGATTTAAAGGTTAATTGATTTCTCTGCTCTTGGTCTACATCAAACTTTCAAAGCTATTCTGAGGAACAGAAATTCCTTTTCTAAGCTCTCATTTTAAAAATAGAAAATGTATGGCATGGTTGCACAGTGTCTAGAACATAGAAAGCCCTAAATAAATGCTTGTTGCCTGATGATTGAAAAGGAGGATGACGTGTCTATTCATCATTGGAGGAATAACCCATCAATATTGTATCATGTTTTGATAATACCAGAGACATCATTGCCTCATTTATAATAAGCTCTAGTCTTATTCATAGACTGTTAGACTAGAATAGGTCTTAGAGGTCATTTAGTTCATCCTCTCATTTTACAGTTGAGGAAAGAAAGAACTAAAGATGATATATGACTTGGATAAAGTGACAGATTGAGTCAATGTGGGCTAATAAACTAGAAGCCAGATCTTCTGACTTGCCTTACACTATTCTTTTCATTACTATATTGCCCTTTTCCCCTCTAGTCTACAGGCAATAATTCAAGAAATCTATTAGGGTCAATGTGCCCTTTCTGATATATCCTTTTAATAATAATTCTTAAAGTGTATATACAAGGAAATAAAGGCAGCATGTTACTGGCTAGAGCGATGTTTTTAGAACCAGGACTATTAACTGTCCTGCTTCTGATACATATTTGGATGTGTGAACCTGGGTAAATCACTTAAACTCTAAGTATTCTAGGCCATAGCTTCTTAAACTATGGATCATGACCCCATATAGGATCGTATAACTTAATGTGGGGATTGCAAAATTATGATTTATTAACAGCAATTATTTGATTTGTATACCTACTTTATATACCTATATCCAGGGTCATGTAACAATTTCTTGGGTGAAAAATTGAGTGTAAAAAATGCTTAAGAAAGCTTGCTGTAGGCAAATGTATAAGACTTCAAATTATAGAGAAGATACTGCTCAGAGAGAAAGTTTCTCACCGATAGCTTTCTATACTGAAGAAATCATAGCTTTTTCTGGAAATAGAGAGATAGGACATTTATTAAGTACCACCGCACTGGGGAATATAAAAAGAAGAAAACAAAAAGAGAATCGAAACAAAAGGATAATCATTACTCTTGAGGAGTTTATATTCTAAAGGGGAAATCAAAACATAATCATCTAATATAAGTGAGTACTTTAAACCTTGAAGTTTTATGTTTCCTGTGCTTTCATTGGTGAGATAACCCTCTTGAATGAAAGAGATAGCAACTCTTTCATGGCTTAGTAGGTGGCTTTAGAAATAAACTAGTCACCAAAGTACAGAATTTAGAGTCAAAGGACCTGGATTTGAATACTGGCTCCTTTATTTGCTGGTATGATCTTGGGTAGGTTGCTTTCTCATCTGTAACATGAAAAGGTCTGCCTTTGTTTCCTAACATTCTTTTCAGACTATACTTAAATTACACTTTTGACTCATTTTAAAACATTATTTTTAAAGAATAATTTCAAATTCTAAATTCTTTCCCTCCCTTTGGCTTTTCCCTAACCCACTGAAAAAGCAAGCAATATGATATCCATTATATATGTGAGACCATGTAAAATATATTTCTATATTATTAATGTTACAAAGAACAAGAAAAAAAATCAACTGAAAAATAATATGCTTCAATCTGCATTCAGAGTTCATGAGTTCTTTCCCTGGGGTTGGACAGCATTTTTCATCATGATTTCTTTGGAATTGTCTTGGATCATTGTATTGATTAGTGCAGTTAAGTCTTTTATAGTTGATCATTGTATAATATTGCTATAACTGTGCACAATGTTCTCCTAGTTCTGCTCACTTCTCTTTGTATCAGTTCATTATTTTCAGGGTTTTCTGAAACCTCCTCCTTATCATTTCTTATAGCACAAGCACTAATGACTCATCATGAACTTGAAGTCCACTAAAAAAGTCTAAATATTTTAGTGGACTATTAGAGTAATATGAATCAACAATATGACAGTGCACTCAAAATAATTTATTTCATGTTTGTTATAATGCAGTAAGAAAGGTAAAAACTTCAAAATAAGGGAGAATGTAATAGTCCTGTTATTGTACCGTGTCTTAGTCACATCTCATCTAGAGTATTGTGTTCAGATCTAAGCACCACATTTTAGAAAGTATGATGATAAAATTCATTTTTTTGAGAGAAGTTGACCAGGATTATGAGAGAACTAGAGCTCATGTTATTCATTAAGGGCAGTTGGGTTGTTTTGCTGGAAAAACAGAAGGCTTAGGGGAAACATTTTAGCTAGTAATTGAAGGACTGCCATATGGAAGGATGAAATTTCTCCTGCTTGATTCCAGAAAGGAGATCAGAGAGTTATTGGTGCATGTGGCAGAAAAAAACTTCCTAATGATTAAAATTGTCCCAAAGTGGAATGAATTGTGGCAGCATGTCCTGGTGTCTCTTCGATGGAAGTTTTCAAATGGAGGCTGGATTATCATTTGTTGGGAATAATGCAGAGCAATTCTTAGATCAGGAACAGAGAATTAGACGTTTGAGCTCCCTTCCTAATCTCTCACTCCTGACTCTGCTCCTGTGGGCTCCAGTCTGCCATTACTGAATTCTTCCTAGAACTTCCATTTTGGGAAAGAGTCTAGACCAGCCATTTGCCACACTTAGCCATCTCCCTCTCAGCCACATACCTCTTCTCTCTCCACCAGCTTTTGAATTCTCTTTTTATGTGTTATTTTTCCTCCATTCGATTGCAAACTCTTTGAGGGCAATAGCTTTTTGCTTGTATTTGTCTATCATCACTTGGTAGACACAACTTGGTGTAATAAGTGCTAATAAATGTTGACTGATTCTGATATCCTATGATTATCTGATATGATATTATCTGATTATCACCTGGTTGCTATCTTACTCTAATGAATCCCTGTGAAATTACTAGATTGGTTCTCAGATTACAGATGTATAATGAGTTACCTGGACTGTTTTCAAAGTTTTCTGGCTTAGTAGAACCTACTTGTTCTTGCCTTAGAGAATTCTGGATCACCTCTATGTCATAGGATTTTAGTTACGAATATTTAAGTCATTTTTCTGTTGTGTCTGACTCTCCATGACCCCACTGGAGTAGTTCGCCATTTTCTTCTTCAGGTCATTTTATAAATGAGGAAACTGAGGCAAATAGGGCCAAGAACTTGCCCAGAGTCATATAACTAGTAAGTGTCTAAGGTCAGATTTTAACCCATGAAGATGTCTTAATTTATACAAACATTTCTTTGATATATATGTGCACACACACATATACATATATATATATAATACACATATACACACACACACACATATATATATATATAATATACTTTTTTTTTTAACCATTTGAGATGAAAGCAAATTTACATACTGAAATGGGTATGCTTGTTTATTTTTACATAAAGAATTAAATTCTAGTGGCATATTTAATATCTTTTACTGTTGGGAATTTTTGTGACCTCTACATTCAGTTATGTAACTGTTTAAAAGGAAAGTTACGTCAATTTGACCAATTATTGATCAGTGTGACATTTTGCAAATCCAGTTCTCTATCTACTGTACCATCTAGCTGCCTCAGTGGAGGAAATACTTTAAAATAAAAAGTTTGAGGAAATGGCAATAGAAAGATCCTAGATATACTGGTCAGATAGTAATCCCTGTTTTAATTAATCCTGCCATATACTACCAGACATGTACATATACATATATATATATATATACATATACATATACATGTGTATACATATACACACACACACACACACACACACACACGTGTGTGTGTGTGTGTGTGTGTGTGTGTGTGTGTGATTTCTCTTCTGGATCTATTTCTACCCTTCCTAACTTTATTACTATCACTACATGACCTCAGTCTCTATGGCCCTCTCACCAAAGAATAATTTCCTGCACCTGTGATATGCTTTTGTCATTAATGAATTCCTCCTGGAACCTCCATTTTGAGGAAGGGCTAAGACCAGATTAGTTTTTCTCTCAGATCTGCTTTTGAGTCTTTAGACTTTCCCATCATCCCCCTATGTGAATATCTTTCTTTGTTTGCCACTGCTTTTTAGCTCCTTTTTGCCCTATTAGAACATAAGCTTTATGAGGACAGGAACTATTTTCTTTTTGTTTCAATTTGTGTCTCCACACTTAGAGCAGTGGCTATTATATAGTAATCACTAAATAAATACGGTTTCTATGCCCAACGGGCTACCAAACTGTGCTTATCCTTTGATTCAGCAGTGTCTCCACTGGGTTTATATCCCAAAGAGACCATAAAAATCATCAAGAGAACATCGTACATAGTTCTCTCTCTAGATATAGATGGCTCTTTCCATCACAATTCTATTGTAATTGCCTTGATTCATCTCATTGTTGAAAAGATTCAAGTCTATCATAGTTGATCATCATGTAATCTTGTCATTGCTATGTATGATGTTCTCTTGATTCTACTCACTTAGCAGTTCATGTAAGTCTTTCCAGGCTTTTCTGAAATCAGCCTATTCAATAATATTCCATAACATTCATGTACCATAATTTATTCAGCCATTCTCCAACTGATGGGCATCCACTCAGTTTCCAGTTTCTAATCACTACAAAATGGGCTTCCACAAACATTTTTGCACATGTGAGTCCTTTTCCCTTTTTTATGATCTCTTTGGGATATAAACCCAGTGGAGACATTGCTGATTCAAAGGATAAGCACAGTTTGTGTTCCCTCCCCTTTTTGATCTGTTTTTTTCCTTATGCAACATGACAAACATGGAAATATGTTTAGAACAATTGTGCATGTTTGACCTATATTGGATAGTTTGCCATCTGTGGGAGGGGTTGGGGAGGCAAAAAAAATTGGAACACAAGGTTTTGCAAAGGAAAATGTTGAAACTATTTTTGCATATATTTAGAAAAATAAAAGTCTATTAAAATAATGAAAAAAGAAAAGGAAAAAACACACACAATAAAACCACAAAGTAGATAGATAGATAAATACTGTTTTACTAATCACCTAATTTTCCAATGGCTATGGTATCTTATTTATTTATTTATTTTTCTTTTTCTGAGGCTGGGGTTAAGTGACTTTCCCAGGGTCACACAGCTAGGAAGTGTTAAGTGTCTGAGACCAGATTTGAGCTCAGGTCCTCCTGAATTCAGGGCTGGTGCTCTATCCACTGCGCCACCTAGCTGCCCCTGCTATGGTATCTTATTGATCTGAACACTCTTTTCAATGATGCAGACTCAATCTCACTTTATAAAACTTATGGGACTTTCCTCCATGGCCATAACTTTGCCATAAGGAGTCCACTCACAGTACTTGGGAACTTTTATGTGTTCTTTTGTCTCTTTGGGGATATCAATGGAGCATTCTGACTGTCTGTCAGTTGTCTCTAGCTCTTACTAAATAATAAGTCTATCATTCCCCTCCCCATATTATACATTTCTCTAATGACATTTTTGCCTCACTTCTTATGATTCCTCCTTTGTAATTTCTTGTATCTATTTCCCACAAACCAAGAAACTATTAATTTGGATTAACATATTAATTCTTTGAAAAAATAATGTTCCATGACTTTTGATCATATAGCCATATATAATACAGCATTATCCCCTATAATTCTTAATTATTTAATTTAAAAAGTTTGAATAAGAACTTTAATCCATGCTCACTTATCTTGTGGACTTAGTAAACTATTGATTTTACTTTTGCTACTATAATGCTGCATCAAAAGTTGAAAATTTGTTTTCCAATGATTATTCCTACATTTTCAGTTTTAGATTGAAAGGGCTAAACCTGCTAAAGGATAAGACTACTAACTTGCATTACTTATTACCAAATCAAGTGTGGGTAGCAGAGAAAGCACTTCATTTTGCCTGCAGTTCCTTTATCTTGCCCCTCACCCTGTTTGAATTGCAACTCCCACTCTGTGACCTTCTTTAATGCTGTAATGTCAAGAACAAATTCTACCTATTAGGACAGTATTACAAGAGATAACTAAGGAGAAAAAAAGTCTTCCCTGTTGCTAAGATCCTGTTCAATCAAAGAATACCATATTCTCTATCCTACCTTGCAAGGTCTCAGCAATAATCCTTATTCATTTGTGAGATACCCCGTACTCAAGTCCTGCTCAAATGTAAACTTACATAAGCTTTGTCTTTTTCTTTCTTAGAGGAGTCTCTGTCCATCTGGATAGGACTCCTTTGCTGTTAAAATTGATAAATGTTCATTGGTTCTTAAATTTTAGGTTGGGTTTGGGCTTGGGTTTGGTTTTGGTTCTGGTCTTTTCTGCCACTGCACTGATGGTTTTATCCACACATAAGGCTATTTGACTATGATAATGATCACAGAATTAAAGAATTTGAAAGTAGTTAAGGATCTTAATGGTTACCTAATTTAGCTCATACTTGAAAGGAATCCTCACTAAAACATATTCCACAAGTTGCCATATAGTCTTTGCTTGAAGACCTTCAAGGAGAGACTAACACCACTTTTTAAGGCATTCTTTTTCATTTTTTGGATAATTCTAATTGTCAGGAAATTTTTCCATATGATAATTGGAAACCATATATCTAATAATGGGAATAAATTTGTAGTTAAAATGAAACTGATAAATTAAAAAAAAAACAATGGCAGTGTAATTTAGTTACATTTAATTCTTTTTTTGTTTTTTAATTTTTGAGAGGCAATTGAGGTTAAGTGACTTGCCCAGGGTCACATAGCTAATAGTAAGTATTAAGTGTCTGAGACCAGATTTGAACTCAAGTCCTTCTGATTCCAGGACTGGTGCTCTATCCACTGCACCATCCAGCTGCCCCATAATTTAGGTTTAATCATAGTATTAAAAAGAAAGGTATGTTAATTTGATCAATTATTGATCAGTGTGACATTATGATAGGCCAATATCTAAAATTCAAAAATTATTGTTCATAGTGAAGACAACTTTTCTCCCCCACAAGAAAGATGGTAATGATAACATAGTCATAGCTTTCTAGGAGCTGTCCAACATTGGAACAGACTGCCTGAGGATGTGATGGCCTTTCATAATAGCTCTATATTTAAACAGAGGTCTGGGCTAGATAAGTTACATTCCAATGCTAAAATGCTAGTATTTTATGACAGTTTCTGTGTTTGAATCTTTAGCTGCTGTCACATCAGTTTTCATAAGCAAGAAGATGGAGCCCGATTGGCAAGAGAATAGGTAAAGGATAATGGCAAAGTCCTCTAACTGCTTCTCCAATTATTTTTTCTCAATGTGAAAATATACAATCTGAAAAATTTGCATTTAGAGATGACTTATTTAATTGATCTATCACATAAGGTTGTTGATAGTTTATTATGGATTTGGATATTGCCTGGCTCCCACTCTTATCAAGATTGAGGTTATATTACTTAATCTCTTTCTTATCTGTAGAATGAGATAGTGTTTCTGTTAGTCACTTCACATCCCTGAGGTTCAGATGCCTGGAAGCAGCATGGTATAGTAGAAAGCACATTGACCTTTTCTACCGAATTTGGAATCATAAGACCTGGCATCAAGTCCCAGCTCTGCTACATGATATCTATTTGAACTTGGAAAAGTTAATCTCTCTGGGTTTTACTTTCCTCATCTATAAAATTTGAAGGGATTGGACTAAATGCTCTTTAGAGCTTTTATTTTTTAGCTCTAGATCTAAGATAATTTGATCTGTAAAATGGGGATGATAGTATTTTCACCATGTAACTAACAGGTTTCCTTGTGAAGAAAACACTGCACCAAGTATGAACTGTGAGCCATTTTTCTTATTACAAACTGATGGAAAATATTAATGAAAAGTAGAGTCAGAGGTGAGCACACATCAACCAGGGAGGTGATAAAATAAATTTCTTAGCCAGTCTTTGCATGTATTGCATGAAACAAAGACTCATTCAAAACATGCTAATATTTTACCAGTATAGCTGTGTGAGCCATGGAACATAATAGAATGGAAAATGATTCACACAGAGGGCAATAAAGAGGTATATGGTATATATAAACAAGCTGCAACACAGAACAAATAGATATCTTTGAAGAAAAGTAGGAGTAAATGATATCAGAAAAATACATGATAAAAGATAGGCTGCTCGTGTGAGGCATATCAAATGGAGAGCCTGAGTGTATCAGTAGCATTTGTTTTTTTTTATATTAAAAGCAAGCAAACTAGGCCCTGAACACATTGGGTGGGCCTCTTCTTCTGAACTGATGGGAGGATTTGGACAAAAGTTGCACAGGTTGGGCAGGCATTCATCATTTGTAATCTGTATCATTTGAGGAAACATACACATTGATTAAATTCCATAGATTTGTGAGCATTTGAATATAATTATAGTAGTTGGAAGCTTTATCAAATAGCAGGTGGGGAAATAAATGACAGAAACAATACTGCAATAGAGGTAAAAAAACCCTTAGAGACATTTTTTTCCATGTCAAGATAAAATTAATTACAGGTTCTAATGGTAACCAAAATTTGGACATTACAAAATATCCCTACTAATCCTGTTTGTCAAAGTCACTGATAAGGAAAAAAGGAGGCAGTGCACATTCTCAGTTGTCTGGCTTTATATTTAGTACTCATTAACTATAAAGATGCTTTGTGAATGAAGAGGTTTTTATGGGACTTTAATTTTCTTTTGAGGACTACTTTTCTGTTTCTTGTCATCATTTTCTTTGTAAAACTAAAGAGGAAGTTCTCTAAAGTCAAAGTGATTTGATAGCCTTGAAACTTAGTGCTTACAAAATTATATTGATCAATAAACAAGTATTAATTAGTTATTCTAATTATAAGCAATTATGGTATACTAGAAATTGGAACACTGAACAAGGTCGAGGAAACAAGGGTAATCTGGTCTCTCTTGATGAGCTATATTAGTGCTTAAACTTTTTCCACTACTGATTTCTTTTTGCCTGAGAAAATTTTGCGCAAGTCTGGGTATGTAGGTATATAAAATAATTTTATAAATCAAATATTTACTAATAATCAATAATAAAGAAATTTATTTTAAAACAGTTCTTTAATACATATGTACACACACATATATAAACATATATGCTTGTGTGTATATATACATATAACTTTTTTAACCATTTGAGATGAAAGCAAATTTGCATACTAAAATACATGTGCTTGTCTATTTTTACATAAAAAAATTAAATTCTGTTGGCATATTTAACACCTTTTACTGTGGTCAAATTTTTTGTGACCTCTACATTCAATTATGTAACTCCATATGAGAGCTCCAAGCTATTTTATCTTGGACAAGTTACTTAATTTCTCAGTTACAGTTTTTCCTAATCTGTAAAATGAAAGATGATAAATGAAGACAGATTCACAGAATCTCAGAGCTGGCTGGAATCTCAGAAGGCATCTTGCCTAGCCCATACCTGAAAAGAAATTCCCTCCATAATATTCATGAAAAATGGCCATTCAATCTTTGCTTAAAGATTTTCAGATTCACAGAACCCATTTTCTCCAGGATAGCCCATTCTAAGTTGGGGTAGCTTTAAATGTAAGGAAGATTTTTTTGTGTGTGTGTGGACTCTGAATCTGCCTTTCTCTAATCTCTACCCACATGAAGTCCTTTACATAGTTGAAGACCATTGTTATGTCCTCTCCTCTCCTTTTCTCCTTTTCCCCTCATCAACTTTACCTTCTCCAGCCTAAATATTCCAAATTCTTTCTTTCAATGAATAATATGCTATCCAGTTTTCTTTACCATTTTGCTTACTCTCCTCTAGTCAATGTCCTTACTAAATCATGATTCTTAGAACTAAATATAATATTTCAGATGCAGTATTCCTTGGTACTAAGTGCTTATTTCTCTTATCTTGAATACTGAGTATTTTTTTTTAACCCTGGCATTATTCTTTGCTCTCCGTTCTTTCTTACTCAACATATCCAATCAGTTGCTAAGCCTTGCCATTTCTTTCAACAACATCCCACACATTTGACCCCTTCTCAAGCTACCACTTTATTTCAGGTCCTCATCATCTTTCACATATATCATAATAGCCTCCTTATTGTCCTCCCTGCCTCAAATTCTTCATTCTAATCCATACTCCAAGTACCATCCAAAGTAATTTTTTCTTGTGTGAATCTATGCCATTCCTTTACTCAATAAATGTCAGAGTAACTCTATTTCCTCAAGGGTCAAATATAAATTCCCGTGTTTGGTTTTTAAAACTCTTTGCAATCTGATAGATCTTTCTATTTTTATTTTTTCTCCTAGTTTGTATTTCTTTTCCTATCACTTTTCTTTTTCTTCTTTTATTCTTTTGCTGAGGCAATTGGGGTTAAGTGACTTTCCCAGGGTAACACAGCTAGGAAAGTGTTAAGTGTCTAAAGCCAGAATTAAACTCAGGTCCTCCTGATGTCAGGGCTGGTGCTCTATCCACTGTGCCACCTAGCTGCCCCTCCTAATACTTTTCTTTTGCATTGACCTGTACAGCCACTTTGTCTGAATGCAATTCCTCATTAGCTCTGATTTATAGAACCACTGTCTTCCTTCAAGATGCAGTTTAAGCATCAACTTCTGCACAAAGGCACTTCCTGGGCATAAGCTCTAAATCATGCTGCTTTAACTTCAGCCATGAGTCATTGATTCTACTCTTCCCTACAATAATGTTGGACTTTATTCCTATAATCATCTTGAATCTTGGTAGGTGAGTTTTTTCAAATCTCATTTGCAATCAGGTCTTTATCTGACTTCTGGATTACAATTCTAAATCCTGCTGCCTGAAGTTCCCCACTCCACCATTGCTCATTCACATTGAACTCACAATTTATTAAAATCCTCAGGTCAATTGAGTGGAGAATAGGATGTTTCTTGCTCTTAAGATTTCCAATCTCTTCTTTTTGAATAGTATCCCCAATAGAATCATTAGAAATTCAATTATAGAAAGAAATTCTAGGAATAGGAATAGAGTTCTGAATTTTCCTCATGAATGTGTTATTTAATGACATATTTCTTATACTTAGTTCTGACTCATTAATACAGGGAAAGAAAAGGCTTCAAAGTCAAGAGACCTGGGTTTGGCTTTTTATGAACTTTACTAGCTGTGTGATCTGAGGCAGATTACTAAATACCTCTCCTTGTTTTTTTTATGTAACAAAATGGGGAAAATAATAATACATGTGCTGTTTGCCTTACAGAGTTATTATAAGAAAAGGACTTTGTAATAATGAAAATGATATATGCACATGAATTGTTATTATTAATGTAGGCAGCTCATAACTATGAAAAGGCCATGAGCTCAATCCTCAGAGTTAGGGAGGCAAATGAAATGATTTGAGAACCAAACAATATTACTCAATTATTGTTGTCATTGTTGCTGAGTTGTTTCAGTTGCATCTATGACCCCAATCAGGGTTTTCTTGATAGATACTGGAGTGGTTTGTTATTTCATTCTTCAGTTCATTTTAGAGATGAGGAAACCGAGGTAAACAGAGTTAAGTGACTTGCCTAGGGTCACAAGCTGGTAAGTATCTGAGGCTAAATTTGAACTCATGAATATGAGTCTTCTTGATTCCAAACTTAGTACTCTATACATTGTGCGACTTAGATGATTTATGGTTTTAGTATATTTTTATATTTATCTTCCTATAGTTCAAGGTTAAGTCTAGAGAATGGCAGGACAAACTCACCTCCTTCAGTTTGTCCAAGATCATATTGAAATTCAAATGTTACTTTCTTAGAGATTTACAAACAGTACTTTTTCTTCTTAATAAGATTGATAACCATTTAAGTTATTTGATTCTCAGTAGAGATCATAATGATGGAGTGGTAAGGAGGGAAATCATTGGGAATTTTCACAAGAGAACAATAGACCTCTCTGCCTGCTGACCCTCATTTCATTCCTTCAAACACAACAATTAACCTGGTTTCATCTTTGTAGGAGGAAACAAAAGAGGAATATTATTGCCTTACCACAAATACATTTCTGTCCAATGAGATACTAAAAAACAAGTCCTACTTATAAAATACCTTTTTTCTGAGGATTACAAATTATTGTAATGAATTTAGTTTTTTGAATAAGAAAATTTGAGCTAAGGTGAGGTAAAATTTCTCAATGTCATCGTATTTGAGCAGATGGACTTTGGATCATCAATTTTCTTTGACATTCACGATCCCCTGTTGGGCTGGACAATCCTTTTGCTACCATTTCAAAAACATGTCAGCCAGAAATAAGACAGTTCACACACTACACTAAAATCACCAATATCAATTAAAAAATTAATTCTGCTATGAAGTATGAAGGGAAAAGGTATTAAGAAAAGCAACCAATCTTTCTATATGTCCAGCACTGTGTTAAATGTTAGGGATATAAAGACAAAGAAGAAATATTCCATGCCATCAAAAAGCTTACATTATATTAAGGATGACAATATACAATCCTATATAGTTATTTAGGAGATATCTATAAAGTAGATGCAAGTGAGAAAAATAACTGCGAACACTGAGAAAAGTCTCTGATAGAAAGTGACTCTAGAGCTGAATATTATAGAAAACCTGGGTTTCTAAGAAAAAGAAGTAAGAAAGAAAAGAATTCTAGGCAAGTTATACTATTACCTGAATCAAGCTTTAATATCAAGAGAAATTCTTTATAGGCAAGCATGGGTAGTTGACTTAAAATAGCTAGAAAGAATTCCAAATTTTTTATTTTGGAAAATGTCTTATTTTTTTTCTAATTTCAAAATAAACCTTATTTATGACTTTTATTCTTTAATTTTTTTCTAAAATGGGAAACTTTTTTTTTCTAAAAAAATCCCTCCTCCCCCACTCCAAACTGAAGTATCTCTCATGACAAAAAAAGTCAAAAATTAAAATAGTGACTGTCTGATAATACATACAAGATTCTGGCCTAATTGTCTCCCATCCTCTGTACAGAGGAGAGATTTGTTTCAGGGGGGAATATTGATTTTTCCCTCAGTTATTCAAAGTTTAGCTTTATTTTCTGATTTTCTCATTTATATTGTTTTGGGCTGCACACATTTAAATTTATATATATATATATGTATATATATACACACATATATATATGTGTATCTGTATACACAGAGACAGATACATATCTGTGTCTGAATATACATATATATGTGTGTGTGTATAAAATTTTAACTAGATACTAAGCAAGGAAACAAAATTGTTAAATTGAGGAGAAGGGAAAAGAATCAGTGAAGAAAATGGTTGGAAAAAGTAAAATATATATGCATTATTTCATTGGGAAGCGATGATATAGCATTTAGGGATAAAAGCAAGAGATTTGTTAGTCTCCTTACCTGGTTAGACCCTCATCTCACTCTAATTATTGTGATTAAAATCTGACAAGATCCTCATTGTGAAGCAATAGAGAGAAATACAGGGAGTCTTTCCATCGATGTGACAGTTATTAGGTTGGATTTTACATCATGTATCCTTGCTCTCTTTTGACAATTGTATCCTTACCTTAGTAAAGAGATATGCACATATAACACATGTGTATATACACATAAATATATGTATAAATGCGTATTATCTACACACATACATCTTGTGTGAATCTATATCAATATATCCTGTCTCAACATCTGAGGCAATGGTAAACTTGGTATAAAAGTTAGTTTGAAAAGTACTTTAAGTTGTAAATAGTGAAATGGAGCCTTTTGACACTGTATTTTTGATCTGATCTGAATTTAAAGGCCAGATTTTTCATGTTGAGATGCTGTTAGTAAATCATTAGGGGAAAATGTCAATATCTTCATTGGCAATGCTATCTTGCACTTTCAAATGTAACAGTGGGCTAGGTGGATAGAGATCTCTGGGAAGGTTGAAAAAATAGATTTAGGAAGGTATGGCAGAACCTTTGTTCAAATACATAGTCCCAATAACTGCCAGGAACCACAGGCAAGTATAACTCAGTATAGGAAAAAATAAACCCAAAGATTCTTGAATGATGGCCTTTTCAGGGAAAAGAGTGGAGCTACTAGATGAAGAACTGTATATAGATATAATTCTAATGAATAACCATAGTGAAGATTTTTTTTCCATTATTGGGAGATATAGTATTTGACCAGACTGAAGAAGATAACCTCTGAATTATCCAAAAAATTTCACTCATTTTCAATTTTTCTCCATAATTGGATAGTTTGGTCAGATGAAATGCTTATCAAACAACTAAACAGGAGGTGGTTGTAATAGGCAGTGAATACTACTGACTCAGATTATACTGCAGAAGTAAAACTATTAATTATAGAGCTCCTAGCAGGAAAAGTGATTATAGAAAGAATTAAATACTATCTTCCTCAAGACCCAAGAATGGGGGTCTGCTAAATGTATTCTCCAGTGCTCTAGTAGTTAGTAATAGTAGTAGTAGTAGTAGTAATAGTAGTAATAGTAGTAATAGTAATAATAGTAGTAGTAGTAGTAGTAATAGTAGTAGTAGTAATAGTAGTAATAGTAATAATAGTAGTAGTAGTAATAGTAGTAGTAGTAATAGTAGTAATAGTAGTAGTAGTAGTAATAGTAGTAGTAGTGATAGTAATAATAGTAGTAGTGATAGTAATAATAGTAGTAGTAGTAATAGTGGTATTTGTAGTGATGGTGGTGGTGCTGGTAGTAGTAGTGGTGGTGGTAGTTATAGTAGTAATAATAGTGATGGTGGGAGTAGTGGTAGTAGTAAAGTAGCTGTTTTAGTAATAAATTTTGTAGTTTGCCTTTTAAGATATTGCTCAATTTGTGTTATATTTAGCAATTAGTCCAATATACAATATTTGATTTAGAACATATGTAAAAGTACAACATTGCTAAGTATAATTGGGATCCTGGGAGGATAGCCATGAATGACTATATTCAAAAGGTAGAATGTATTGATTTCTGGCTAGGCTCTATTGCAGCCTTTACAAAGACTCAATAGCTTCATCTTGTGAATGGTAAAAATAGTGGGAAGAGGAAAACAAAGCTGTCAATAGAGCAGTGGGAAAAATAATCAGCATAAAAGGATTATAAAATGTAAAATAGACATTTTTCAAATCAGACCTTGTCCTGACAATTGTCCAAGTAGCCACTGGGTTAATGCAATCTAGTATTTGGGCTTAAAACCAATTACTACGAGAGTGATCATTTGTTCTCTTCTGGCAAGACCCTTACCTCATGCTGGCTGCTGTGATTTGGGATGTCTCATAGCTGTGTAACAGAGAAAAATAAGAAGTCTGTCTGCTGATTGCAACTATCATTGCGTCTACTCATGCATCAAACTTATGTTTTACATCTGACAACTTAATCAGCTAGGTAAACTCACAAACGTGTATATGTATACAGTGCATATATATTTATGTGTGTATACATACATATATGCATACATATGTATGCATACATATATGTGTATCTATATATAGACTGTACTATATATACACAGTCTTTGTGGTGGGTCAGTAATTTTTTATTATCTCAATTCTTGAAGTTAAGAGAATTGCAGACTACTGTTAGAATCATTAAAGCTATATATATGCATATATATTTATATATATGTATATTTATTTTATATATTTTAAATATACATATGTGTTTACATATTTATATAGACATATATGTATACTTATATACAAATGTATATGTGAGTATGTGCATGTGTCTTCTGCTTATTTTACTTTGCAACAGTTGATACAAATCAGGAAATACCTTTGATTTACCAACACAATGTTGTTAGAGGAGTGGCACACTTTTGAATTCTGGGGCCACTGAGTGCATGAGTGAGTGAAATCATTTTCCCTTTTGTTACCTCCATCTTAGTGGAACCTTTTGTTGGGAGTTTTGGGTCCAGCTTCTATGCTGTTGGGGACTAGATGATTTACCATTTTTGAGAGGAAGGTGGAATATCCACCAGATTCACTTAGGAGGGGAGTAAAGAGACAATGGATTTGATTTGTTCATGTGCACTTGTGCATTTATGTTTTTCTAGATAACACCATAAATCACTAATTATGACATTTTTATGACAAAATATGAGAGAGAAGAAACAAAATCTTTCTCTGATAAATTTGGAAATTAGTTTCTTTTCTTTGTGAATGACAAAAGGTTTTTTTGAAGGTATTATCATGAAGGCTTTTGGCAGGCTTGCAAAAACTGTCACATGAGGGATGGTAGGTAGATTTATGTGCTATTCCAAGAAGCCCCTGAACTCCCTTTCAGCATGAGATTTATCACTGTCACTTTACAGACATGCATAGACAAACATGGAGGCCATTTTAGCTTCATTAAAATGAGATAGCCAACCAGGCTCCTGCTGATATGGCTGCTGGCTCTGAGATGACAAAATCAATTAGTGTTGGCTTCCTACACTGGCTATGCCATGGGCATGGCTTTTTGGGCTGAGAGGGTAAAGGCTTGTCAAGTATGATGATGTTTCTGGAGACCTGCCTGGGAAACGTGTGGCAGCTAGACAGTCTATGACAAATGAAATCCCTCAGAACAGGGGATATAGAAACTGTAACAATATTTTTGACAAGCATTTTTTTTTCTAGTGACTGTGCAAGGAAAAATGATATTTACTAATCAGAAATGGTTTTACCCAGCCCAGCGGTGCTCATCAGAGAGCAGCAGAGATGGGAAAGCTATGATATGCAGTAATTTGTTTTTCTAATAATTTCATACACATACAATTATGACAAAAGGACCCAGAGATAACATGATAGATCTGAACAACAATGGTCTTTGCATTTATTAGTCTGACTTCTAACCAGAGCCATACCTAAAGTGATATTGCTAGTCACATAATTTCATTTCAACTGAAAAATGAGGGGGCTGGATTATTCTGAAAAACCATTTTGAGTTATGTAAAAAAAGTAATTGAACTGTGTAAAGTAATTGACCCAGCAATCCTACTACAGGGCACACATTCTAAAGAGGTGTAATATAGAAAGAAAGATTCTACATATACCAAGTATTCAGCGAAATTCTCTTTGTGGCAGCAAAGAGCTATACATGAAGCACATCTTTGATTGGAGAGTGAACAATTAATAGCATAGGAAGGTAATGAAATATTATATAGTAAGAAATGACAAATATGAGAAATTCAGAGAAACATGGAAAGAGTTGTATAAATTGATATAGAATGAAGTAATCCAGTAAAGTATATGCAAAGATGAAGGTAATGCAAATGAAAATAACACTAAAAGAAAGACAAACATTAAGTAACAAACATTACGTAAACAAACATTAAGTAATCAATGGTCAATGTTGGTCATGGAGAACTGATGAGGAAATACACCTTATGTGTATAAGAGAATAGTAATATTGTGGGGAGGGACTGTGGTTGTAATAGTTTGAGGATATTGTCAGATGTAGTCACTGTGTTTATTGATTTTATTCTTTTTCTATTTGAAATATCTCTTTGTAGCACCATAATGAAAGACTTCAGTATAGATTTGTCTTTATATCTAAGCTATTTATCTTTTGTATTTTTTCATAGTGCGATCCATGAATTTATTGCAACCATATTCATAATGCAATAAAAATCAGATAAAATTCATTATAAAATTACAGTGCAAGATTTAAAAATAAAAAATGCCATTTTCCAGGTAGCAGTGAGGTGGAGAAGGGAGAAGAATTGTAGAGGGTATACATTTACTCAGTACCAGTATAGCAGCAGATGTGCTCAAGGGAGGTCATTCTTTAATTAAGTCAGTAAGCCAGACAAAATTCCAACTGTGTATATTCAATTTGTGGTAGCAACATCCTTCCCTGGACATTGACGGGCTGTTGGAACCTTTACTCACACCCCCATATGTTTAAAAAAAGTCCATTTGTGTGTGTATATGCATTTACTTATGAAACACTGCTGGTCTTAATCTTTTGTAGTTTAAAATTGAGTGAATAGTCTATTCCAGGCACAATCAAGGAAGGAAGAGTTTTATAATTTTGATGCTGAAGTGAGTTGTTTATCTTACGCCATAGCATTTCTTTAAAAAACTAAAGCCTAAAAATATTGTTGTAAAATGTTGTAAGTTCATGTTAAAAAAATCTAGGCTATTTGACTATGATTATAGTAATAATATACATAGGCAATATACTTAATTAAAAGAAACATTTTTAAAATTGAACAAAACAATAGAAAGTACAGGGTGATTCAATTTAAAAAATTAGAAAATTATGCCATCTTGAAAACTGCTCAAATACTTATAACACTGGCTAAGAATCAGAACCTTTATTGAAGTTGAAAATTTTATTGTTATAGTATTCATTATAAGAGTACTGTATAAATATAGCATATAGTCCTATGATGTCCTTGAATGAGTATAAATTGTTATGTGTGTGCTTCTTATGTCCAACTTCACAGGAATGTTCTGGTGGCTCTTAAAAATAGCAAGGCAATCAAATACATAAGAATCATTGATTTTAGGTATTTTTTTTTATCTCCTCTCCTTTATTCTCAATTTATAGTGTAATAGCCAATTGGGGAAGAATCAGATTAGGAGCCAGAACATGGGTTTAAATTTTCCTGTTTGGCATAGGAAAATTTAACCACAGGAATATGGGGATAAAATTTTTTAGTTCACTAGTGAGAAATAAAAAAATGGAATCAGGAAACTACGTAAAACAATATTCTAGGGTATAATACACATGAGTAAATTATATTTGGCTAAGGAATACATGATATGAAAAGATTCTCTAGAATATATGATCATCCATCATTATGGTCAGCAGGAACGGAGAATTAAGGATCAGATGAATAATAAATCTCAGTGTTGTTCTCTGTGGATGCCATTGATCAATCCAGAGGATTAATTTTCCTCACATGCAGATCATCTTACACTGTTTTTCTTCTTCTTCTTCTTTTTGTTTTTGTATTTTTGCAAGATAGGATTAACATCTGATCTTTAATCAAAATGCATGAGTACATTCTGGCACTGACTATGTTTTGGAAGTCAGCACCCTGGAGAGCAGATTGTATATGCTGGCATAGGGATTCCACTTATCTATCTATGGCAACCATGTGGTTCTAAGAACAGATTACATTTAGCATCCTAGGTATTTTAGCGGCAGAGACAGCCTCTAACAATATCCAGCACACCGGATCTGCTTCATTTCATAGCATATGGTGGAAGAAAAGTGCGTCATCAGTTTCCTCTTCAACCACTGTTCAATGTGTAAAACCTCTTCACCTCCTACTGTGGGGACAGCTGTGTGTTTCTGGGTAATGATAATAATAGCTTATACTTTTAGAATAATATTCATAATAGTTTGCATGAATACCACACATTACAGTTTATAAGTGCTTTCTTCTCAGTAACTTTAGGAAGTAAATGGCATAAGTATCCATATCCCTGATTTACAGGTGAGAAAATTAAAACTTAGTCAGAGGTTAAGCAATTTGTATAGAGTTACACATATAAATGGCAAAGTCAAAGTCTAAATCTCTGGACTCTATGTTTAGTGCTGTGTGTGTGTATGTGTGTGCAATAAAATAGAGCATGTATATGTTTACATATATAAACATATATATGAAATATACTGAATCTCGAGGAAAAAATTAATTCAGAGGCTGATTCTTAAAGAAAGCAGAAATATCACCAAAATGACTAGTATATATTATTCCTTTTTTGCTGAGGTAATTGGGATTGTGTGACTTGCCCAGGGTCACACAGCTAGGAAGTGTTAAGTGTCTGGGTTCAAATTTGAACTCAGATCCTACTGACTTCAGGGCTGATGCTCTATCCACTGTGCCACCTAGCTGCCCCCATTGTTCTCTTCTTCGTGTGAATTGAAATCAGAGGACATCTTCTAGAAAAGCAACAGGAACTTAGTGCATCCCAGCTTTTTAATTATACTTTTTTATTTACAAAATATATGCATGGGTAAATTTTCAGCATTGACAATTGTAAAACCTTTTGTTCCAATTTTTCCTCTCCTTTCTCTTCTCCCCTCCCCCAGATGGGAGGTAGACCAATACATGGTAAATATGTTAAAGTATATGTTAAATACAATATATGTAAATATCCCAGTTTTAAAACAGAGAGACACAGTCATATTGCTTGTATCTACAATTGACATTGAATGCCTATTAATGAGGCTAAGTTCAAGTATTTATTTAGAAAATAGATGGGGATGCTTAGTGCAGGGTGGTATAGTGAATAGAGTGTTGGACTTGAAATCAGAAAGCCTTAAGTTTTAATCATGCCCCTGATGTTTACTAGCTGAGTGACCCTGACCAATCAGTCACAAATCCTTTCTGTGCCTCAGTTTCTCTATAAAAATTGAGGGAATTGGAATTATTGTTTATGTTCAGTCATGTCTGACTCTGCGACCCTATTGGGGTTTTCTTGGCAAAGCTAATGGAGGTGTTTTCTTCACTAGCTCATTTTACAGAAGAGGAAACTGAGGCAAACATAGCTAAGTGACTTGCCCAGGGTCACATAGGTAATAAGTATTTGAGATTAGTTTTGAACTCAGGTCTTCCTGTATCCCGGTGCTCTATCCACCGCTGCCGTGCCACTAAGCTATAAATTTACAATCTTATGAGAAAGGTAGAATGATCCTTAAATGTCTAGTGAACACACTTCAGACAAATTGGATTGGTCAGGGAATAGAGTGAGCATAGAATTCCTATCCTTAGTATAAGAGAAGAGAAATTATTTATGGTTCATATCATGGTTTAGCAATTTCACATTCAGAGTCATGCAGAAGAGATGTGAAGAAAGCATTTGCAAGGCCAGTGAAGGATAGACTAAATCTTGAAGGAGTAATCTTTGGGGTCATAGAAGGGAGTGTTTTTATTACTCAGAGAATTAGGGAATAGGATAAGACATACAGGGGCCAAAGATGACCTTTGGAAATTGTGAGCCACTAAAGTATGCATCAGATAATTTGGAGCACGCAATGGTAGAGTCAAGTTCTGGGAGGAAATGAGAATGTTATTAAAGCCAATAATTGTATTATTATTGTTATTATTATTATTATAACTAAATCAGACTGTTGTGAGTTGGGCTCTATTCAAGCCAGTTTCCTGGTAGTTTAAGTTGGATACTGAAATAAAATGAGATACTTGATGGTCACACAAAGGTGCTTATTCTTGCAATTTTGTCATCACTCACAAATATACCACCTCTATATTCTGTTCTTTTGAAATTGCCTTATCTGATCACAACGTATTTGTTTTCCACCTCTCCTTCTGTCTTTCCTTATAAAACCTTACTCTTTCTGCACCAAGGATTATTTGCAGAGATCATTTTCTCTTGCATTCAGGTGATCTAGTAAATAAGGGTTATCAGTATACGTGAGTAGAAAATGTGGGTTCTTAAACCCAAACTGCCAATGGTGTTCCTTGTACATTATGGAATGCAATATCATTAGCTCATTCAGGAGAGTACCTGAAATTATTTAGATTCTTTTTATCTACTATATTTTCAGTGGATATCTATATGGGGGTGGGCTGGGTTTGCTGGTAAACAACAATTCTAACAAACAGACTAGAAGCTTGATTTAGCATCTGCTCTCTAGCATATGTTTCAGAAAATATTGATTCTTCTCCTCTATGAATCCCTCTTCCCTCTTTATTTGATTCCATTTCTGTCTGTGCACAGGTCCACAAGCTTGGAATACACTCTGTCCTTACTTCTCAAATCTTTTGAGAAGTTTTTCTGAGGAGTTCAGCTGTTACTGCTTTCTCCCTCATCAAATTAATTGGTTTGTAACATGTACATTATACTCCCTAGTAAAATCTAAGTTTCCTGAGGGCAGGAATTGCTTTTCATTGTTGCTTTTCTATTATGAATGCCTACTCCAGTGCTTCATATATACTAGTCACTTAATAAATCTTGAATTGAATCCCATATTTTTTAACCTTCCCCCCTCTTCCCAAACTTGTATAATGACTGTGTACATGTAGTATTTCCTTTACTAGATTATAAATAGTTTTTTGAGGGCAGCAATTGTGTTGTTTTCATTTTGGGATGCAAATGGACATTTCATATGTTTCTAAAAGGGAAGGGGAGGGACATAGTGTTTTTTTTTTTTTTTTTTTTTTTTTTTTTTTTTTTTTGGAAGGGAAGGGGAAGAATATTAGTGGGGATATACTATGATTTAAGGAGCTCCTCCAAAGTAAATACCTCCTAGTAAAGCAGATAAGTGTCCTGTAATTTACAGTTTTAGCTATTTATTTATGGTATTTAGAGTCAAAAAGTCAAAGATAGGACTTGAATCTGTTTTCTTGACACATGGCTGGCTGTATAATAAATATTTACTGAATTGAATTGAGGAAAAGTAATAGCAGTTGTATCTCTTGTAAACTTGGTGCTAACTAAACCAATAAATGGCTAGGAGTTGTATTTGTCCTATTGGTAACAATTCTGTTTGAAACATTACATTTGAAACACTGTTTCAGCTAACCTAAGGACAAAAATTTAGATAGAATAGTAGAAGTTATGCTATATACCTTTACTGTTCAGGTTGTGGATTCTAGCTTATCTAAGGCTAAGATCTGACAGACCACTGGAGCTTGATATGCTTTCTTAAAGTCCTAAAATAATTTTCTTTCTGAAACCGATGAGTGCTGTATCAGACTATGGTAAACCCCAAGTTAATATTTTTAAAATTATTATTTGGATTTAATGGAACTTCATGAGATTTAAAGGAAATAGTGAGAGTCAAGTAGATAAACACAGAGGATGGTTTTATATAGCAGCAGAATCAGACTATGTATACAATAGGAAGTTGCTATGAGAAACCATTTAGGGAAAACAATGAACAGAGGTTTTGGTGGCATGTTATAGCTTACTTCAGTTGGGAATTCAATTCAATTCAGCATTTATTAAATGTCTGCTAAGAACAGAATACTGTTTGCAGAGTCTTAGTGGTCAAACACTAATATTGGCTTCCAGCTAACTACATGATTTCTTTAAATAAATCTGAGGAAAAGAAACAAGAGGGAAGATCTATGTGTATCTTCTTAACTTCTAATGATTGGATCCAAACTCAAATTGGCAAGAAGGAAATAGCAAATATTGCCAATTAAATTACATTGAAAAAAATTTTTATTCATGTTATTGAGGTTCACTTTGTAAATTTAAAGATTACCTTTCCTAATGGCCCTTCTTACAAAACGTTCTCCTTCCAGGAGGCCAGGGAGCTCTATTTTAATATTCATTTGTGAGTCACAATGTCTTAGAGCCTGAGTACTGTTTGCAGGCAGAAAAGGAGGCATATTTTACAGCTGTGCATTTGCTATTCCGGTGGGTGGAAGTGCTTTTCGTGTGTTTTCCTTCATCTCTCCATGCTTTTTGTTTTATTTGTTTTCTTTTTTAATTTTCAAGAGCTTTGCCATTCTTAAACTTTTTTGATTATTATGTCATTTTATTTACTCTTATATCATCTCTCTATTCTTTCTCTTAAATTCAACCCAAGCCTCTTTTCTTAATTTGCTTTATTTATTTCATGTCCTTATATAAGCGATTGGAGGTGCAGTAGACACAGTCTCTGGGTTTGGAGTCAGCAAGACCTGAATTCAAACACAAGCCACAGATACTTACTAGATTTGGACAAGTCTGTCTACTTCAGTAAAATGGGGATAATAGCCTCAACTTAGAAGAATTGTTGTAAGGATTAAATGGTTATTTTTTAAAAAAAGTGTTTGTCTCAGCGTCTGGCATATAGTAGGTGCCATAGATAAATACTGATTTATTTATCTTCCCCAATTCCCTTCTTCCTTTCTACTGTAAAAGGGGTGGCTGCCTTCTAAAGATGCTCTAGGAAACTTTTCCTCTTTTTAGACTAAAGGCATTGAGTGAAACGCCATCTCAATAAACAATATAATTATGGTTTACTTCTCATTGTGCTTGCTCTTTAAAATTTTAATTCATACAATTTCCACCTAAAAAGTTTCCATGAATGTAGTCTTTTTGATTCAAAGCCTGTCCTTGATTCGCTATATCCTACTCCCTCATGGAAAATTACAATATTGATTTGAATTATTCTCTGTTAATTTATTTTATGTGTGCTTTTGTTCCTCCACAAGATTTAAAATTCCTAACAGGTGTTCACTGAAGTCTTATTGAAGTGACTTCACATGCCTCAAAGTACTGGAAATTGTACTGGTCTGAGTCTCAAGAATGCTGGGTTTGAATTTTATTTCTGTTATTAATATGACCCAGATAAGTTTAGATCTCAGTTTCCTTATCTGTGAAAATGTGTTAACATCTATAAGGATTTCTTCCAGCTTTAAAATTCTATGATTCTTTTTTCATTCTCTCATCAAGGAATAATCACAGGTGGTTAATTACTTTAAAAGAATTCAGGGGTTTAGGCCAGATAGCCTTGGTTGTGATTCTCAAATACATACAAAAATTCCCCTTGTCTCACCCCATTGAGCTGAATGCATTTGTGTTTTTATGTATATATGTGTGTCCTCCCCAAAAGAATCTCACTTCCTAATATATTAGTGGGGATGGAAATGAAATGATTATTCAGAAATTCATGGAAAATAGCAATTTATGATCCCATAGGGTTGTATGTGTTCATGTATTTACCCCCCTCTTACACACAAACATATACACACACATGAAACCCAATTCCGCCTCTCAATTCATATATTAATAGGATAGGGATAAAATGATTATTCAGAAATTCATGGAAAGTAGCAATATTATGGTTCCATAGAGTTGTATGTGTTCATGTATTTACACAACACACACATACACACACAATAACCCTAATTCCGCCTCCCAATTAATATATTAATAGGATAGGGATAAAATGATTATTCAGAAATTCATAGAAAATAGCAATATTATAGTTCCTTTTTCTGTTTCCTTTCAACACAAGGTCTTAGAAACAGATGAATACCTTAAGATCAGCTGTACCCTCCTCCACAATGGTAGTTATCTAATTTCTCTTTCATTCTGGGTCAGGAATGACATTACAAATCTTGTGGCAATATCCTAATACAAATGTTAGTTAGTAGAGATTTGGATTCATCCCTAGGAATGTCAGTTACATTTTTTTTTCTTTTTAAGAAATATTGGTACCAAAGGTGAAAAGCAAAAATTTAGGCTGAAGTTTAGAAGATTGTCCAACTGATAATCATTTTTTTTTGGAATTTTCAAGACAAGAAAGCAAAAGAAGTTTGCCTCAAAGTTTAATCTTAGAATTGGAGAAACCTAGAAAAGGATACACTAAACTGAAGCTGAGATGCTCCAAACTCTCTTTTCCCTTTACTTGGTCTGACTTCACAAAGAGTACTGTTTACTACACTGGATTTGAGAAAAATGGCACAATGAAAAGAATGGAAAGATAGAGAGTTAAATAATTTGGCCCTTTCAACTTTCTGTTTGTGTAATTTTAGGTTCGGTCTTAAATAGCTATTGGTTAAGTTTCCTAAACTCAAAAATGAGGAGGTGTGGCTAAGTGGCCTTTAAAGTTACTTATGACTCAATAATCTCATTTTATTAGAGACCTATTGTGGTATAGAGAAAAGAACATTGGAATGTGAACTGGAAGCCTTGGGTTTGAGAGTTGGCTCTGGAACTTATCAGCTATGTGACTCTGGCTAAGCTGCTTAAATTCACTGATCCTACCTAACTCACATGATTGCTGTGAGAAAAGAGCTTCAGAAGCCTTAAATTGCTGCATAAATATGAGTTATTGTCAATTATTTCAGACTGGTTTCTTCTTATATTTGATTACTGCTGGACTGATTCAAGGAGGTTGTGTGGAACTAGGCTGTTCCTGCTGTCAGACTGGGCAGTCTATTCTTCTGGGGGTAGAAGAAGAATGATATCTCATAACCCTATTTGAAAGCTGTTTGGTTTAAGTCAGCATTAATGTTGGAAAGGAAGCTAGTTGCCCATGTTTTTTTTTTCTCTTTCACTCTTACTGCCTTCCAAATAGACAAAATAGACTGATTGGTGTGATTTAATATAAGACTTTTAGCCCCAAACTCTTTTGCACAAAAATTGAATTTTCACCAAATCTATAATCATCTGGATTTAATAAGCAAACAAAACAAATATAAAGGAACAATCTGGATGGAGTAAATTATCCAAATACCACTTTGCCTTAATTAATCCAGTTAAATTAATTCTAACCTTGAGGGGGAAAAAGAATACCTCATAATAGAAACCCTCTCCTTCCTAGTCACTGAGGGTTTGTGGACACTCTGAACGTTATAAAATATCAGTGCTGAATGTAAAGTAAAGGAGGAAACTGAACACTAGAAAAGGGCATATGACTGATATTTTTATCTTTTTTGTGGGTTGGGCTCTTTTTATTATAGCTTTTTATTTACCAGATATATGCATGGGTAATTTTTCAGCATTGACAATTGCAAAACCTTTTGTTCCAACTTTTCCCCTCTTTCCCCCCACCCCTTCCCCCAGATGGCAGGTTGACCAATACATGTTAAATATGTTAAGTATAAGTTAAATACAATATATGTATACATATGACTGATATTTTTACATGTTAACTTGTACCTAGCAGATAAGAGCTCTTTCAACTAAGGTTGAAAGTTGGAAAGAATAATGATCTATTATAGCATCTCTGAGTTCAAAAGTGGAGGAAGGCATGAGTAAGATATAATTGAGCTGACTTACACTGTAATATAAAGGGGATAGATCGGTAGTCTTAGGAACTAGGTGTCCTGAAAGGAAGGAAGGAAGGAAACAAAGACTTATCGAGTGCCTACTGTATGCTAAGCATTGTTCTACATACAAATATTATCTCATTTAATTCTCATGACAACCCTAAGAGGTGGGTGAGTAACCCTAAAGGCTGGGAAAAGAGGTCAATCAAGGTAACAAAAAAGGAGCCAAAACAGAGATCCTGAAGGAGACTGCTACTCAAAATGAACTTTATGCTAAGGTAATGGAATAATATGAGATGGAATATCTTTAATTTTTTTTTACATTATCTCTATATATATTTCCTTCCACTTTGAGATTTACTCTTATTTTTAAAAACAAAATAGCTTATATATTTTAAATGTTTCTGTGTATATATAACTTACAGTAGTAAAGAAGAGGGAGGTCTCAAATGGAGTACATAGGGAATTATCTTTGGTTTTGTGCTATTCAGAATTTTTTCAGTGATTTGCATGAAAACATATATGATATGCCTATCCAATTTGCAACTGACACAAAATTGGCAGGGATAGCTAATATAGTGTATAATAGAATAAGGATCCAAAAGAATCTTATGTGTTAAACTATTGTATTGAATCTAATGAGATGAGATTAACAAGGTTAAAAAAATTAGTATTACAAGAAAATATTAGGGAGTCTTGGCTAGATAGCAGACCATCTGAAAAAGATCTGGGGTTTTTAATGGACTAAATGCTCAATATAGGTCAACTGTGATATAACATCCAAAAAAAAAATCAATACAATCTTACATTGGCTTAAAAAAGTCACATTGTCCAATCTAGGGAAGTGAGAATTCTGTTGTATTTTGCCCTACTCAAGCCAAATCTAGAGTACTTTGTTCAATAGTGGTGCTACATTTAAGCAGCAATACTGATGACCTTGGAGAATGTCCAGAGGAAAGAAACTGGGATGGTGAAGTGCCTTAAAATCGTTACTTTCAAGGATGGGTTGATGGACCTGGGGAGGTTTAGCCTAGAAAAGAGAGGAATTGGGATGGGGGATGACAATTATCTTGAAGTAGGTGAAGAGAAGGATCATGTGTCTAACTTGTGCTTTGCCCCAGAGGGCAGAACTAGGAGTAATGTTTAAAAGTTAATAGAAAAACACCTTGAGTTAAGAAAAAAAACAACTTCTCAACATTTAGAGCTACTCAAAAATAGAATGCGCTGCATTAGGGGGCATTATATTTCCTGTCCTCTCTTTCTCCCTTCTCACTTGAAGGACTACATGGCTTCTAAGACTCCTTCCAACTGTGAGATTTTGTTATAGGTTCTTATGTTTCTCTGCCTCAGGTTTCTCTCTCCTCAAAAACATCCTCCACACAACTGCCAAAGTGAATTTCCTAAAGCATAGATGTGATCATATCACTTCTCCGCTCAGTAAATTGCAGTGATCCACTTTTACTTCTATGATCAAATATTTGATATTTAAAGCTCTTTACAACTTGTCTTGTTATACCTAATCTGTATAATGCACTCTATGATCCTTAAGTGGTAATAGCCTTCTTTCTGTTCTGTGCATTTATTAAGTGTTTGCTATGTCCTTGTTGTTATTCTTCCTTCTCGAAGAGGACCATGGTATTAGTACAGTGATGGCACAATTTGCAAATGACTTGGATTTAAGTGAGGGAAGGCTTTGCAAAATCACAACCTTCACTTTTCCTGCAGACTCATCTGGGTTCAGTTCAGGATAACTGAAGATGATCCTGGATGCAGTGGGAGACTTTGGACTTTTTAGTGTGACTGAAGTAAAGCCTATTCAGTAATTAAGGCTACATAAGAAATGAGGAAAAAAATAGCCTCTTTTACCTTCTCAAAAAATCAATCTGTGAGAGGAAGACTATAAAAGTTTCTGGCCAAAATTAGAAACAGTTCCTATTTTCATTTACTCTGAGGCATCTGGGCCTAATCAATGACCAGTGTCTGGGATCTACTGCTGTCCAATCAATGAGAGCCCAAGTGATCTGGATTTAAGGCATGGTCATCAAGAAAGAAATCCAGCCAATAAACTCCAAGGTATGTTAGAATGTTACAATGCATTCCTTAGGAAAAAAGCAAGTCTTAGGATGGTGGATGCTTTACTCATAGTCCAAGTCAAATAATTGGATAGTTTTCTGCCTGGTCCTGATATTCACCCCTCTGTTCCAAATCAAAACTGTTAGTTTGATAGATTGATCAAGAGAGTATTCTCACTTATCTTGCCACTCTCAGAAATAAAATCAGCCTTCACCTATTATCTAGCTTTTTGTTTTTTGTTTTTCAATGCAATGCTAGGTAGCCTCAATCAGTTTGTTGAGCTGTTTGACCTGTTTCCTTATTCTTTTGGCCACTTTGCATCTCTTTCTATCCAAAGTTCCCATTTCTATGCAAAGCAAATGTTTCATGAGCTATCCTTTTTCTCTTAGAGGCACAGACTGGGATTCTACTTGTATACTGGGCATTCATGCATTTCAAGCAGGCTGAATCCAGTCATCACTAGGTTATTATAAGCGAGAGTTTGTCATTCCTAAATTGCACTACAATTATTCCTACCATATAAAAATCAAGGTAACCCCAAATCTCACATATATTATCATCAGAATAATTGATTTTCAGAGTCAGAAAAGAAATCTTTAAGGGAAAGTTTTTTTTGCCATAGTATTGTGGGTAACTTTTTTGGAGGGAAGCATTTAAAATAATATGAGTAAGTTGCTTGTTATATTTATTATTGAGTTGGGTTTTTTTCCAGAAAAATAGAGGAAGGAATTTTGGGTTTTATATGAGAAAAATATGATACTTTTCTTTTACTTAAATCCTTTAAATTCTTTACCTTTTGCAACAGATGGTACAGGGGCTGTAACTAGAGTTGACTTGGAAACTTTGTCCACAAATTCCAAAACATGGATAATGTCCCTGGAGACTTAAACAGAAATCTGTAGTTTCAATTCTGACTTTTTTCTAATATTATGTGACATGCAATTTAACTAAATCTTGGGGGATAGAAGGAGGAGTAGGAGACATTAGAATAAGGTATCAGAGAAAATAGAAAAGACATTTAACAAAACCTAAGATCAAGGTGGACAAAAAGTGGCACCCTCTCCTAGCATACACTTCCTCCCATCTTCTCTTTCTGGGAAGAAGAAAGAACATGAGGAACAGTAGGTGGGTAGGAGGGAAAGCGTGGCATGTGAAAATCAGTAGAGGATATGGTGTCTCAAAAGAGAGAAAAGTAGAAAAACCCACACAAAGATTAAAAAAAAGGGAACTCCAGCAAAAGGGCACATTTTCTGGTCCCTTATATTGAGTTTTCTCATTTCAAATTTTTATTGTCAAGAACATTAGGAAAATCCAAAAGAATCAAGAACTGGTAAACACTATATTCTTCAAGATATAATTTCCCAAGGACATAGGCATACCTACCAATAAATGAGTCAAAAAAGGGATGACTTTTAAAACCTAAAATATTGCAGTAAATCAATTCATAGGAGATGTTTCACAGGAGACAGAGGAAGAAACATCATAAATACAAGTTCCATGAAGGTAAGGTCTATTTCCCATTTGCATCATTAGCTCTAGAGTCCAAGGATGGATTTAAATCTTGCCTCTGATGCGAATTAGCTGTGTGACTTTGTTTAAATCACATAATCTTTCTTTGCCTCAGTTTCCTTAACTATAAAACAAGGAGGTTTGAACAAATGACTTTTTAAGTTCATTCTTGCTCCAAAATGATCCTCAAAGAAAAGGGGAAAAGACACTTATATTCAAGAACATTGATAGCAGCTCTATGTGGTACAAAGAACTGGAAACTAAGGGACTGTCCATCAACTTGGGAATAGATTAACAAATTATGATATGTAAATGCAATAATATACAATAAGAAATTACAACTGGGTCAATATCAGAGAAATATGGGAAGATTTATCTAACTAATCCAGAGAAATGAGCATGTTATTTATACAATCACAATATCTTGTAAAGACAAAAACTTTGAAAGACTTTAAAAGATGATCAATGTAATAAGGGAAGTGATTATTTCTTTCTCATATTAATAGCCAATTATTAAAATTGGGAAGATGCCAGGTTTTTTCCTTATTGTATTACCTTGTGAAGTCTCTCAAGGACAGGGTTGATGGAAGATGGGATTAACATTTTCCTCATTTTAGATATTGCTACTTCACCCAAATAGGATAGACTTCTAATAATAAAATGATTAAATTACCTAGAAGTTATGTCTTTGAAACATTTTTAATCACCACAGTAGTGACCAAACATGATTTCAGAGCACTAATGAGGAAGGCAAGTTATCTACCTTTTAATAAGGAAGTGACTCAAGACAGATATTGAAACATATATTTCTGGACATTGTCAATGAAAAAATTAATTTTGCTTCATTAGACATGTTTTTTACAGATTTTTTAAATGGGGGAAGCTAAAAGGAAGAGAAAATAAATACAGCAGTTGTTACTTTGAAAAAAGTCTATAATCAGATCTTTTATTTTGCTTTTCAGTAGGCATGGGCACTATAGTCCAAAATGTCTCTTTGAGTGACTAAAATTCTAACATATAAGTTCACTTTTTTTGGTTTTCAAGAATTCCCTATTAAAATGGAAATATCTCCTAAGAAAATTAATTCATTAAACTACTATTAGTTTAAAAACAATCAACTGAAATATAGTAATAGTTGGACCCATGTAGATCCAACAAATAAGTTTACTCTATAGCCTTTAGACAAATAGACAAAGGAAAAAGAGAGGGGGGAATGAAAGAAATCCAATAATATTGTCTCCCTAATATTTCTGATAGGAAATAGGAATCAAAGACCTTAAAAGCTGCCCCAATCCTACTTCAACTAATTTTAGTTATCATGGTTGAATAAACTCTGAGTCATTAAAGCTGTGAATTGTTGAGGAGGAAGGAAGAAAGTTGACTTTAAATGTCAAATAAGTAGGAATATAAATATAGTCTTCTCTTTGGGGAAATGATAATTCCTTAGTTATGGAGATCTTTTTCTCATGAGGTACTAACTACATTAAATCTGTACAGGAATAATGATTTTCAGTCAAAATATCATTAAGAAAGGAAACCCCACAAATTGGTGATGGATTATTCCATCTCAGTATTATTATATCTGTAGCACGCAGTTAATCATTAGTGTATACTTTTATTGTTCTTTGTAATTTGCAGATTACATTAGAAATATTTACTGTACCATATAGAAATTTTCAAGTTGTATGCAAACATTAAATAATCTTGATAAAAACCATTAAGATGATTTCAAGACTAAGATCAAGAGTTAGAGGATGTGCCTCATGCCCTAAAGCCACATTTCTTAAACTGTGGGTCACAAGCCCATATGGAGTCTCATAACTGAATGTAGGGTTTACAATTATGATTTATTTTCAGTAATGTCTGATTTGTATAACTATTAGATATAGTTATATACCTATATACCTGGGATCATATAAAATTTCTTGGGCAAAAAAGGGTTGAAAGTGAAAAAAATTTTAAAAGTCCTGCTGAGAGGATTCACTGTAACATTTGACCAAAAAAAGCACTGGTGCTTAATCTACATCAATTGAAATCCTTTCTTTCTAGAGCTATCTCAAAAGCTACTTCACTACAAAACTTTTCCTCATTCTATCTTCAATCTCAGTGAGAAACAATGTCTTCGTTCACCAAACATTAGTAGAATTTTATATGTTCCTTAATGCACTTATTTTATTATTATATTTAGTGGTCTCTTGCCTTATCTCCCTTGTTAGATTTTTATCTCTGAAAGCAGGGGCTGCATCTTATTTGCTATACTTTTGATAAAGTAAATACTTAATAAATGTTTTTGCTTGTTTTATATTAATCAGAGATTATAGAATGTTAGCTCTAGACTTAATAATGATAAAAGTTGACATGTATGTTGCTGTTTTTAGGTTTGCAAAATACTTTACCTACCATATTTCAGTTAATTGATAGGGAAAGGATCCCAAATCTTAGTCCAATCCCTTCATTGAGGAACTTATGGTAGTTATCACTTACTCAAAATGTTCTCTCACTTCCTTTGTTCTGCTGCTATTTTCTGGGGACAATGCCTTGATTCTTGTGTCTGAACTGTTAGTTACTCTAATGGTGGAAATTTTTGCCAGAAAGAAGTTGAAGGATTGCTGATGGAGGCCTTTCATATTCCCAAATAATTTTATTTTAACTGACCCAGAGAGTGTAGGTAGCATGTGTTATTTGCATGTCTACCTTGGTGTGCTCATTTAAAAGAAATGATTTGTTGGCATCTCTTAATCAAATTGGACTGGGTCTTCATGTTCAGTGATAATGAAGATGAGAAGAAAAGTATAAGCCATGAAAGCAGAAGAGAATCTTCCCTTTCTGTTGTTTGCTTATGAATGTTAAAAATGAAAAATACCTGACGAGGATGATCTAAAATCTATTTTACCTTTCTGTTCCCTGCCACTCTTACGTTTTGTTTTGTTTTTTTATAATTTTAAAAATCAATACCGAGTTGTGCTTCTTAAATGGGTACTTGTTATGGCCTACAGCTAGCCATTAAAAAATAAACCTTTTTAGCTGGCTTTCTTATTTATTTTTTTTCCCTTGCTTTGGCCACTGATCAAATTTTTATTAAACTTTCTTCTCCTATGTCCAGCATTTCCCCCAAAGATGCTGTATTTAAAAACCTACTTTTCTGTGTAATTTAAAAAGTACTACTTTTTTGCAATATATTTTTCACCTTATAGTGGAATTTCTTCTCTGCATTTAGTGGATATTGTTATGCTCAATACTCAATCAAACTTTGAATATAATCCCATCAAGTATTCTTCCAAGTTAAAACAAGTCTTGCTTAGAATAATAGGATTTTAAATAGTTTCATTTTTACTATTGTTCTGCATTATACTAAACAAAACTGACATAAGTGCCATTTGTAGCTGAATTTTTGAAACTAAAACAGCAACCCACTTTTGAATACTTAAAAAATACATTTTCTGTCAAGTGTCAAACTTGAGGAGCACTTTGCAAAAACTTTCATATCTTTTTCAATTACCAAAACAATGACAACTTATTTAACATTCTCCTGAATAATCATACTTCTGTAATTAATTAAAATTCTCAAGGAATCTTGAAGATGCAGATTTAGTGGTTGAACCAATTTGAAGAATTGATTCTTTTGGTTGCCCTGACATTTTATATCTTTTTACAAGCATTTTAAAAAACTCAAGTTCTTTGAGAGAGTATCCAGTCTAAGTTTTTGAAATACACACCACCATTTATGGAATCCATCCAATCAGAGGCATGAATGTATGGACATTGTGGCTTATCTTGTCCCTTCAAGAGGGAGAAGGAATGGAATGAATATCCAAATATGAATCCTCATTTTTCCTTTTCTTTTTCCTTTTGATAATAAAATAGTTGACAAAAATTCAAAAAAAATTTTGGCCCCCTATTAATAATATATTATCTGGATAAGACTTGCCCTTGAAGATACCAGTACAAACCTGAAATCAAACCTAGGGAAAGGAAAAATGTACACATTATGTAACCATTTAATGTGCCATCACCTTTCCATTTCCTCCTATTCCCCTTTTTTTTCCCATCATGGATTTTGAATCCAGAATTCCACAGCAGCTGACACCATACTGATGTATTATATGAGTTAATAATTATATCATCTTACTTGAGTGTGGTGAGTTCTGTAAGCGATGGCTGTGTAGCCTTGAGATAACTCTCTCTTCTGGCTGCAATCTTTGGGGAAGGCTTGGGACTGGTATCTGAGTCACCACTGTCTTCGTCCCCCATTGCCTTGATGTAACTGCCACTGCGCATTCTCCGGCAAGGGATCTCATCATCTTTGCCTCCACGAGGGGTATACCCAGTCCATTCATCTTGAGGAACCTAGTTAAATGCAAATGAACACAATTTGTCACTTATAAGACTTGCTCTTATCAGTTTTTAGCTTTTTTTTAACTGAAGGAGAGGAAGAAAGATTTGTTTTGGTAGGATTTCCTAAAAGATCGCTTTACTTTTGAGCACAAAGATTTAAGAGTGTTAAAAAACATAGAATATCTTAGCTGTAGTAAGTTTGATACAAAACTTAAAAACACAAGCACACACATACACTTATGTGCAAACATTTCAAATGCCTTAGTTTTAAAATATCAAGTGTTTTAAGAAAAATTTGTCATATAATTTTGACTCATTTATCTAACACAAAAAGTCACAGTGATGATGCAACATATTCTGCACAGGAAATAAAGCCATTTCTGAGGATTGTGGTTACCTTTGGATTCTCCATGCATTTAGATTTAATAATCACTTAATATTAAAAAAGATTTTCTATGGCACTTTCCTTGCTCAATTCCCAAATCACATAGTCTCTCTTTCTCATTTTGCTTTTAAATCTCTATTCAAACATCACCTCTGACATCTATTACTTGTGTAACCTTGGACAAATGACTGTCTACCTGGGCTTCAAGTTACCTTTTCTGTAAAATAAGGGGACTGAATTAACTTATCTCTGAGGTCTCTTTTAGCATCATTATTGTGACCTCATGGAGCATGTAGTTGACTCCAATTTCCTCCATTTCCTATGCAGCCATTCTCTGCTTAGCTATCCGAATTGTGTTTACCTAAACCACTTTCTTGAGGTCATTATTGAACTTCCTGACATACTTAATAGCCTTAATTTTTAACCTTTTTTACTTTTCGGTGTGGCATATGACATTGTTTTTGAAATAGGCACTTAAGGATATTCTGGCAAATGTTTAAGAGCTGGCTGTCTCCAAAAAAAGTATACATGATATACCATTACATTAATCTGTCCTACTATAATTTTTTAGTCTAGACAACCAAAAAAACAATGAGTTAAGACATGATTGGAAGGATCTGCCAATCTCAGAAGTATAAATTCTCACACTGAAAATTTCACATTTAACTCTTGGAATTCCTGAACCAGTTTCCACTGGCTTTAGCATACCCCTTTATTCATTCTTCTTTGAACATTTCTCATTCTTTGGCTTCCATTATAAATAATCTTTCTTTTATGTTCTATGCTCTGTGGATTATTCTTTCTTCCTTATTATCTTTGCTGACTACAATTATTTTTTCTTTCCCTAAATAGTGAGTATCCCTCAAAACTTTGTCCTTAGCTCAGTGTTTTTAAATTTCTGCATTTGTTTGTTTGATGAACTTATTCCTTGTTCTGGTTTCTCTTACCTTTTCTACTGAATTTACCTTGAAATCTACATAGAATCATTAGCCAGAATTACATGGAGGTTTAGATATTAACTAGTTCAAACTCTCATTTAATGCAGAAAGCTACACCTCTAGAGAGATGGTCATCCAAACTCTGAACACTTGCAGTGATGGAAAATTCACATCCCATTCTATTTTTGGATACTTTTAATTACCATAAAATTTTTCCTTATGTTGAGTTGAAATTGTCTTCCTATAACTTCCACTCATTGGTTCTAAAGCTATATTCTCTGGTACTGTGCAGATTGAATTTAATATTCTTTCCCCATGACAGCTCTTCAAATAATTTTAAGACAGTAATGCTACCACTAAATTTTATCTTTTCCATGTTAAACACCTTCAATTTCTTCAATAATTCCTGTTATGACATTTTTTAGACCTTTTGCCACCCTCCTTGTCTTGCTGTGGACATTTTGCAGTTTGTCAATGTACTACTTAAGGTAAAGTTTCTGCAATGAGACAATATTGTAGCTGTGGTTAACCCTGTGAAGAAGAAAGTGGATTATCACATTGCTTGAACTGGAAAATATACTATTAGTAACATTTGAAATAACATCTTGGGCTAATCTTCAGCTTGCATTAAACTAAAATACCCAGCTCTTTTGCACAGGGTTATAGGTTTAAGCTAAAAGGGAATTTAGCAATCATACTGTCCAACTTCCTCAGATGGGGAAACTGATGTCAAGAGAGATCAATGATTTGTCCAATGCAGCAAGTTACAGCATATTGAGGAAGATAGCTACATATTAAGAACTGCAAGAGTCCAAATCTTCCTGTAAAGTTCTAAAAGTACACTAGAAAAAAGAATGATTAAGAAAATCCAACCACTTTGAAGAGCAATATTATGACCAAAGAGTTATTAAACTAACAATACCCACTGACTCAGTAATACCATCACTTGGATCTATTTCCAAAGATGATTAGGGGAAAAGGAAAAGAACCTCTACATTCTAAAATGTATAATAGCTCTTTCTGTGGTGGCAAAGAACTGGAAATTACAAGTTTACCCATTAATTGGGGAGTTGTAGAATGTAATTGTGATGGAATATTATTGTAATATAATAAATAAGGAACTCAATGATTTTAGAAGGACATGGAAAAAACTTGCACAAAATAATGAAAAGCAAAAAGAATAGAACCAAGAGAACATTGTATACGGTAACAGCAATATTGTTTAAGAATGACTTTGAGTTAAAAAGTTATTTTTGTTTAAGTATCCAAAATAATTATAAAAGACATATAAAGATGCTATCTGCATTCAGAGAAAGAACTGATAAATAGAAGTGTGTATAGAAAAATTTTACATATATATATATTCCTATTTTTATCTAGTGGTAACCATCTCTAAGATGGACAAAAATGAGGGAAGAAAAAAAGGGGAAGAAATAAATCTACATAATAATTTATTATATATATATTTGAAAGTAATAGCAAGTTGTACATAGTAGATTTGCAGTTTCATGTGCCATCATTTTTTTTCTATATTTTGGCAATGTTTCCCCAACTAAAAAGATATGAAAAGAAGAAAATCAAAGAGAAACAGTTAAAACCTTCTCATTTCCATCCAGAACTGAACAGAAATACTCCTAGAATCCCACAAAAGCTATGAGACAAGCCAGGTCCTCTTATTTTGAATGCAATCTTTCTACAACACTGTGACATTGCTTCTTATACTAATTTTCCTTTCTTTTCCCACATGAACTGTTTTAATTTATGACTCCTCCCATATTCTTATAAATGAATTATAAACTCAAATGCAAAATTTCACTTTTATCCTGGTCCTTCTATTCAAAACTCTCAACAATATAGATCAAACATACATTTCTAGTTGTATTTCCTACTGTTTCCTCTAATGGGCAACAAAGTAGTTTAGTGGAAAGTGTGCCAGGTCTGGAGTCAGGAAGACCTGAGCTCAAAGCCAGCTTCAGCCTAGTGGTTCTGGACAAGTCATTTAATACTGTTTGCTTCAGTTTCCTCATCTATAAAATGAGCTAGAGAAGGAAATGGCAAACCACTCCAGTGTCTTTGCCAAGAAAACTCCCAATGAGGTCATGGAGAATTGGAAATGACTTAGCAACATCATGGTTGCTCTTGTTCAATCATGCCAGTCATGTCTAACTCTTCACGAGTCTTTTTGACTTCAACAAAGTTGTTATATGTCTCACCCTTTGTGGCCCTAAAGAAAACCCTAGAGAAAGTTATGAACAATTAGACATGAATGAAATGCCTGAACAACAACAAATTTCCTTTAACATATTCTATGATACAGTCACTGTTCTCTAGATCCTGTTTTCTCTTATCCTTGTGCTTTTGTTTGTACCATCTCCCATCCTGTATACAGACTTCCTTCCTATTTCCTTCTTTTTATTTTCTTCCTATCCTTCAATGCCCAAACCAGGTATCATTGCCTTCATAAAGCCTTATCTGAATGCCTCCCACTATTCTAAGTTAAAAATCGTCTCTTCCTTCTTAAAACGTCTAGCACATTGGATTTATTTTTTGCTTATTAGATCTTTTCTTTTCATGATTTCTTTGTATGTATTATAAGCTCCTAAAGAGCAGTCTGTATTCTGTTCATTACTGTGTCCCTTACACTGAACATAGTGCTTTGCACACAGTAGGCTCTTCTAAGTAAATGTTGAGTTAACTATATCTTGGTTTAGTTTAATCTTTCACTCCACTTGCTCCTCACAGGTTAACTTAAATGGCACATTCCACCAATACAGTCTTGATATATTGGGTACCTTGCCCCAGAAAGAACGTGGAATGCTAGAAAGAAAATCCTGAATGACAGATGAACCTATGAGATCTTTGACATCAAAGGAATTCTACCAGCATTATCATTTAGCTGACTGGTGCACTGCAAAGTACCCGAGATTTGCTGACTCTAAACCATCACATTTGAAGAAGGCATCCATTTGTTTTGCCCTTCTGAGTATAAAATGGTGCTACTCCTTGTTGTTTCCCCTTGTACTCAATCTGCAATACTGAACAGGGCTGGTTCTCATGGAATTATGATATGTACTGCTTGCTTTTCAGAAAATAGGACAGCTGAGAAATTTAATAGCTAGTGGAACTTATTAGCTCTTACATGCTTGCATCTTACTTGTCTTGTATAAATGGTTTGCATATTATTAATATACCATGGATAAGATTTAAGGTAGTGTGCACTTGTATTTGTGTTCCCTAAGATTAAGAATTGGGCAAAAGCATCCTCCATCACCACAAATCCAACCCATAATTTTCCTTCCCTAGCTGTTGCAATTTGGGTAGTGGACTATAATTATTTATATAAGGCTAGAAAGTCAAGAATCATCTTTGAATCTCCCTTTACTTTGTTCACTATAAAGTCTACTACCAAATCCTATTTTCCTTTTTGAAAAAAAAATCTTTTCAGGTTTTCTCCTTTTTCTCCATTCCTACTTCCTATTCACCTGTTTATATTCACCATTCAATACGTTACCAGGAGAGATGTAGTCCTACACACTTCTTCTTGGATGTTTTTATGAAAACATTTTATGGTATTTTGTCTTCTTTTATCAAATTCATTACATGTCTAGTTCCATTTCAAATTTCATTTACTTGCCATTTATTGGATTATTTTGGTTATTTAGCATTTTTTTTAGCTGAAGGCACATGGGAATCATCAAAACATCACAGGAAAATCATTTCTGAAATAAAGAGTAAAATATTTGATCTCAAAAAATTCAATTAAACTCACATAACCATAGAATGTTAGGCTTGATAGGAACTTCAGAGGCCATATATATTTCAATTTGTGCTTGAATGTGAATCATCTCTTTAGCAAACTCACCAAGTACTCATTGGGTCCCTGCTTAAAGATTCCAGTGAGGAAGAACCCAATGCTTTTTGATATATTTGATACAAGACAAGCCATTTTACTTTTAGGTTACATTAGGTTACATAAATTGTTAGAAAAATTCTCTTAATATCAAGACTGATTTTGCCTTCCTACTACTTCCACATATCTCTTAGTTATGCCCTTCAAAGAAGGGGAAGCCTAATTCCTCCTCCACATGACAGTTCTTCAAATACTTTGAAGAGAATCACCGTTTTCTCTTCTTTAGGCTTTGTTGCTAATGTCATTATTCAGTTATCAGTCATGTGATTTCTTCTCTAGTGAATTAATGCAAACAGAGGTTGAATTAATTATCCAGAGTCACATAGTTAGCAAGTGTCTCAGGCCAGATTTGAACTCGTCTTCCTAACTCCAGTGTCCTGTCCACTGGACACCTAGATGCCACAGGCTTAAACATCACCCATTCTTACAGATGATATAACATGTTGAATAAGAAATTAAGATTTCATATTAGAATTATAAGCTCACTCAAATCTAACAGGCCTGAGCTTCTAAATTATAGGAACATGACCATTCCATGAACTCTGTATGTCCTTGGCAATAGATACCAGGAACTAGCCATTCTTGGAAATGCTTATGCTTAGGGCTGGGTGGCTTCCTCCCTGTGCATATGCAATTGATAAGGAAACCTGTCAAGCTTCAAGAGTTTGGAATGAGTCAACATGAATATATAGATAAGTTTTGGCTGGGAACCTTCTTTGTCTGAAAACATATTTAAAAACCCGCGTTCTAAACCATAGTTGAGCTTCACCTGCAGGAAGGACGCTTCGCCCAGGAAAATCTTTACACAATTCAAGTTGATTGAGGCTGAAACGGGGCTCCCAGCCATTTGAGTTTTTGAGGTTCCCTTGAATTGGTGATGTATTCTCTTTCTCTATCTGCTATAATTATAATTGTCATATTGTTAATTGTTCTTATTTCCATTTGTTTTTTATGCAAATCTAAACTATCTATACCTTGTCCTATTTGATTAAAACCTTACTTTCATTTTCAATTGAGTCTGAGAGCGTTTTTTATAGCAGTGAATCCGAACATATAACTTTTCTTAATACACATGTTCTTTAATCTTACAATCCTACTTTTGTTTTCTTCACAGATTTCATATTGTATATTTTCAAAAGTATGGTGACTAAAACTGAACACAGCATCCTAAATATGACCCACACAGCACTTGTTACCACCCTTGTTCTGGACATTCTTGTTTTATAGAACAACATTAGCTTTTTTGGCTGTCAAATTACATTGTTGACTTCATTTGCAGTTCTCTTGGACTCCTGGATCCTTTTTCATAAGAATTGTTGACTAGTCACACCTTTTCAATCTGTACTAACGAAGAAGTTGATTTTTGCACATTAAACACAAAACTTTACATTCATTCATACTAAATTTCATTTTATTCAATATCTATTTTTCTAATATTTTTGAATATGGATTTTTGCTAAGCTTTATGTCATTTTCAACTTTGAAAAACAAACCATCTGTGCTTTTACCGTATCAATTATTAAATTGTTGCATAGCTGAGATTCCTAGGACACTACACTAGAGCTCTCTTTCAAAGATTGTATTGCCCCATTTATTGAATACTTTCTGGGTCTACTCATTCAGCCTTTTTCTAATCTAGCAAATTACATTGTGATTTAACTCCTTTCTCCATCCTATTTACAAGTATTATACAGTAAAATGTTTTTGCATACTTGAAAATTTAAGCATGTTATATGCTATTTATAACATCCCTCTAATCTAAGAGTACAGTTAACATTTCAAAAAAGAGATGAAAAGTGGTTATTTTGGTATGACCTGCCTTTTCTCTATGTGTTTACAGAATGCACCTTTTTTTTTTTTTTTTAATACATTGCAAACTTTGGCCTGGAGTAGAGAGAGGTCAAGCTCACTGTCTGTAGTTTATAGATTCAAACTTCTTTCCTTTATTGAAAATTGGAGCAGCTGTGCTTCTACATTTTCTAATATAATTCAGTAATTTCTGTTTGGTCCATTCTAATTTTAGGGCACTCCATTCTTACTACCTTCTGTTCTAAGCTATGAATTCTCTTTGCTATTCTTTCCTCCCTGCATGCTATTTCTCCTCTTGCTTTAATTCTAGTTATTCCTTGATGCTTATGGACATCATATTCTTTTCTTTGAGGCTCTGCTTGGATTTTTTTGTGATGAACTCTTTTCTGGGGGTACATCTAAGGGACTTCTTTTAGTTCATAGTACTTATTGGGCTCATCATTCTCTTCTGTTTACTCATATCTCTAGTTTCAGTTTCTAGATTAGGGTTTCTGTGTTTGGGTAGGACCTGTCTCCTGCTTGTACTTTTGGATGGACTGATCCTTAATCCCGGATGTCATCTTCCCCAAATCCTTTCTAATGTCCTTTAAAAATCGTGGATAAGAGCTAAGAAAACCACATCTGGAAATTCTTTTAGTATTCTAAGATGTAGTTAATATGGGTCTGATGATTTGAACTCATTAGCTCTATTCGATCTTGTTTATCAGATAAGGATTGCTTCAACTGAGGCTACCTAATGTGGAGAAGAAAGATTGGGGTAGGGGAAACACATCTCTTTAAAGGGCTATTGTGTGGAAGAAGAATTAGATTTAGATCTACCCTTAGAATGAGCTGCTGTACAGCTGCAGGTAGCAGAACTAGGGCCAATGATTGTAATTTAAGTTTAATGTCAGGAAATTTTTCCTGATTATAATGAATATTTTCTTAAATGGACTTCTGCAACTTTTCCACTTGTGACACTTTTTGGCTGAGAAATTTTTATCTGTGACCCCATCTCAAATATGAACTAAAGTCTTTCTGACAGTGTTTGCACATGCATAATACAAAGTGTGCATGTTATGTGTTTGGAACCAAGGCTGCAGTGGAGTTGCATGATGTAACATGGGCAAGATCTACCAGAAACACCTCAGATTCATCAAGTGGGTTTTTTTTTAATTAATTTTTGGTCCTTGTGTTCAGAAACCTTTTACTGTTGCCAAATTGTGACCACCACATTCAGTTAAACAACCCCATGGGGTAGCAATCTACAGTGTAAGAAGCTTTGCTATGCGTTCCATCTTTTTGAAAGCCTTCAAGTAGAATTGTATTATAATTGGAGTTTCTCTCTGACATGTGATGGATTCTTAATACAGATCCTTAAGGAATTTATGGAGAGACTTGATGGGGTCTATGAATTTGGACAGGAAAAAATTTGTTTAAATTTTGCATCTGACTGAAATGTACATTTCCTTCAGTTATGAATATACCTGTGAAAGGCATTCATGACACAGAAAAAGTTAAGAGCCCCCAGACTAGATGATTTTTCAAATTTTCATTTAATTTTCTCTTCACTTATTTTGGTTTTCTACCATTTTCATTCTATCCTTTCCAGTTTAAAGCTAATTCTCTAGAAAGAGGGGGCCTAAATAAAAATTAAGTAGTTTAGGCTTGTCAGTATTATCATTATCCTGTCCATTGTAGAACTGGTCCTGTCCTTTCTTTGGCTCTTACTTATCTTTGAGGTAAATAAGAATTCCCTTTTATCTTGTCCTTGGTGCTCACTGTCAGCATAACTCCTTAAAACCTGTGATCCTATATCACTTCTTACAGGACCATTTTTTTGTGTTCATTCTCAGTTACCTTTCCTAGCTTTTATCTTGTACTCAGTTTTAAAATCTGAATTTGTTGATGAATTCTATGTACCTTATAAGTTTTTTTTGAAAGTCTTCTTCAGAGGAGTCATTTCTCTTTGGGTCTTTAGAATTTATCCTTCTTGGGCTCACTTCCTTTTAAAATATTAAGCTTTTCTTTGAATTCTTTGAAATCGTACTTCCAAAATTGAGCATACATGTCAGACTATGTAGAATTTTTCTCTTCCTAATCATGGATTCTATGATTAAGAGATCATTTGTCCTAAAAGTTTCTGTAACTTTAACTTTAGCACACAGACATTGAACAACTATAATATACAAGATTATAGGAACATGGAATAAGAAGCCTAGCTTTAGTTAGAAGGTGTCTTATAGGCCATCCTGTTTAATCCTCTCAATTTTATAGCTGAAAAAATCTGAGGCCCAGTGAGATGAAAACTTGGTCAAGATAAGAGATGTATAGTAAATTCGAAAGTTGGGATTGAAACTTCGGTTTTCTTACTCCCAATCCACTGAATTTCCAAGAGTTTCTCAGCTTTGATTTATGTTGGATGATTTACTGAAAGACCATTATTTTCAGAGTAGATTTTTTTTTTGCTTAATAAATGCATTCTAAAAATGAGTATTGTACTGGTGAGGGTCATGAAAAATATATACACTGCTGCACACCTCCCTTCCCTTGGAATCAACTGGCAACTTCTTAAAATGGCTTTTTCCTTTATCAGATGAAGATGACTTCAAATGAAAGTATGGAAAATTCTGTCAAAGTGATGATAAAAACACTGAAAGTCTCTTTTAAAATACTGCTAAATTTTCTTTTAAGATGTTTGAAAGCAGGATTCTAATGTAGTTGGCCTTGTGATTAGAAATAGGCAGAGAAAATTGCAAGTATTTATGGCTATTATCCAGACCAACTGTGAGATGATGGATTTGCATATTTTACTACTGTATATAAATTTTAAGTTAACAGTTGCTAGACATCTGTTCATGGTAAAGATATATTTTTAAGACTAAAGGAGAACAATCTTCCCTTCTGATAAAAAACAGTAGCTTAAATGCTTAAATGCAAGAATACAAGGTTGCTTGCTAGTTTCTTTTGTCTCTTTCAAACTCCTCTTTAGCAGTATGGAGAGAGAAAGGGCTCACGGCAATTGAAACAACAATTAATCTTGCTGAACCGCAGACCAGAATACAGAGGAAGGCTGTTCTTTTGGTGAATCCTAAAAGCCTAAAATGGCAGGGAATAATTCATTCAAGACTATGAGGAAGGAAGTTTCAGCAGATAGGAAAAACAACTTAAAGGCCCAAGGATGCTAAGTTGGCCTGAAGTACTGAAGGCCTATGCTGCCTTTAAAAGACATCTACTTACAAGATAAGGTTCAGAGTAAGTTAAAAAGAAGAATCTTCATCATATCTGTGCATGACACCAAATTAGAATAATTTGCAATTGATAATGGTTTAAAAACTCTAATTCAACTTCAAAAAGCATTTATTAAACATTGTCCAGAGTACTCCTTAGACACTAAGGGAGATTAAATTTTTTTTCTAAGTTCTATTAAGGGAGGCAATGAGTCTGAAAAGTATTAGGTTCATTACAGGTATTTTTCTTTAAAATTTGTTTTATAAACCTGTTTTATGGTTTATTTTGTTTATTTATTTAATATTTTTATTTCCCCCAATTACATTTAAAACATTATTTTTACATTTGTTTTTTTAAAACTTTAAGTTCCAGATTCTCTTCCTTATCCCCACTTTCAGCCCCCTTTAAGAAAGCACATGTGAAGTTATGCAAAACATTTACATAAAAGTGATGTTGTGAAAGAAAACATAGATCTTCCCCCCAAAAAAACTCTCAAGAAAAATTTTAAAAAAGAAAGTATGCTTGAATCTGTATTCAGATACAATCAATTCTTTCTTTGGATATGGATAGGATTTTTCATCATATGTAGTTCAGAGTAGTCATGGAGTATTGTATTGCTGAGAATGGCAAAGTCATTCACAGCTGATTATCCCAGAATATTGTTATTACTTTGTATACAGTACCTTTTACTTTGCTTGAGTTCATGCAGAATTTCTCAGGTTTTTCTGAGAGCATCCTGCTCATCATTTCTCATATATTGTGGCTTATTTTTAATGTAAATGCTTTGCTATTTCAAAAAAAAAGAATTAAAATTTTTAAATATAGAAGAAAGAAAAGATGATTTTTTTAGGTAAACTATTTAGGAGAAGCATCAACTAGTGGCAATATGGCAATAATAATTTCAGTTATTTGAAATGAGTGCCTTGAGAGCTAATCCCAGAAAATGAATACAAATATTCCAAAAGCTGAATTATAATGGTAATGATAATATTAAAAATAAATACAAAAATTAGCATTTATGTAGAGCCTAATATGTGCCACATAAATTGTCTCTTTTTATTATTACAAATAAATCTAGGGGGTAGATGTCATTATTTTATAGCTTATTTTTCATTTTTTACAGTTAAGGAAACAGAAAAAGTTAGTCATTGTCTAAGTCTCACAGCTAGTTAAATGTGTGAGGCTGGATTTAAACTGAGGAGTTCCAGGCTCAATGCCCTATCCAGTGTATTCTCTAGCTGCCTATGTATTCATGGCAATATAATTCTATGAGATATAATCTTCCATTATAAGAAAAGTGAAGATGTGCTTTTCCCTTCTCTCCATCTATTCAGAATATAATCATTTTTAAGACATAGTATTCTCTCTATGAAGATTACCCCAATAATACCTGTTGATTTCTTCATCCTATGAAATTCTATAACATCTGTAGCCTATATCACACAATATTTAAGCAGGGCAGCTAGGTGGTACATGCAAACAGTAGTTCAGGGCCTGAAGTCTGGAAGACTCCTCTTCCTGAGTTAAAATCTGAGTTTTAACTGTGTGACCCTGGGCAAATCATTCAACCCCATTTGTCTCAGTTTCCTCATCTGGAAAATGAGCTGGAGAAAGAAATGGCAAAACACTCTACTATTTTTGCCAAGAATACCCCAGGTTGGATTATGAAGAATTGGTTATTAATGAAAAATGGCTGAACAACAGCACACTTATTTAATGATATGCTTTCTCATTTTGGACATTGTTTCACATGTGTTAACCTCTTTCCAACTATTTATGGGCAGGTGACTATACTTTGAAGTTTATTTATATACTTTCCAAACTTTCTTTTGTGATTTTGCTAAACTTGCTATCTATTGAAATGAGATTTCATCTATTTCTACAGTTTTCCACACACTATCCCTTTACACCTAGAATTCACTTCCTCTTTACCTCCAACTTTAAAAATTCTTAGTTTCCTTCAAAATCAGTTAAAATATTGCTTCTAAATAAAGTCTTTCTTGGTCCCTTTAGAGACTAACAGACCCTTTCCCCTTTAATGTTTTCATATTTATTTCCTTTTTTATATATTTTGTTTATATGTATATGTGCAGATGTATATATGTGTATGTACATGTGTTGTCCCTGGCCTTTTCTTCCTCTTGTGCTCACACATATAAGCTCCTTGTAGGCAAAAAATTTATTTTTGATATCTTGTTTTGAGCTCAGTACCTGATTTTAGAATATACTTAATATTCTTAAATGATTTAAGAATATACTTTATAAATGCTTATTATTTCATGTAATACAGATGAACACACTGTAGATTCTAAATAAATGCCTGTTGAGTGTAACTGAAACTTTCTTGATTTTCAATGATAATTGAGGGTCAAGAATGATTAGATTTCATAATCAAGCAAATAACTTCAGTTAAATCTCTAATCAATAACATTCCACTACATTCCTAAGTAGAATATTCAGTTTTCTGAATATTCAGACTTCCAGCCATGTTATAATACTCAGACTTTATTCAATGATCTAATTAAGCTCCAAAGCTCTGAGACTAAGGATTTATCTCCTTTCAGATTTCCAAGTGATTTTGTTCTAGAGCTTCTGTTTTTTAGATTTTGATTTTTCTTCTAATAGGCTCTTACTTCTACCAATCTGATAATATGGGCATTTTAGAAGGAGACTATCCCACTTTTTCCTGGGCTTTCCCTCATCTCACTGAGTCTGCAATGTTCTTGTTGGGCCAAATTTTCTGGTGCTCAAAATCAAATCAAAGTTGATCTAGATACTGAGAACATTGGATTGAAAATCAGGGGAGATGAGTACTGATATTGGCTTTTTTATTGATCAGTTCTTAGACTTTGGACAAATTAGGATCTATTCCAACTCCTCCAAGAAGTAAAGGGGCCTGGTGGAAAGAATGGCCTTACAGTCAGAGGATCTGAGTTACATTTTTAACTATTACTTTGTCATTCATTTATTCACTCATTCATTCATTAAGCAAGCATTTATTCAGTACTTACTAGATTCCAGGCATTATACTAGCTGTCGGACATACAGAAACAAAATAAAAGAAAGCAAGCCAGAGCTGGTCATACACTTAAGGGGCTTACTTTCCATTTGTTTTCATATCCTCAACTTTAAAATTAGAGTTAGAGTAGATGATCTCAAAACCCTTTAATCCTAAAATTAAATTTGGATGAAAACTGAATAGGGAAACATCTTATTACTGACTATCAGTAAATCCCTTGAGAGCCACAAAGGTATCCAGGACCAGCTTTATTCCTTCTCCAATTCCCCAGCTAACACCTGCACATGTAGATCTAAAGGATATATTAGAAGTTTAAAGATACTCAAGATGTTAGTCAATAAATGGTAGATTGATGCTTGAATAGTTCTCAGGCTCATTAAGTTGAATAAGTCAGGTCAAACTGATCCCAATTCAGGGTTCAAACAAGACTAGGCTTCTATTCTCCTGTAAACCACTTTTTGTTGTAAAATTTTGAGAGATTTATCTATAACTTTCTTTTTTCTTTTCTTTCTTTCCTTTCTTTCTTTCCTTTCTCTTTCTTTCTTTCTTTCTTTCTTTCTTTCTTTCTTTCTTTCTTTCTTTCTTTCTTTCTTTCTTTCTTTCTTTCTTTCTTTCTTTCTTTCTTTCTTTCTTTCTTTCTTTCTTTCTTTCTTTCTTTCTTTCTTTCTTTCTTTCTTTCTTTCTTTCTTTCTACCATTTCCCTCTTTCAAAAAGCTTCTTAGAATTTCAAAAATCAGGCTTGTTTGCTCATAATCTTCTGAAGTCATACTGGAGCCTTAAAAGCTCAGTGTAGTTTCTGATGATTTATCTAAGCCCCAAAGCTCTAAGACTAAGGATTCAATTTCTTTCAAATTCCTAAACAATCTTGTTCTAGAGTTTCGATTTGTTTGGACCTATTTTTCCTTTTTAAAACAGGCTTTACAAACTTGTTTATGATACCAAATCTCACAATCTAACTACTGTGAGGAGCCTCTATCCAATCAGAATTGAAAATGTATTAAATTATTTCAATAAAATTAGTTAATTACATTTATTTTTTAATATACTTTTTTTTTGAGACAACTGGGGCTAAGTGACTTATCTAGGATCACAAAGTTAAGGAGGGTCTGAGGCTGAATGTGAACTCAGGTGATACTGACTCCAAATTACATTGATAGCTGTGCTCTTTCCACTGCACCACCTAGCCACCTCTTACATTTATTTCTAATAAAGCCTTTTTACTTCTTCTAACTTTGTAACTTCCACTAAAACTGTACTTTGATAATTTCTGGTGAAGTTGTTTCTGGGTTCTGAAAGCTTATGAGCAAAAATGTTCTGCTTACCCAAAAAAGAGAGCAGGAAGGGCCTGCTAGTTGACTGCATGTTTGTATTCTGAGGGCTAGACAAGCTAGACATAGGGAATCATTACTGGAGGAATAACTACAAGGGAATGAATGTTTCTGTCTATAGAAACCCATGAAGTTTTTTTTTTTTACTAAAAAGAGGAAATAACAGATCTTTGAAGTTTTAAAGTGTAGATTAGCCATATGCATTTTCTTAAGTAGTCTAAAACAAGATAAAACAGCTGAGGCTAAAAGCTACTCCAAAAATCATTTTTTCATTATATTTAGTTATAGCTATATATATCATTTGTTTCAATATTCTGTTCAAACTCTACAGCAAAGATACCCCTTAAAAAGCAAACTGAGGCTAAAGATACTGGATTGTTCTACATATCCCCTATATGCCAGAAGTTATAGTATGCATGAATTTTTTTTGCCATATCAAATAGGGGTGAGAAAATCACAAGAGCATGAAAAAGAAACTATAGTTGAGAAGAAGAACATCAGAGGGAACTAAGGGATGCAGGGTAGTCATGGTAGTGGAATACATGATGAAAGGAAAAGCTTCAAGCAGCCAACGTCCAGAAATGGAGTGAATAACGGATATATTGGATAAATATCTCACCCAATATGCTTGTTAAATTTTTGGTGCGAGCACTTATACCTTGGAGAATTGATAAATGTTATAAAGAGAAGGTTCATTTATTGTTTTGTTGATATATAAAGGGATAGAGAAAATGTTCTATAGTTTTCTTTCTCAGTTTTCGATCTATCTGGTTTAGGTTATCAGTACTATGTCTGTGTCATAAAGGGAGTTTGGCAGGACTCCTCCATCCCCTATTTTTTCTTTTTCTTTCTTTCTTTCTTTTTTTTTTTTTTTGAAGCTGGGGTTAAGTGACTTGCCCAGGGTCACACAGCTAGGAAGTGTTAAGTGTTTGAGACCAGATTTGAACTCGGGTCCTCCTGAATTCAAGGCTGGTGCTCTATCCATTGCGCCATCTAGCTGCCCCATCCCCTATTTTTTCAAATAGTTTATATAACATTGAGGCTAGTTGTTCTTTAAATGTTTAGTAGAATTCACATGTAAATCCATCTGGTCCTGGGGATTTTTTCCTGGGGAGTTTATTAATAGCTTGTTCTATTTCTTTTTCTGAAATGGGACTATTTAAGCAATTTATCTCCTCTGTTAATCTAGGGAGCCTATATTTTTGGAGAAAGTCATCCATTTCACTTAAGTTATCAAATTTATTGGCATAAAGTTGGGCAAAGTAACTCATTATTTCTCTAATTTCCTCTTCATTGGTGGAAAGATCCCCCTTTTCATTTGTAAGACTAACAATTTGATTTTCCTCTTTCCTTTGAGAAAATGTTAATATTGTAGATTAATCTTAAAATTGCATCTTGCATATATATATAAATACATAAACACCAACAAATGCATGTGTGTATATGTGTGTGTATAGTTTTCTGGAAAGCTAGCTAATGTTTACTGGGATACTGCTGTGTGTGCACAATTCAGGCCAATGGTGGACCAGAAGTAGATAAATATTTTGATCAAAGCCAGGCCAGGCCATTTTTATATTTTAGATAATATAGAAAATCAAGTCTCCACAGGAAGCTTTTATTCTTCAATGTAACACAAGTGACTCAATCTATTATAAAATAAAGGCCTTCATTTGATGATTAACAAAGTTTTTTAATGTAAGAAATAGGGGCAATTGTGAAAAGTTTGCTCACTTATAGAAGGATCACATTGGAGTAGATGATATTTTAGACTCCTTCTAGTTCTATTTCCTCTGATTCTGAGCACTTATGTTTAAGATCTTTTGATCTTAAAGGAGTTGATAAAGGATCAAAAGGAGATGATAAAGAAAATATAATCTTATTTTTAGTTATCAATATCTTAAAATTCCCAAGGTAGTTTACAGGACATGTTGAGCTTTCTAGTTTAGCATATACAAATTTTAGATTCAGCTCTGGGAGTTGAAGGCCATTTAAAGAATCTGCATCCACAGAGATTCATTACATAGTGTGGGATTTAGAGGTACCCTTTACAAATATCCCAAATTATCTAATATCTTGGGGTCATATTATGCCCATTTTTCCCCCAGCAGACCTGTGATTTCATTAGCATGGGCAGTTTCTAGTAATGGATTTCCTCAGTTAATACTGATCCATGCCTCCTTGAAATTTATAGTCTTAGAAAACTATTTTGGGAGGTACAAAGAGCCTTTTCAGGGTCACCCAGTCGGGGTGTGTCTGAGGAAAGACTTTTCCCCAGGACTTCTTGATTCTAAGGCTAGCACAAAAAATCTACTATGTTGGATAACCTCTTGTTTGTTTTTTTTTTCTTCCAGATTTATATATTTAGACAGTGAGAATCTCAAAGATTGAGAATTCTGAGGTTTCTTTGCTAGGGATTGCAGTGCTGTGAAGTGCTCAATCCAATCCCAGAAGCATTTATTAAGTGTCTGTTGTGTGCTAGATGGATAGAGCACCTGGACCCTTTCTGATCTGTGGCTAACTAACCTAAGTATTAGGGTAACCAACTCAAGAAAATAATTTCTCTGAATTACCTACAATATGCTGAGCAATGGACTAGACCATGATAATGGTGGTGAAGATGGTGACAGCATGTTGGGATGATTGGGGTGATAATACCAATAATAATGATAACAACAATATTAGCAAAGTGTTTCACACATTATCTCCTTTTTCCTTCTAAAATGTTGTGATATTATACAATTTAGAGGCATGATAGAGTGCCAGGCTTAGAGTCATAAAAATTCATCTTCCTGATTCGAATTCAACTTCAAACCTTATTAGCTGAGTGACTCTGGGCAAGGCATTTAACTGTTTTTGCCTCAATTTATTCACCTGTAAAATGAGCTGGAGAAGGAAATGGCAAACCACTCCAGTGTCTTTGCCAAAAAAAATTCCTAATGGGATGATGGAGAATTGGACCTGACTTAGACAACAATATGATTGTTGTTCAGTCATTCAGTGTTCAGGTTTCTTCATGAAACTTTGTGACCTCAATAAAGTTATTATTATTTAATCCTCCAGTCATGTTTGACATGGATTTGTCCATGGTGTTTTCTTGACAAAGATACTGGAGTGGTTTGCCATTTCCTTCTCCTATGTGTCCCCATTTTAAAAATGAAGAACTGACTTGCCGAGAGTCATATAGCTAATAAATGTCTAAGGCTGAATTTGGACTCATATCTTTCTGACTCCAGGCCTGTTTTAATAACAATACTAGGCACTGGGGATAAAAAGGAGGAGGAGAATAAGTAAGAAAAAAATAAAGCGAGGAGAATCAGAAGGCTCAGCGTGCCATATAATACCAAGATACATGTATATGGGTATTATGGGTATATTTCCTCAGAATTTAACATGAAATATGATCTTGTCATCACCAAATACAGTTTTTTATGATGGCAGATATTTGTATTAAGTTAAAGGTAAAAAAAAATAAGTTAAAGCAATGGTAGCAATCAACATAGTGTAAGGGAAGAAATAATGTTCTAAGAATTTGATCATGTGGACAGTAGTCCTACCTTTGCCACCAAATAGCTGTGTGACATTGGGCAAATGATTTTTCTTCTCTGGGCCTTTGACTCTTCATCTGTAAAATGAGCAGGTTAAATCAGATGATCTTAGTTCCCTTCTAAGTCATAAAGCTCTATGGTTTGATTTTATTTTCCTCCTTTGTTCACTAATTTGGGAATACTGAATAAGTTTTTCTATACCTACTATGAATTACTAAATATTTTTACATAATATAAGCTTGACTATTTCATATGAGTTTGCAAAAATAAAGGTTTTATGTGAAGTACAACTCTAAGTCTCAAGAATTCCCAAGTATCGATTATTTCTCTTATTTTAAATTTACTGGGTATTTTCTCCCCAAATCATACTTCAAACCTAAAATGATCTCCAAATATTCTGCATTTATAAATTGCAAATGAAGTCCTATAAATCACTGAATTTCAGAGTGGAATGAGACCTTATGGGTCTTGTAGTTCAAACCCTTTTATTTTTCAGAGAAGGGAACCATAGTCCAGTAAGATTAGATGCTTTGTCCAGGGAATCAAAAATAGTAAATGGTTTAACCCAAATCTCCTGAGTTTGTCAACAACCCCTTCACTAAACCATGTTCTCTCCTACTTGAATTTCTTTCACATTAAGCCAGTAAAAAGCTGCCTTGATATTGCATGGATGCCTAGAAAGATGGAGAATGCTTTTTAGTATGTTTACATAAACGTGCAATGAAAAATTCTGGTCTATTAATGATGATGCCAAGTGTCTGCACTCTGCCAAGGATTCTACTCATTTCTTCTAGGCATTGAGACAGCTAGACTTGGGTAGGAATACTCATCTATGTTGACATATTTTTAAAAAGTACGATGGTGCAAAATGGCATTCTATTGGGCAAAGTGTGCCCTGCTCCAGGTGTTAGGAGAAGTGGCTTCTCTTCCCAACTCTGCAACAATCTCTGTGACCATGGAGGAGTCCTTGGGAGAGATCTCAGCATTTGAGTGGGATAATGTAAAGAGAAGCAATGGTTTGGAAATAAGACTTTGGTTCAAGCTGTGATACCTCCCGCCTCTGTCATAATGAGCAAGTCACTTTAATCTCTAGGACTCAGATTATTTATTTATAAAATGAGAGACTTGGATTAGATGATCCAGTTCTAATCTGCAAATCTATCCCAGAAATAGGGAAACTGTGCCCTCAACATGCAAACGTTTGTGATTGTCAGAGTAGGCTTTTTCCTTCTTCAGGCAAAGATAAACTGGAATGTACTCTTTAAGTTTATTTTTTATTATTTTTTCCCTGAGGCAATTGGAGTTAAGTGACTTGCCCAGGGTCACACAACTAGGAAGATTTGAATTCAAGTCCTCCTGACTTCAGGGCTGGTGCTCTATCCACTGTGCCACCTAGTTGCCCTTAGAATGTACTTTTCATAACAGTCAAAAGAGTAAATTTAGTAAATTGTTGGGATTTTATGCATTTTAATACGTCAAAGGACCTATGATCTTAGTGACATGGGTATCATCTATCTTTCCTGATGTATATCATGACTCACCATGCCTTCTCATCCTGTGATTCTTGTTTGCTTCCTCATAAACTGAGATTTCCTTCCTGAATCTTTGAATAGTTCATTGACTCCTGCAGCCTTGGGGCCATTACTCTGTTGTTTCCCTCAAGCTATGCCATTGGGCCACTTCTTTTTCTGGTAATTTAGGTCCTTGTTGATGTCATTTCAAGTGCACAAATCTGCTTTGGTCAGGTGCTTTAGCTCACATGCCCCATACATGACTATTCACTGTTCTTTGGGCCATCTGCAATTTGGATTTTCCTCAACTATATAAAATACAAATGATGAGATGCTGGGCAACAACTATATTTCCCTCTCCTTCCCCCCCTTTACCAGCATAGCAGCAGTTGTAACACATTTTCACAAAAACAGTCAAATAGCTCCAGTATTTAATTACATTTCAACAAACATTTAGAGCCTAATATGTAAAGACAGTGTATTAAGTAGGCATTGGGAATACAAAAAAGAAACATGACATTTTTTGCCTTCATGGTGCTTATAGTCTAATTTTATGCAATGTAAGAACTATCTTGTAGATCAGCAATTTTACACATAATTTAAATCAAATTATCTGAAATTGCAGGCAATAATTTAGAAGGTTAATTGAAGACAACAATCCTTGATTCAGATGTCAATTCTTATGTTGGGGTTCAAGAAAATAATCTGTGGTATCATCTTTGAAAGAACAGGATTCAGGTGATCTCTAAATCAAATAAAGGAGTTTATTGAGATTAATTGGGAATTAGAGCAGGCTGCTCTCCTTTTAGGAATTTATCAGTAGTTAGCAGTCCAACAAAGCAAGACAAAGATATTTATGGAATCTGATTATATCTCAAGATATATAGATTTTGAGGTCACAAGAGAAGTTTGCAAAAGTATGGAGGTCTTAAAGTCTTGATGAAATTCTGCAGGTGGTTATTCACAATGTCCACTGAGGGGGTATTAGTAAATTGTAATGATATTATAATTAGCCGGATCTCATCATAAGTTCACCCAAAGAAAAGCAAAGAAGGATATTGCACAGGTGTCATGTTAGGGGAAATGTTAACTCAAGTTTGTGACCTAATGTGCTGGTCTATATCCTGTTGGTGCTGATTTCTTATTGGCTGATTTCTAAAGTATGTCTAGACTTATTTATATATTCCACTATCCATAAAGTCTAGACATCAATACAAATCAATGTATAAATCTTATCACTTATTTCATGAGAAGCAAATTAGAACATAATGAAATTTCCTTGTAGTAAAAATAGCAATAATGTGGGTAACTGCATCATTTTTTCTTACTTCATTCATACAAGGAAAATATAATCATCATTTTACAATGAACATATAATTCCCTCCCCCCCCTTTTTTTGGAGAGACTGACGTGAGCTGATGCTAAGTGAAGCGAGTAGAACCAAGAAAATAACAATGAGATTATATGATGATCAATGCTGGTGGACGTGGCTTTTTTCATGGGTATACCTATGGGCCTTCAAGTTTCTATTCTTTCCATCTTCTCTTTTCCCTCTATACTCTCTGGCTCTCACTGATTGGCCAACAGTAGGTGCCAGGTGAAACCCCAATTAATCCTTGTTTGGGCCCAGATTGATTCAGAGTAAATCTAAGTAGCAGTTATTTTTGTTTTTGCCATAAATTTTTGTGGCCTTTTCCTCCCAAATTGATTTTTTTTTGAATAGGTAAAAGAGGAGATTCTTTGCTTCAATTCTTATTTAGCCTTAATCACTGAATGGGTGTTGCCTCAGTCAAACTGAGACTTGTTACAGCTTAAAAAGTCCAAGGTCTCCCACTGTATCTAAGGCCCTCTTTAGTCATCCTCATCTATATTTGCCACTGGACCCAGATGGCTCTGTAGGAGGTAAGGCTGGTGACTTTGCACATCCCTCCTTCCCTTAAATCCAATTCAATTGCACATCATGGTATACCTCTCTGATGTGACAGTTTTCCAAGAATAAGCAACAACATCTCCCTCTATACTGTCTTGTTTGGTGACTTCATTAGCTCCTATGGGTCCGGCAATAAACTCTATGTGGATGACTGTCTTTAGAGATTCACATCTGTACTAACATTTGGGCCTTTTTAGAAATTTTGACCCTATTGGTCTTTCAAATTCAAAATATCTGAAACATTACCCATTATCTTCTCCTCCAACCCTCATCTCTTTCTAATTTCCTTATTACTGGTTAAGAATACCTGTTTTTTTTTCTCAGTTTCTCAAGCTTACAACTTTAGTGTCATCCTTTATTCCTCACTCACGGTCATTTTATACCATCAATCTGTTGTCAAATCTTATTTCAGGTAAAATCATTTAATTTCACTTCATTTAAAGTCACTTTTCTCTGCTCCCATAGCTATCTCTTTTATAGTCTTCTGATTAACATTCCTTTCTCAGGTCTCTCCCCACTTCAACCCATTCTCCACTCAGTTGTCAAAGTGATTTTACTAACATGTGGCTCTTTTCATAAATGTTTCCTACTTTTTAGGGGCAGGTTGCACAGATTGCCACTTTTGGAGTCAGAAAGATTTCTCTTCCTGAGTTTGCTGGCCTTAATCACTTATAGCTGTGTAAAGGCAAGTCACTTAAACCTGTTTGATTCAATATTCTCATCTATAAGATGAGCTAGAGAAAGAAATGGCAAACCACTCCACTATTCCTGCCAACAAAATCCCAAAGGGAAGCACGAGTCAGACACAACTGAACAACAATTTGTAGAATGCTCCCATGTCCTCCAGCTCAAGAAATTCCAGTGACTTCCTGTTATCTCCAGGATAAAATACAAATTCTCTGGCTTTCAAAGCTATTTTCAACAAGGCTCCTACATAATCTTCCAGTCTTTTTACACTTCACTTCACCTACTCTATGATTCAACTAAACTGATCTAGTTGTTGTTCCTCACACACAACTCTACATCTTCTGACTTTACACATTTGCAATGAGTATTCTTCATTCTTACCATGATCTCCTTCTTAATCTCACACTTCTAGTTTCTCTGGCTTCCTTAGACACATACAATATTTCCTTTAAACCCCACTTTTCCTGGTCTCCAGCATTGCTATTCTCTTCATTCTGTGAAGAATTTCCATTTCTACTCCATATAAATGCTGTTGACTAAATGAATTAAAGTTTCTTTGCCTTTCAAAATAGTGTTTCAGCTATTATTTCTTCCTCTTTAAATGTTATGGCTTTGCAGGAGACTATTTCTCAAATGCAATTTTTCTTTTTAGATATATAATAAAGACAATGACCTGCTTTTCTTTTCTTTTTTTTTTACTTTTTAAAAATTAATTTTATAATTATATATTTTTGACAATATATATGCATGAGTAATTTTTTATAACATTATCCCTTGTATTCATCTTTCCAAAATTTCCCCTCCCTCCCCCTATTCCCTCCTTTAGATGACAGGCATTCCCATACATTTTACATGTGTTACAGTATAACCTAGATACAATATATGTGTGTAAATCCCATTTTCTTGTTGCACGTTAAGTATTGGATTCCGAAGGTATAAGTAACCTGGGTAGATAGACAGTAGTGCTAACAATTTACATTCACTTCCCAGTGTTTCTTCTCTGGGTGTAGCTACCTCTGTCCATCATTGATCAGCAGGAAGTGAGTTGGATCTTCTTTATGTTGAAGATATCCACTTCCATCAGAATACATCTTCATACAGCATTGTTGTTGAAGTGTACAGTGATCTTCTGGTTCTGCTTATTTCACTCAGCATCAGTTCATGCAAGAATGACCTGCTTTTCAAGTATAGCACTCTAGTTTTGAAACACTAAAGGAAATCACTGGCACACATTTTACATGTATACATTTTAGTTGGAGCAAGTCAATCAGGTGTGCTGATAGAATATATACAAAGCAATAGACAAACTACAGCTTAATGCTTATGTAGAGTTTGTGTGTTAAGTGTGTATATGTGTGCTTTTGTATGTGTGTGTGTGTGTGTGTGTGTGATTTATCAGAACTCCTGTGATCAATAGCTATATGTGCTATGGTACTTCTTATAAAATTCATTTTCTGAATAATTTCAATGTGAAAAGTATTTTTATTCAGCTATTAAATTATCCCATCTTTTAATTCTAATTAATTTATTCCAGGTAAGGAATGGATTGTCACTATGAAAGTTATTGCAATGTGGACTGTGGAAGTTTAACTAATATAAAAATTAGTATAATGAAGGTGGAGGGAGAAACTAGAAAGCACCTCAGTCAGCAAAAATTATATTTGTCAAGAAGAGAGCTATGAAAGTCAAGGACAAGTCACCTTTTCAGAATATAAGCTTTTCCAAGACACTATTTAGAAGAATGGTGCAAGATTACAAAGCAGTACTGTAACTACACAAAACTGTGAAGAGGGGAAATTGAAGCTCAAGTAAGATTGGTCTGAGACCTAAGGCAGATTATCCTAATAGCATTTAGAGACAAGACTTGGATGATATAAATAGATACAAATGGGACAGTTCTGTCGATATTTTTCCACCAAACTCTCCATCATGATTGACAGTGAAACAGTCCTTTATTTTTAACACCAGTCCTTAAGTGTTCAATTCAATACACAGACTGAAACAAAATAGTCAAAGATGGGAAGAGAAGCTGAAGAAGAACAAATATGAAAGGACAAAATCATGCAGGAGGTGATGCAATTATAAAAAACAGTGAGATAGTTTTCAAGATATTTGAAATAGGGAAGTTGCTAAAAATTGGAAAAAATCATGGGCTTTGTTATTTTCACTCCCCAAATGATGGAAAGGATTGATATTGATATTGATGCCTTTTCCTCATATCTATGAAATCATTATGATATTATATATATTATCCATACATATAAACATAAATGACTATATACATATGTATTTATATATGTCTATATGTATGTCTCAAGGGTATCCTTGCTGAAAGTATAAGAATGGTATAGTTTGACTTATACAAATTATGATCTATGGCAGGCCATATTTTCACAATTATACTATTGAATGAAAGATGTAGAAAACATATCTTCCTACTGAGTTTATTGTTTATTGATTATATAAAGGCAATTAACTTAAACAAAATGTAGCTCTATAGTATTTCATCTGCATAGCACAGTGGATAGAGTATTGCACTTGAAATAGGGAATAATGGAATTAAAATCCTGCCCAGACTCTGAATAAGTCACTTAAACTTAAAACAGCCTCAGTTTCCTGTCTATAAAACTGGGTTTTTTAAATAGCTACCTCATAGAGTTGTGAAGATAAAAAAGAAAACATGTGAAATGTTTTGCAAACTTTGCAAATCTTAAAGCAGCAGGTACAATTACTATTGTATTACTTCCATTTGAAAAAATCTCTCAGGAATATATAAAGATAATAGGTTGCTACAGATGTAGGGCTCAGGGCAATAGATTCATAGAAATATTCATATAAATGGGCTGTTTTGTCATTCCAGAGATCATAGGATCAGATACTATCTTCTTTTTTTTTTCTTTTATGAGAAAGAAGTTTAAAGCAAAAAATCTAGGTATAAAGGTTTCAATATTGTCCAGTCATCCTCTATGTCACAAAGGATACAATGAAAGGTCATTATGATGTTAAGTCCTATTGATTCTCCCTCGATACAATTTTGCTTCTATCTCCTTCCTTTCATTAGCTTTCTAAATGGTCACCTGGTTCCTATTTCTTTAGGGGAAAGTGCATTGAATTTGGAGTTAGAAATCTTGAGTTAATCTCATCCACTTACTATCTGTGTGGCTTTGGCAAACTACTTAACCCCTCTGGGTCTTCATTTGTAAACTGGGGAGACATGAATTAGAAGGTCTCAAGGTTCCTTCCATCTCTGAATCTATACTCTTATGTGCTACATTTCCTATTTTGTTTCTTATTCCCTTTCATGCAATTGATGTTAGAGCCAAAAGGAACTAATATCCATTTTTCCTAATGAAACATTTGATAGCCTGCCTTAATGCATTGACACAAAGGGAACTTTGGACCTGGAATGGACTCTCTCCTCAAGTGACTCTTCGAATCCTTATCTTCCTTCATCACAAACTAAATTCAAGTGTCCACACACTACAGAGCTTTCCCTCAGTCCTCATTCAAAGAGTTTCCTTCTTCCTCAAAATTTTCTTAGAGCTCTGTCTCATCCTTCCCTTGACAGGGACTTTGTTATGTATAAAATATAAGATTCTTGCAGGTGGGGATTGTATCATTTTTTTCTCTTTCTATCCCTCCAGCCAAGCTCTTAATAAATATTGAATTGAAGCCGGGCTTGTCTGTGTTACTGCCTTGCTCAATAACTACCCATGGCTTTCTCCAGGATCTAATCTTCTGTTCAGCTTTTAAAGCCCTTCATGATCTAGCCCCTTCTTATCTTTCTAGTCTCATACTTTACTTCTCTCCATATTCTCTCTGATCCAGCTACAATACCCTTCTCGCTGTTTCTCATGAAACAGTCCATCTCTTGCTTCCATATTTTTACTTGCTATCATATTTCTCCAGTACTCAGCTCAAATCACCTTTTATGAGAGGTCTTTCCCAGTTCCATGTAGTCTTCCCCTCCCTTAATGCTTATGACTCCTCTGAGATTCTCTCTGGAGCATTTACACTGCATGTGTCTTATAGGTACATAGTTATTCATATGTTGTCTCTCCTTTTAGAATGTAAGCTCCTTGAAGATATAAGCTGTTATTGCCTTTTTTTTTTTGTATTCCCCAGCACTTTGTATCGGCCACAGCATTAGAAATGAAAAAAGAACTTAAATTCTAGCTGATGATGACTATTGAATTAAATTCAATTGGTTGATAGAAACATTCATTTATTTATTTATAATTCATAAACTGTCAAAGGATTCTTTTGAATAATATTTTATTTAGGAAGTCAGAGTGTGCATTTTTACTCCTTACCTCTATGAAGGGAACCACTATCCTTCCAATCTCCCATGTTCACAATCTTGGCATTATTTTTGACCTCTCATTCCTCCTCATCCCTCCTCTTTAATCAGTTGCTAAATCTTAAATGAATAGTCATCAAAGAAATGGAGTGTTCTGATTTCCAAGAATGTACTCTTTCTTTGAACATTTCTACAGGCAAGTACTGAGACCTATATGAAGGGATCTAGACATTAAATAGTCCATTGTGAATAAAATCCAAGTATGTGGCTAACATCTAAAGTTCTTTGCCTTCCCCAAGACTATAATTCACTTGTTACTGAATTGAGAAAGCACAGCATTATCTGACTGTACCTCTAAAATTAAGCACATTGCCACCGAATTATAGGGTCTTGAGGAAGGAAGAGGAGGAGATCTTTCCTTTATACAAAATAGTAGAGCCAATGTAGCTCTAGGCTTCACAACACAAACGTTTCCTTAATTCCAATTTGAAGGGTCAGAAAGTCAGGAGGAAGCAGCAAATTTCCTAAAAATAAGATGCAATCGAAGAAAATGGCTTAAAACCATTTCAGATTTAATTGAAAAAATATAAAGTGCTCATAAATGTTAGAGAAGTAAAAAATATTGCTAGAGATTATTAAAATTTTGAGACTCCACAATACTTTAAATCAACAATAGTATTCAGAGTAAAATAATGAAGATCAGTTATTAGTTTAGAAACTCAAACTTTCTACAAGGAGGGCAGTTGTAGAACCTTTTTGATGGTAGTTGTCTATCAACTTGAACAATTGCAGCTAGTCTACAGAAGGGTAGCAATGAAGCAAGTATTCCAAATACTAGTTAGATAGAACGTGAAATAATTCTACAATATAAAATTATACTGCCTGAGAGGGGAAAGGAAGGATATAGTGTTAGAGTTGAAAGGAACCATCTAGTCTAATCTTATGATTTTTCCAATGAAGAAACTACTCTCCAGTTTTTCTGAGTCTTTTCATTTACAATTCTATGCTTCTATGAAACAATTTCCTCAGACTTAACCATTTAGGGTTGTAATTCAAACCAAACACCAGGCATCCTGATTTAGTAGAATGCTATTTATAGTACATGATATTGCATTTATAGTACTTCTTGATAACTATTAGAGTGTATAAAATAAAAAAGGGATTAGTCTATATTTTAACTTTATTGATTTATATCCTAAAGTTGCCTATACTTGTGACATGAGAAAATGTAGACTTGAGACAATAGTATCTATAAACTTCAATAATTAGATGGCCTTGTGATATTATTTATGTGGGCATTTTCTCCAGTGGTCCAGGTAACATTTATCCATATGTTTTCATCTTGTGGGATTCTTGTTCATGTCCTCCAGAAGTCATTCACCTGGACTGTCCAATAATTTTGGGGTTGTATTGTAGATCTTTTGATGTTGTGTGGGTGCAATGAGAACACATGGGATGTCCACTTATTATCTCTTGTAACATACTTATTTAGTAATTTTGAAAAAGTCCAATTGATAGGTTGTTGTTGTTGTTCTTCTCCTACTGTTTTTTCCTCTTCCTCTTCTTTCTCATTCTTCTTCCTCCATTTCCTTCTTGTCCTTTTTCTTCTATTCCCTTTCTTCTCTTTTTCCTTTCTCTTCCTTTTTTTCTTTATTATATCTTTCTCTTAATTCTTGTCTTCATCTTTAATCATTACTATTACTTTCCAGTGAAGTGTTTACATATATATGTATATATAAAATATTCACATATATTATATGTAGTATATAATAGCAGATGCTATTATTATCTTCACTTTATAAATGAGGAAGGAAACTTAGCTAGACAGAAGTAAAGTGGCTTGACTGGATTAAGAAGCTAGTAAGTGTCTGAGGTTGGATTTGAGCTCAGACCTTTATGATTCCAGATTAAGAATAACCAAAACACCAAACTGTATTAGAGGCAGAATCAGGAAGATATGGAAATTCCTATTTAGTCATTTAAAACTGTAATCCTGGGAAGTAACTTAATTTCTCTCTACCTCAATTCCCTTATCTATAAAATGAGAGGGTTGCTTTTATTACTTTTTCAACTAATAAATCCATTGTAAAAATTAATAAAGCCAAACAAGATAAATCAATGTATTGACCATGATTGAAAATGGGAACTTCATCCCACATCTATCTTTTGGTTTTGACAATAAGTGAGAGGCAGAGATAGCTCATCAACAAGTTTTCTGAAGTCATGACTGGTTACTTCATTGATAAGTTTTGAAATAGTTTAATATTACTCACCATCAGCTACTCAAGTTCATAAAATTTTGATGTCATCCTTGACTTTTTTATCTAATTTGTTCCTTCTACCTACTCAGTCCTTCAATTTCTCTCTCTATATCTCTTAAATATTTCCCTTTCAGTCCAGTCCCATAGCCACTATTGCTAATTTAGGCCCTTATGTCTGAACTGCTGTAGTAACCTTCAAAATAAAGGAAGGAACTAAGTATTTATATAACACCTATTATATGTCAGTACTGTGCTAAGCACTTTAAGAAATATTATTTTATTTGTCCTCACAACCCTATATCTTCCCAACTTCATACTCAGAGATCTTTGCCACCAGTTTCCTTGAATCTCAATTTGACCTCTCTTCCCCACACTTTTCCTTACTCTACTTTATTCTCCACTCATCTGTGAAAGAAATTTTTCTTAAGGCAGACTTCTGATCATAGGGCTCCTCCCCTATTCAATAAATCCCAGGGACTTGCCATTACCTTCAGAATTAAATATTAAGTCCTTTCATTGGGATTTTAAGCACTCCACAACTTGATTCTTTTCTTCCTATCCATATGTGCATGTTTAGGCATGGTGATGTGGGAATTTCTTTTGCTGGATTATGTTTAATTTTTCAATTTTTACTGGGGGAGGGACAGATTATAAATGTACATAAAATAAATTTAAAAATAAATATTAAGAAATTATTAAGAACCTGCTTACTTTTTAAAAACAAAATATTCTACTTTCACTAAAACTATTAGAGCCCATGACTAAACCAAAATGTTATTGAATTTTTAAATTTTACATTGAGCAATTTACAGCATGGCTCATCTCAGGCAGCATTGTCAATTGCTAATAGCTGTGATGAAGTGGATTGTCTCATTTAAGAAAATAAATAATTATTTGTTAATGTAAAATAAAAACAGAATACTGAATCATAGAATTTCTTATTATTCTTCCCTGTTTCAGACATTGATTGGAATTTACACAAACACACACACACACACACTCATTTCACATTCGAAGGTGCTGATGCAGACTTGCAATCAGTATGTGATTATCAATACAAGTGAATGATTGGACAACAACAAAAACAATATCAAAAATAGCCTTGTACACAGGACCTGTAGTTGTTTGGACACATTGAACTACTCTGATTACAAGAAGTTATATTGGATTAAGTTCCACTTGTGCTATCTTATTTGTAAAGAATAAATTATTTCTTTTTTATACCCTTCAGGCAAACATGGGCAACATATCATCAGAAAAGATTTGTCTAGTTTGTACTGTGTAATAATAACAACCATACTTAATATTTATAGAGTATGTAAAGTGTAAGGATGATGTATACAATCTTGTTTGATTCAACAGCCCTAGGAGGAGTAGGTGCTATTAACACACACATTTTACAGATGAGGAAACCAAGGATTTAGAGAGGGTGACTTGCTCAATAATAATAACATAGAAATAATAACATGAAAAGTGATATGGATAGGTTTCTTCTTTCCATGATAAACAGTTTGTTATAGAGTTTCCTTTTGGGTTTTCCTTTAAACTGGATTACTTACTAGTTGTGTTAAATGTGCATATCATTCAACAGAGAGCTTTATTAAGCATATTTGTCATATGAGAATAATACTTAACTATAACTATTTTAAAAGAGTGTCATGAAAAAAGTCTCGTAAATCTTGGAGTTCTATATAATATGAGTTATTATTTTGTGTCAGGAAGTAGCTTGAGATTGTTAAAAACTAAATACACTTTCTCAGATTTCATTCTGGACCCAGCTTATTGTTCATCAGCAACACCTGTCCAAGGTATACTATGTAATGATTAGCTCAAAGGACTGCCATACAATTTCATTTCTTGACAATACTCATGCTTCTTGTTTGGCTTTTCCTCTATGGATTGTTTAAAAAGCCTCTTTTGTGTGGCTACTGATCTTACAGAGGAGGCCATGTGGTAGTCTGGAAACCTTGAGTTCTACCTCCTTTGACAATGATAATGATTAGAAAAATAATGAAATTATATCTCTTGAGGAATCTTCAGTATTTAAGAAAATATATGCAGGATACATCTTATCACGTATTTCTTTTCATATGGGTCCCAGACTTATATGTTTTCTACATGAGTCCTCCAATTGTATTCTCTGTTCATGTATGTTTTCTCTGTGTGTTCCCCCCATTAATATATGGTAATCTGTGTGAAGGTATAGTCAACGTGTACGGGGATCCCAGAATATTTTTTCTTATCACTTTTATTTGCTATTATTTTTGATTTAATATATTATCAATGTATTATGTTCATGCCTATGGCTTGGGATTAGGAGGAAAGGGCTAGGAATTCTGTCTCTGAGATGAGGAAAAACTGCAATGCTTTTCTTTTCTGCATTTTTCCTGACACAGCTTTTTTTCATTTCTGTACACAGATTTCTTTGTGAATTATCTTTCAAATAGTTTAGTATTCTTATAAAAAACAAAAGGGTATTATTTTTCTTTTGTTTTTAAATTTAGTATGAACCAAAAGGTTAAAAAGAATTCCTGAAGACATCTGAATACCATAGAAGATTTTGAAATTTGCAGTTTCTAGTTTGTGAGTAATCAAAGAAAGTGGGAGTGAAAGTGGGAGGAGGTTAAATGGGATCTTTTACTTGGATTTTTCATTTCTTTTAGATTCTCACAACAGCTATACAAGGATAATTCAAAGTTAAAATTGTGTTTACTTAAGTTTATAAAGTAATTTTAAAATTTATAAATAGATATGTTTTTTTAGTGTTTAGAGGAAGCATGGTATAGTGAATAGATGGCCAAGTATAAAATTAGGAAAACCTACCTTCGCTATTAGTTGTATAACTATGGACAATCATTTAACTGTTTGGTGCTGGAACTCTGTCTTCCCAGAAATCAGCCGGAATCAGGATCACTAAATCTCTTTATTCTTGATCTTTTACGGTCAGGGTCAGGGGATTAGGTCTAACAATCTCACACACACCCTCCTCCCTCAAACGCCAGGAGAGACTGACTCAGCATCAGCGTCTCAATTCCTCTTCCTCCTCCTACTCCTCCCACACACGTCACTTCCCCCTCTTTGTCCCACCAATCAAGTCAGCACAGAACAGCTGGGGAGGGTCAACCTTCAAACAAGTTAATAGGGAACTGTCCAATTGGCAATTAGTCTCACGTGCTTCATTATCCAAGTGCATTGCTCAGTTCTAGCCCTTTACAATTTGGTATCTTAGGCATTCACTTAATATTATAAATTTGAGGGGCAGCTAGGTGGTGCAGTGGATAAAGCAGGAGGACCTGAGTTCAAATGTGACTCAGACACTTAACATTTCCTAGCTATGTGACCTTGGGCAAGTCACTTAACCCCAATTGCCTCAGAATATAAGTTTGACAGAAGTTAGCATTTTTCATTGATGGAGTGAGTTTACACATTGGAAATTCTTCACACCAATAAAACCATAAAGTTGAACCAAACCAAGAAATTAAAAATTAAATATAAGTTCTTTTATTAATTTTCTCACTTATTTAAGTACCAAGAAACCCAGACTCAGAAAGTTGTCATTCTTTATTTCTCATCCAACTGATAACATAAAGAAAACTATGAGACCCAAGAAAAAGTAGGTAGGAAGGAAGGAAAAAAGCAAGGAAGGAAGGAAGGAAGGGAGAGAGGAAGGAAGGGAGGAAGCCTTAGAGGAATAAACTTCCCCTGAAAAAAACCATAAACTTGCACACATTGAATTCAACAGAATTGAACGTTCCCATATATTCCCTGAATCCTCAGATTCCATTTCTAACTTAATAAAAACAAATGTTCCTAATTCCATTTTAGTTGAAATGTGAAATGTGTTGTAATGGGTAGAAGGAAGGTATGGATTCTAATCCTGCTGCTGATACTCTTGTGACCTGGGCAAGCTATTTCCCATCTCTGGGTCATTGTTGATTATTCATGTCCAATTCTCTGTGATTCAATTTGAATTATTGACAAAGATACTAGAGGGGTTTGCCATTTCTTTCCAGCTCATTTTATAGATGAGGAAACTGAGGGAAACAGGGTTAAGTGACTTATCCAGGTTTGAACTTGGGTCCAGCACGCTCTATCCACGGTACCACCTAGATGCCCTTTCTTTCAACCAGTCTTTCTCAATTATCCAATCTGTGAGTTGGACAATAGTCCCTTTCAGTTAAAAATTCTATGAATCTAGAAAAGCTAGGGCTGGCTAAAGAATCAGCAATGAAAAGGACTGCACTTGGCTTTCCTACTTTTTCAGTCTAACTAGAATTTTATACCTAAAATTAAGAAAACATGTATGCAAAAGGATATAAAAACCCATATGTTCTTTGTCAGTCTTGTACTATGTGTTTTCAATGAGATAAAATGGGTTATTTAAACTTTGAATTTTCTCATAGGGTTTAGGAGCTTCAGCTGTTTATCCAGCAGCACACTACTTAAAAATAGATGGGATGACATTTGTGGGTTGGGGTATTTTTATATCCTTTGGAAAAAGAAGCAAGCCTTTAATGCCACATTTACCATTTGTATTACATAAGAACAACAAGCTTTATGGGATAAGAACTATGCATAAAAATAACAATTTTGCTCCTAACAAATAAACTAAGGAGCTTTTTAGAGTCATCAAAATCATTTTTATTAGATAAAGCGAAGGGAGTACGAGTATGCCATTCCATGTGAGGGTTTTTCTTTTGAGTTATCAAAATTAGTTTAATGACTACATAAAAAAAGGTCAGCAAGGAAATGGAGATTTTTCTCTTATTCTATAATACTAATTATGGTGTCATATTCAATTGAGTAATTCTTTTAGAAACTATTTTGCTTCTTTATTATAGATGTGGTTAATTATGATGGGACCAATTAATAAATAAGAAGCAGATAATCTTATCCTCAACTTTATTTGCATTGAATTATATTTACCTTAGATGAAAATTTAATATTTTTAATGGAAAATATGCTTTAACAAAATATTTCCACTTTCATAGATATATCAAAGAACTTGAGGTAATCATGAGGTAAACATTCAAATCGAAGGTCCAATCTCAGCAACACTGCTTACTACAAAAAATACTAAAACCAGGGGGAAATGAAAAGAAAGGCATCTCTTTTCAATCTAGTAGAATATTGTTATCTCAGAATAATACTGTTTTATTAATACAAATATCCTTTAAAAGGAAATTGATTTTATCGGGTAATATTAAAAAGGAAATCAAGGTTGGATTGGGTCAGTTAGGGTGGACACAGATCATCATCCTGGCTTATGTTTGCCCCTACTTTTTATAAAATTTTAGACTGGTTCTAGCATTTGCCCAGAGAAGGATGATGAAAGTAACTCTTCTCCCTCCATACCTTGAATAGTGAGTGTCACAGTTCAGGTGAAGGGAATCATCTGAGGAGAAATTACATACTTTATTCATCATGGTATGCTAATAAAACACCTTGACACATTATATTTCGTTCTTACTTCTTTCCTCTACCTCTCTTAAATCCTTTTGCTTCCACAGAGACTATTGTATAAGGTAGCCAGGCAGCCAAACAGGAGAAGGAGAAATAATCGAATAACTCCACTCCTAAATCTCCCACAAAGTGACAGAGTAAGTAGCCCGCCCACCTACCTGACACATTGTTTTGGCACAATTGCATTTCCTTTTTTCCTAGTTTCTGAAAATGCCTTTAATGGACCATGTACTCCCTAAGAGCAAGGGTTTTGTATTTTCTTTTGAAAACCATCATCAACTACGGAGCACTCTGTAGCATACTAGATAAATGATAAATACTAATGATGGCTGAAGAAGCAAGCTCCTGAGGGTCCCAATTGTTAACTTGAGGAGAATTCTGAATGAGAGGAAAAAATAAGTCCATTTTTGATACAAAAGCAGGCTTAACCTATAGTTAGGACTAGTCACTATATCTGAAAAGCTTTGGTTACAAATGGTGCATGCTCTTTATGAAATGGCAGTAGTAGAGTGATATAGTACTTCTCCTTTCAGTAGAGTTTTAGATGCATGTTTAGCCCTGTTCCCATCCTTTGGACAGGATTCTTCTAATTCAGTAATACCTAATTTTCTTTCCACTCTCCTTCCCTCTGATGTTCAAATCTTCATTTTAATGTGAAAACATGTGAGAACATATAACAATGTGTTTTCCTCCCTAGATATGCAGAAATAAGATAACATCAAAATGTATTAATCCATATTTTTGTGATCTTTTAAAGTTATAGGTAAATGTGTTCATTTCATGTGTCAAATTTATATTAATAGTTCTGGGATGAAAAATACCAAGTTTGCATTTCTCAAATGAAAATATCAAAGTACCTCATCTTTCATAACATAGTGATTTTATTGAGCTAGAAAGGGAAAGCCTCTGGATAATAAAAATAATAGGTCACAGAAGAATATGTAATTTTATATCATCCTAATTTTTGAACCCGTAGTGTTTTCCTTATTTGATAATAAAAATCTTGAGGGCAGAAACAGAATTGTTGTAATGTAAATTATATCAGTTAGTATAATAAATATACAATATAATAAATTATAATATCATGTGTCTAGTGTTTACCACAAGGTCTTGATAATAGTATTCATTCAAAAACTATTTGTTGAGTTTAAGGGTTGCGTCAATATGTAACAAAAGGCAAATTCCCTAGAAGTAAAGATGAATTGTTTCAATTCAGTGACATTGAATACTCAATGCAAAAAACTTCAAAAAAAAAAACAAAAACAAAAAACAAACCTAAAACCATTGTTAATAAGTAGGTACTTCAGGGTATTATATCAAAGAGTATACTTTGTAATTGTTTACTACTTAGAGTTTTATTTAATTTTTAAAAATCATAGCTTTAGAATGGAGATTCCTTGGTACAACTCTTTCATTCTACAAATGAAGAAATGAGGTTACATGGCCAGTCAGATTGTCTTAGACAGTCTTTGCTGGAGAAGAAATAGCTAGTTTTTTCCCTGTAGCCTTCGGAATATGAAACATAGTAAGTAGTTGATTCTCTGTCATTGAGGAAGGGCTCTGAAAATTGGGCAACTAAAATCTCTAGAGATTTTATCCCCAGACATGTTGATTAAAAAGAGCAATATCACAATAGTAGGGTTGCCAAGTCTTCCTCTAGAATTAGAAGGATGAAAATCTCACTAAGAGCCAATTGTCTGTGGTGAACAATAAGACATGGCAAGTTGTAGATAAAAGAATTTATTTTTCTCCTGGAGTGAGATGCTTTTAGTCTAGTGTGATCATTTTCCTTGTATAAATCACAAAACTTAGATGTCCTTTTATAAGCATAGATATTAAGTTATTAGCCAGTCAGTTGTATAAGAAGGAAATGTTAATTAGGCAGAATTGCAGTGCTAATGCTTCTCTTTTTAAAGGAGTTAAAATCTATTACAACATAAACCCTTTGGTATGAAGTTCCTGGTAGCTCAAAATTTTGAAGGAATGCCTCCTTGTAAAATTTTTTTGGTGAATAACTTTGATCACAACTTATTTTCAAAATCATTATCACCACTAATATAATTTGTGTTCCAAAATCTTAAAAGCATAGCACATCTTTTACAACCTTTGCAGTATCTAGACATGTTGTAGATAATAAATATTGATAAAATGAATGAATTACTTAACTAGTGTTTTTACAGTCATTTGACCAATATGCATTAATTGCCTATGATGCTCTAATTAATCTAAAATTATTTTATTATTTTAATTATTTAGCTATTTATTAATTTAGCATTATTATTTCACATACTTTCTTTTTGGTAGAGAAGTACAAATATAAGGGCAGAGCCAAGATGGTGGAGAAGAGACAAATCTTTTTCTTAGCTCTCCCTGATGTCCCTCAGATTAACACCAAATCAAGCCTCTTAATTGGTTTTAGAATGACAGAACCCACAAATATTTGAAGTGTAACACATTTTCAGCAGAAGATATTTTAGAAGAACTTCAGAAAAGGTCTGTTTCAATGGGGGGGAGGGGAGGCAGCTGAATGCAGGTGAAGCACAGAGACCCAGAGGAGTGTGGGGTCCATATGCTCGGGAATCTACTGGGAGGAATCTACAGCAATGTTGGCTACTCTGTCCTGGTTGCAAACCAGTGGATCAGCAGATTAGCTGTGAGATATCCAAAACAAATACAAAAGACAAATAGTGAGCCTCCGAACCTCAGTATAACAAGGGACTTGACCACATCCACCCAGCTCTGGAAATCAGCAGCATGACCCAGCATAACCACTCTTGTCTAGAGAGAAAGCATGGACAATCTTCCCTTTTGCCCTAAAAGCAAACATCAACCTTTTTAAAAAATGAGCAAAAAGGCAAAAAACTCTGACCATAGATGATAGTTTTTATGGAGAAAGAAAAGAATAGACCTCAAACCCTGAGGACACTAAGAGCAAATCATTTCCAGATGAAGTCTCAAAGGATGATATGAATTGGTTCCCATCTTACAAGGCTCTCTTGGAAGAATTAAAAAAAGGATCTTAAAAGAGAATTGGAAGAAAAATAGAGAAAGGAAATGAAATAAAAACATTTCAGGAGAATTTGGAAAATGAAACACAGAAATTATCTGAAGAAAATTCCTTACAAATAGATTTGACAAAATGGAAAAAGAAAACAACTCCTTGAAAAACTGAATTTGTTAAATGGGAAAAAATCCATTGAATAAAACAACTCATTTAAAATTCAATTGACCATAGAGCACCATCCTGAAGTCAGGAGGACCTGAATTCAAATCTGTCCTCAGACACTTAACACTTCCTAGCTGTGTGACACTGGGCAAGTCACTTAATCCCAATTGCCTCAGCAAAAAATATCAATTGGCCAAATACAAAAGGAGCTAAAAAAGTAACTGAAGAAAATAATTCACTAAAAATTAGAATTGAACAAATGAAAATTAATGACTCAATGAGACATCAAGAATCACTCAACCAAAACCAAAAAAAAAATCTGCATGTATATATCATGTTGAGAACTCTAAGATGGCTCATGTGATATACAGTGTAATAGGGATGAAGATAATGGAGAAGTAGTCTAGTTTGAAACTTATTGTTAGGTTGAAAAATAGAACAAAATGTAAAATACCTCATTGGAAAAACAACTGACGTGGAAAATAGATCTAGGAGAGACAATCTAAGAATTATTGGACTACCTGAAAACCATGATTAAAAAAAAGAGTCTAGATATCATCTTTCAGGAAATCATTGAGAAGTACAAATGTCCTTATCAGCTTTCTAAAATTTCTAATTACTTTAAATGGACTAGGAATGAAGATGAAGGCTTTTGTTTCTAATATCTAATATCTAAAATAGATCTTTTGAGTTAGTTTATGGTGGTGGGTGGCTTTTTTTTTTTTTAAGCTATTTAGACACTTGTTATTTTTTTATGATTTACTTAATTCCTATCAGGAATTTGTCTTTTAAATCTGAATCTGACAAATTTTAATGGTGTTCTTATTATTTATTCTAATAAACAAAATGTAATAGTAACATCAGTTAAAAAATTTTCACTATTGAGGACAAAACTGACTATCTTTTTCTTAGGAATATTAAGTGGGAAATTAAATTTTACTTGCTCAAATAATGGTGTTGAACATTCACAGAGTAGTAGGCACAAGCACTTACCATACATAATAAAGAAATAATTTATTATATATATATTTATTATACTAAATGATACGATGCAGTTTATATTACAATAATTCAGTCTGTGTCCTCAAAGTTCTTATTATCAAATAAGGAAAACACTAAGGGTTCACAAATTAGGATGATGTAAAATTATATATTCTTCTGTGACCCAATATTTCTATCTTCTAGAAGCTTTACCTTTCTAGCTGAATAAAAGAATTATATTTTTTATTTCTTGAATTTTTAAAAATTCAAGGTGCTCCAATGTATTTATTTCATTTGGTAAAAGAATTATATTATATAGGGAATAACAAATTAGACCTAAGAATGAAGAAAGGTTTCATTTAGATATCTAGTTCTGTCATTGAGTTATGTAGTAAACTTTAAAAGATATTAAAAGGATACTCATCACCTGTTGTAAACACAAAATTAATATCTAAAGTATATACTAATGTTCAGTCCTTTGATTTAAAAAAATATAAATTAGGATTAGTAGGAGGAAGATACATTCTTTTATTCAAGCAATGCATTTAATCATTAACTACTATTTAAAATCATTCAATTATAATAATGATTTTTCTCTTTTCTATGGATAGATATGTGTAAGGCAACTATGATACCATCTCCATATAGTAACACTTTAGATATCTGTTGGGTGGCACTTGTATCTTTCCTTTTTCTCCCTATTTCCCTTTTCTTTCTTTAAATCTCCCTCTTCCTTTTTTTACTTGTCATTCTTATGTTCCTTCTATTACTTATAACTTAGCTGGCCAGATGACACCCTAGAAACATGAGTTAACATTTTGGTCATTCCAACATTTCTTGTACCATTCTAGAACATATTATTAAAATGATGATTTTGAACATTTAGAAAGGAAAATGATTATCCCTATTATGGTTTAATCAAGAGTTAATCATATCATATGCCTTTAATTTTTGGGGGATGACAGTTTTTTTTCTAGGTCAACTCATGCCAGTTCAGAGATTTAGACTTGACAGCAGAATATGAAGAGCTACTCATGGACCATATAAAATTCACCAAAAATAAGTTTACCTTAATAAAAATATTTTAAAGTGTTACAATCACTGATTCAGATATATTCATTTTTTTGCCATGATCATAAAGCCTGACCAATCAGTTTATCAGATAGTAGGGAATTCCAACAAGTCTGAAGAGGATCCGTTTCCCATAGACTGTGTTTTTCATCCCTCAGGTGATTAGGAAGCCATGCCAATAGTGTGAGTTCTAGTCTTATTTTATTTTTTAAATTATTTAGCATATTATTTATTAATGTAGCATTATTTCAGATAATTTCAATGGAATTGAAAAATGGATTTCCAAAGCTGGCTCCCTTTTTCTTTAAAATGAAACCAGCCTAAATTTGGAACTATGCCCCAAAAGTTATCAAACTGTGCATACCCTTTGATCCAGCATTGCTGCTATTGGGCTTATATCTCAAAGAAATACTGAGGAGGGGAAAGGGACCTGTATGTGCCAAAATGTTTGTGGCAGCTCTTTTTGTTGTAGCTAGAAACTGGAAGATGAATGGATGCCCATCAGTTGGAGACTGGTTGGGTAAATTATGGTATATGAAGGTTATGGAATATTATTGCTCTGTAAGAAATGACCAGCAGGAGGTATACAGAGAGGCTTGGAGAGACTTACATCAACTGACGCTGAGTGAAATGAATAGAATCAGAAGATCGCTGTACACTTCAGTGTTGTATGAAGATGTATTCTGATGGAAGTGGATATCTTCAACATAAAGAAGATCTAACTCACTTCCAGTTGATCAATGATGGACAGAGACAACTACACCCAGAGAAGGAACACTGGGAAGTGAATGTAAATTGTTAGCACTACTGTCTATTTACCCAGGTTACTTATACCTTCGGAATCTAATACTTAACGTGCAACAAGAAAATGGTATTTACACACATATATTGTATCTAGGTTATATTGTAACACATGTAAAATGTATGGGATTGCCTGTCATCAAGGGGAGGGAGTAGAGGGAGGGAGGGGATAATTTGGAAAAATGAATACAAGGGATAATGTTATTAAAAAAATTACTCATGCATATATACTGTCAAAAAATTATAAATAAAATAAAAAAAATGAAACCAGCCTAGCCTACATCAAACTAATAACATGTCACAGACAGTATTACTAGACTGATCAGAGTAATTCTGCAGACAGTATTTCTTGCTCTTAGCAAGGTGTTTAACTAAGTCTTTCACATTAGAATTGTGGACAAGACATAGATATGTGGGATAAATGATCTCACTTAGATTCAAAATTAGCAAAACGACTCAATAAAAACAAAACAAAACAAATAATTGATAGGTCAGTGTCAATCTTTATAGCAAAGGCCTTGAGGTCTGGGCTAGGTCCTTAATCATTTGACTTTTTATCAGTGACTTGAATAAAACAGTAGGCTTTACAAGTTTGAGGATGGCAGAAAGTTGGTAAACACATCTAACACACTTGATAAAAAATAATTTTATACAGCACATGAAAGTTTGAGGACTTTACATCTTATCAAATGGAATAATAACAGATTTAGAATCATAGGTTTAGACTTGAAAAGGACTTTGAAAATTTTAAAGAAATGAAGAATCTGAGGTTAAGTGAGTTGGCCTGTCTGGACATACTCACTGGAGGATTTTGGTACTAGCCCAAATCCTGATCATAGGTGAGAAATGAAGGGGTGGAACTCTCAAAGATGGTCAAAATTTTCTCAGCCTTATAATATACCCTAATACACATATAACTATAGTACACTGTTCATGTGCTAACTATGTACTGTGCATACAGAACCACATAAACAACTTGCTATAAAGTGTGCAAATGTTTCCTTGCCACTTAGTATAACCCTGCTTTAATTACAACACAGGTTGTAATTCTGACTTCTCAAGAAGACTGAGAAGCATCTGGGGGAATGGGGAGCCAAACCAGACACATCAGGGTTTCACTGGACTAAAGAGTCTTATACCTGACCCAGGGTTCCTCATTATCTGTGACTTTCTACATTGGCCAGTCAAGATCATTATAACTACTAAGTGGCATAGCTGGGAGTCAAAGATAATTGTTTTTATTCAAAGTTCAGACTTCTCTATAACATAATGGATAAAATAGAGTGAATTACTCATCATGAGAAGAGACTATACTTGGAATTGGGAAGACCTGAAATAAAATTCTTCTTTAGACATTTAGCTGGGCAAGTCATTTAAGCCTTGTTGTCTTAGTTCCTCATCTATAAATGGAGCTAGAGAATGAAATGGAAAATCATCCTAGTATCTTTGTGAAGAAAACTCCAAATGGAGTCATGAAGAGTTGAACATGAATGAAAAATTAATGAACAACAATCTCACAAAATTCTTACAATAACTCTGAGAGGAAGGTGATATCTTCATCTCTATTTTACATAGTGATAAAGATGGAAAAACTGAGGCAGAAGTTGTCTTGATCAAAATCACAGTTAGTATTTGAGGCAAGATTCAAATACAGGTTTTCCTGATTCAGGTGTAGCACTATCTATTACACAACTTAGGTATCTAGCTACAATGGATAATAAAGTTAGGAATAAAAAAATCCTGACAGACTAAAACATTGGACTGAATATAATAAAATGAAATTTTATTAGTGATGAATAGACCATACAAGGACAGGAACCATGGGTAAATGAAATGATTGATTCTTTCTCTATCCTTGACTCATCTCCAGTCCAAGGCTGAATTATTATAAAGAAGGAAGATCCTCTTCTTCTTGGGCAGAACTCTTATTAAGTTTTTATAAAAAAAATTCTCCTCAAAACCACCTGAACCTATGCTCAGTAGGACACTTGGCTTTTGAGCACTGAAATTCTTTTAAACAATTTCTCATCTGTGGTAGGTACAGAGCACTCTAATGAGCTTCTTGAAATTGCTTCTGCTCCATCTCCTGCAAATATGATCTGTCTTTTTTCCCTCTATATCTATTCATATGTGCATATCTATATCTATATCCACATTCATACACAACATTTTTTTTAAAGCTTAATCAATTTTGTCACACTGCATAGTATTTCCCTTATAGTTCACCAGAGATAAATTAGCAATTGAAAAATCCTATGACAGTCCATTTAGCTTGTTCTATTTCTATATTATCTTCTTCTTTATAGTATTAATTCTTGAATAATTCACATATACATTGTGTAATCTTTGAATTCAACCTATTTGTTGGGGGATCAGAGAGATAATTGGTAGTGGATAGAGGAATGGCGTTGTAATCAAGAAAACCTGGATTTACATCCTGTCTCTGATAGACAAGTCCCTTAATCTGTTTCCTAGACAGCTCTTTAAGATATTACATGATAGTTGTCCTAAGTTGATTGAGGTAGTTTTCACACCAAGAGTTTCTCACATTGTGAAATCATTGACCAAAAATATTTAGGGAAGGAAAGATTTTTGTTCTTGTTCTTGTTTTTGTTTTTTAAATACAAATACTCAGGGAAAAAAGGCAGGACAAGTCTGGGAAAGCTTTCAAAGATCTATTGCTAGCTCATTTCCCAGCTTTGCTTTGGAACATTTATTTCATTGAATCATTCCCAAAATGATTAAGAGCTGTGTGGCAACTAGTAACAATTTGTTTTTCCACTAACAGAGCCAGTTAAACTCTGTAACCCCCTTCTTCCATCCCTAGGCTTAGGAATACTTGACACTAATACTTAAAGCCTAAACACTTCTCTGACAGTAACTGTAGAGCAATACCAGAAAAATGAGACAAAGCAAAACAAAACAAAGCAAAAAGTACTACTCTGATCTGCAGGAAGAGAATATGAAAATGAAATAGCTGCTGATAATTTTACGAAGGAGAAAGTTAGAATAAAAAGTTCCCCCAGCCATAAGAACCAGAGAAGGAAGCAGGAGAACAGGACCAGTTAGCATAAGGAAAACCATATCAGGAAAAAAGGCTTAGAAAAAGAATTTAAGATTGAATGTTATAAGTAAGCGATGCTATGCTTCACCAAGCAAGTTGTCTGAGGAAGGTGTATGTACAAGTTTTGATGAGTCCATTATCTTATCCCTGTGGATATTCCCTCCATATTGCACATCATTATCCATCCATGCCTTCTCATTCTGCTCAATTCTTGTCAACATCTTTCTGTAAATCCTCCCTAGAAGATTTCTCCAACAGGCTGGAGTTGTTCTGGTGAATTTCTGTTTCTATCACTAAAGTATTTGCTGTGCTCCTATGTGGATCTGTTATTCTTCACTCTTGCTAACAATTATTTTCTTTTCTTTTCCAGTCATAGATGTCTTTTAATGATGTTTTAAAAATCTATTTCTTATGCATAATTTTTACTGATTGTTTCAGCTTACTACCATGATCTGTACATTACTTTTTGGGTCACCAACCATTTTGATTCTTCTGTGAAGATGGTATTCCCTGATTTGGGTTTATATGGCAAAATAAAATACTGCTGATAAGAAGATGAGCTTTTCCAGCACTCACTGAAAACCTTGGATAAAGTTAATAGGTAAGAAGGCGAAAAGACCAAGGACTTTAAAGAACATTTGTCTACTTTTAGGATCATGGATAAACAAAAACTCATTTTCCCTTTTGTCAGGTCAAGTGTAATTATAGAGTATTGTAGTCTGTCATAAAGTTGCTAAGTGATAACAAGCTGTCATCTTAAGATGGTCATTATTAATAAAGATATTACTTTTATTTGAGTGGAGAGGAAATGAATTACTTAGGCTTTCTTCAACTAGTCAACACAGAAAGCCAATATCCCTCCATTACTTAGTGGAGCACATGTTTTAAGCCAAAAGGAAAATTCTGGAGCTAGTTTAGAACCATAAGCAGAAAACAGATTGTTAAAAGCTCCATTTTTTGTGAACATTTTTGTCTTAAAAATTTCTAATACTAAAAATCAGGTTTGATTTATTGTTTTGTTGATGGTATGAACTTAAGTATTAATAATTTAGAGTAAACTTAAAAGTATGTGATGCATAGTTTTTGGGAGGTCGGGAGGAGTGTTTATTATTAAATATTCACTAGCATTCTTCCACTTATGGAGAAGTAAAAAAAAACCTATCAATTATGGAACTTCTCTTGAATTAGGATAAGAAATACTTGGAAAGTAAGTAGGCTGGGAGGAATTACATCCTGGGTCACTTAATGAACTTGCAGAAGTAATCCTCTATCACTGATTTTTGGAGAATCAAAGAAACACTATAGACTTGGCTTTTGAAAGGGAGAAGGAAGATAGTTCAAACTATAGCTCAGTTAGCTTAATGTTGATTTCTGGTAAAATTAGGAGATTGGGCTACTGTTTATAAACACTTAGGGACAATGATTTCAAATAAATCAACATGGGTTTAATAAGAATGATTCATATTAGATTAATCTCTAATTTCGACAAGTTTAGTAAATCGAGGGCTGTTGTAGAAATCATATATTTGAATTTTAGTAAGGGATCTGAATATATAATTTTTCATTAAAATTTAAAACCACAGAGACTTTAAAAATTATTTATCTTTTCAGTTTCAGTCTTTCCTTTTCCATCCGATGACTGAGCAAAGCAGTTGCTTAGCATAGATCAAGGATTCTCAAACTTTTGAGATTATCTGAATTCTTTGGCAGGGTAATAGTTCCCATGATTCAGTTATTTCAATCATTCTCCACACAGCATGGCTTTAGACATTTACCAGCTGTGTGACCCTAGTCAACTCACTTCTACTGCCTTGTTTTTGTCACTTGTAAAATGGGGATGATAATTTCTTTCAGAGTTGCTATGAGAATTAAAATAAGAAAAAAATTAAAAGTCCGTTGCAGGTTTCAAAGTGCTATATTAATGCTAACATTATAAAAGGATGAAACAGTGAAGTTAACAACCTTAAATCTGATAGGAAAAGCATATAATTCTGTACTTGGATTTTAGGCTAAAATCAATTGTATAAGTACAAGATGAGGGAGATATAGCAAGAAAACAAATCAAACAGTTGGCTTAAAAATTTTTTTTAAAGACCTCAGTGTTCTAGGAGACTTCATGTCTAACATGGCTCCATCTTGTGATGTGACAATCAAAATATGACCTCAAAAGTGTAGTGTCCAAAGGGAGTGAATGAGGCTCTACTCTGCCCTAGTCAGTTCACATATCAAGATGTATGCACTATCTGGGGACCTTTATTCATTGGAAATCTGTATTATATCTAAAGAAGAGTGACCTGGATATGTGTGTGTGGGGAATTAACTATGACACATGAAGATTGATCAAAGGACTTGAGGATATTTAGCCTGGAGAAGAAAAAACTGGTGTGAGGGTAGAGGTGAGAAGACGGTAGAAATCTTTAAATTTATTGAAGGCCTGTCATTTAGAAGGTTTTGATTTATGTTTAGAGGACACACAAGGAAACTTTCTAAGGGACTAGAAATTTCAAAAATGGTAAACACTCTAAATGAGTAGAAAGCTTCCTGTCAGTGAAGATCTTCAGAGATTAGATAACCATTTGACATATACACATATATGTAAATACACACACATTCACATATAGAGAGGGATTGGATTAGATGATGTTTGAGGGACCTTCTAAACTAAGATTCTATTTTTAAAAATTTAAAATTAATGAAATAAAATATGTTGGATTTAATCACACAAACATTTATTTGTACATTCTTAAAACTCACAATAAAATATTACAGTTTCCTTTTGATAGATTCTTTTAAAAAGAAACATTTTAATATGAAGAAATATTTAAAACTGTTATTTTAAAAAGATTTACAGTAACCTAGGCATCTTTTAAGAGAACCAGTTAAAGGGGGTAAAATAAAAGTTGATTTCTTTTCTATAATCATCAGTTTTTAATAATCATCTTTTCTACAATTATCTGACAATGATTTTAAAATACAACTTTCTTCTTATAATTTTTCATATAATCCAAAATAGCCATATATTTCATATACACACAAAAAAGGGGCAAGTGGAAAAACTAGGATTGGGAAAATTTTTTTGAGCATTGAATCCTTTCCTTTCCCCCAGGTTTTCCCACAAGGTCTCCCTGTTTTAGAATGGACAAAGTGAGGTATCTTTTCAGGTCACCTACTTGTGGAGTGAGTAGGAGAAGCAATGATTTTTAAATTGCATGGCAATGAGCCCAGAATACCTGTGAGCAATTTTACTTTTTCTTTTTTTTTAAATTATTATCATTCTTTGGGTAAAGAAAATCTACAATGTCTTCATAGCCCCTTCCCCCATCCCCATCCCCCCGCTCCCCAGCCTTTTCCAGCTTCAGGAAATTTGGACTCTATGTAACTGAAACAAATCTATTTCTTCTTTCCATGCTGAACAGAATCTACAATGCAAAGAAAATCAGTCCAACAATTGGTCCACCCCTTTATTTTCTGAGGAATTGTTTGGTCAAATCAGCAGAATAGTGGTACCATAGTACCATAGGACCATAGCTTGACAATTTTAATTCTGAACTTCAGCAGACAAGTAGGGTTTTTTTTTTCATGTGGTTTTCATTCATTCATTACAAACTAGTAATCAACACAGTGCTTAAGCTAAAACAAGAACCCCAATTCAACGGTATCAGCAAGCTGCTAAAATTAAAGAAAAAAAAATACAATTTTACAGAACAAAACCCAGGTAGTAAAAGCCAGGGACTAATTTTAGCAACTGAAATATATTACTTTTGCTTCCTATTTCACATACCCAGAAAAGAAATGTCATCCTTGCAAGTCAGACCACAACATTTCAATATGTTTTTCAGCTTCTCTTAAAATGAATTAAATGTAATCTCAGTTTACAATAGATCATGAAAATCTTAGTAATAAGTCATATCTTAAATGGGTTTACCTGCCTTTGTTCCATTGGTAAATGCTATGCTCTCTAAGTTTGCTTTCCTCTTAAAAATATACTATTCACTAACCTGCTTTTCATAGTACATTTTAGACGATGTTCTAATTATAAAGCTAGCATTTCTCCCTTCCCTCTTAGTTCCTATATCCTAAGTATACATGCAAAGAAAGCAGACCGGTATATAGTTATAGACTTCACTATACTGTACACCCCAGGTTCACGTACATGAAATCAATGTGAAAAGAAAAAAAAAAGGATTTGTTTGAGATGCGTATACAAAGACAACATTTCTTTCCCTTCCTAACACCCAGAATTATTGTCAACTTACCTTATTAGATGAAAAACCATACAGAGTCTCTTTACGGAAAATTAAGTTCATTATTCATCTCAATTTGGATTTGGGTTATTGCAGCTGAAGGCATTTAAGCCTCTCTCTGCGATTTGCCAGTGCAAAGTGGGTGAGCATGGCAGTAAACACAAGGGCTGAAGGGGAGTGGTTGGCCATCCCTCACAACAGTAGACTTGTAACTTTAGCTTCCATTAGTATGCAAATACTTAATGAAATGAAATCATCCAACTCAAGAACAATACTTAAATGACTACTGAGAGCAGATATCCAAATCCATGCAATTTTGTCTTAGCTGTTATAGTTGTGCTGCATGCAAACTGCTCTAGCAGAATTCCACTGTTATCTTTCATTATTTGACCATATTCTCTCAGCATCACTGGTTATTGATTCATTTAGTACAACATACAATGAACAATTTATATCCTGTCAAGGTGAATAGTGCGTGGGATATCTAGAATATGCTAAAAAGGGATTGTCTGGCTGTCTTGGCTAGTGCTAGCAAAGCATATGACTCCTGAGTAAATATCTACATTCAAGAATTGTTGTAGCTTTAAAAATAAAACTGTATGGGTATGCAATTCAGCTGGAATGCCCAGATTTTTTAAATAAAGAGACAAATATCCAGAAGATACAACAAGAATGATAATTATCTGAATTTTGGTAATGAAATTCTCATTTTGTCTACAATCAAGACATGCTCTCTTATAATTTTTTGAATTATCCAAAAAAAGAATTAAATACCTTTTAGGGACCTTTAGGGAAAAAATTCCATGTTTTTGTATGATATTTCACTATGAAAAACTTGCTAGAAAACTTCCTTTAGTTAAGATATGCAGCTCATTGCAATATGTGGGACATATAACAAACATCTGGGACTACTCCACCAATCACTTTGCTTCATAAGAACTGAGCCAGCAACATTTATTTTAAACCCAGCACTATCAAATGAAAACAGAACCACAAAAAGCAATATGAGTATTAAGTTATTAATAGCCAAGAGCAACATGACTGAGCAAAGCAGTTTCTTAGCAAAGCCCAAGGATTCTCAAATTTTTGAGATCATGTGAGTATTGGTGGCAGGGTGAGAGACCCCATGATTCAGCTATTTTGACCATCCCCCACAATGCATGGCACATAGAAAGATTTAATAAATGATTGATCGATCTATCTAATTCTATTTGTTCTAACAAATCAAAACCAGAAAAAATGATCACCTGAGTGAAGAAAAATGGAATTGTTGTCAAAAAGTTTTCCTAATTAATGAGCAAATCAATGAATTAAATAGATGTTTTATTGAATATCTCCCATGTGACTAGTTTTAGTAGATTATATAAAGAAGACTAAGGACCCCTTCCCTGCCCTTAAGGACCTGTAGTTTAGTTATGGGACATAAAGAATAAAATCCAAAATTTAAAAATGTTCAAAAAAAGTTCTGTAAAAAACAGTTCAATGCTATATTAGTATAGCAGTTGGAGATATAAAACAAGTAAATGATTAATTTGTGCTAGAAACAAAAGTAAAGACATTGTTATTAAATATTAATACTACAAGTGTCTAGCATGTGAAATTCTTAGAAGATGTGAGAAAACTACTAGTTGTAAATCTCCTTTTATTCTTATTTTTCTTTTGTACAAAGAAAAAGAAAAGAGAAAGAAGAGATAATATGGTGTGGTGTAGTGGGGTCAGGAACAAGACCTGAAGTCTTTGGAAGGTTCTAGTTCAAAATTTTCCAAGACACTTACAACATGTTATCGAATCTTAATTGTTCTACTTTCTTTATTTGTTAAATAGAGAATTAGACCTGTCCTTTTAAGGTTCCTTCCATTTCTAACTTTATGATCCTCTGGGAAAAGTTGAAATTATCTACTCTGCTGAGAGTTTGGGTATGTGCCTCTTTGAAGGATCACATAGGATAAAGATTTTTAGCTAGAAAGAAAATCAGTGGGTATTTAGTTCTCTCTCTCTTTTTCCCCTTCCCTTCCTCCTTCCTTCTTCCTCTCCTTCCCTCCTCTTTTCTTTTCCTTTCTCCCTCTCTCTTTCCCTTCCTCTTTTCCTCCCTCCCTCCTTTCCTTCCAACTGTCTCTGTTTCTCGTTCTTCATTTCTTCACAAATATCTCATTTGACATAATATTTGCATACATTTTATGTACATTATCTCCTTGAAACCTTATAACAAAGTGCATATCCCCAAGGGAAAAAAAGGACCTATATATCCAAAAATACTGATAACATGTTCTTTTGTGGTGGCAAAAAAATTGAAAATTAAGAGAATACCCACTAATTGGGGAATGGCTGAACAAGATGTGGCATATGATTTATGGAATACTATTGAACTATAAGAAATTATGAGCAAGATGGTTTCAAACTAATCTAGGAATATTTATATGAACTAATGAAAAGTGAACTAGGCAGAACCAGGAGAACATTGTACACAGTAACAATATTCTAAGAATGACCAACTGTGAAAGTTAGCTTCTCAGATCCAAATGATCCAAGACATTCTGAAGGACTTATGAAGAAAAACACTATCCATCTCAGAGAGAAAATTGATGGAGTCTGAGTGCAGATTGAAACATTTTTTTCACTTTGTTTTCCTTACTTTTTATTTTTTTAAATGGCTAATATACATGATTTCATATATATAATTGATATCACATTTCTTGCTTTCTCAATGGATGGGAAGAGGTGAGTGAGAGAGAAAAAATTTGGAACTCAAAATTGAAAAAAAACACATGAGTGTTAAAATAAATAAGTTTATTTACAAACCCCCAAACTTCTGATAACCCTGTAAGGAAAGCACTCAAATAAGATTATCCCTATTTTCCAAAGCAAAATATTTAGGTTTGGAGGTGTGACTTGTCCCTGACCACAAAACTAGTAAGTGTCAAATATAGAATTTGGATCCCACTCTTTCTGACTCTAAGTTTAATACTATATTATGTATGCCATAAAGGCATAGTAGAAGTTCAAGTAAAGCATCAGAATGATGGATTCAATCTTTTATCCTTAATAAACACTTATTTATCATGTACCATGTCCAGTGAAATGGGCTACTTTTTCTAAAGAGTTTCTCTAAAGAGAAAAATTTCAGCGATTATGCCCTTTTCCTTCTTTAGAAAGAGTCAGAAAGAGTGAGACCCAAATTCTATATTTGACACATTAATTTTAATCACATAGAGGTTAAGATAGTACAAAGAGAAGTATGATACAATGTAGGACATGAAAAAAGCTGTGGAGAACTCTTAACAAAGTATTTCTCTAAGAAAATTTGAGCTTACAAGAATCAAGGAACGCTTCATGAAAAAAGGAGAACTTTAGGAAAAGTCTACTTAGGAGATGTTTTCCCCATAGAAAACATGTTTAAAGGTACAGGAGAATGAAATTTTAAATTTGAGTTGTAAAAAGGAAATTAGTGAATTATACAAAATACGAAAGTCAATTTCTAGGATGAAAACTAATACCCTAGAAAAATGACTGACACATTTCCAAACTGTTTTTTTCCTTGGCTCTTCTAACAAATACAACAGTTCATTATGCTTTCAATTCACTATCATATTATAGGAGATTCTCATAAAATTTCGACATATTTAGCTGATATTGACAGGATATGTATCTATTTACAATTATTTCTTCATGCCACCTAATGACTCACTTTTTAGACTGCATAAATTCTTTAAAAAAAGATTTTATGTTTTTAAAAATAAGGGAAGAAGATCAAAAATTAGATCTGGGATGCTATGAATTTCCATCAGTTTTAAGACCTAACTAAATACGAAGAGTAGCTGTCAGTTCCCATTGCCTAAATTTAGATTTAGACAACAATTAAGGACATAATACTCAGATAAAATTCATTTATATTAAATATCATTGCAAAGAAAATTTGGTAAAAATTTCAAGTCTCAGCCTAGTATTTATTTCAAACAGTACCTGTTACCTAAGCAAAGCATCAAGAGGAAACATGGGAAGGCCAATTTAAGTTTTACCTTTAAAACACTATGGCTACGTGATCCAGGGCAAATCTTTTCTTCCTCTTTCCTTGTTTCCCTTACTCTTTCAAAATGTAAGTCACACCCACCCACACCCATACCCTCATCAACATCAAGTTGGCTAAACTACCACCATTTACAAGACCATCATTCCTTCCATCAGATCTCAGTGGAGACAGCTCCAGACTCTGTTTTCTAGAACAGAGGTATTAGAGACCTAAGTGCTGCCGGAAACATTAAAATATAATTGGGGAATATTTAACAAAATAAATTAAAACATAATAGAAGTTAGGTAATGTTAATAGGTGGTTTTCATTACATCATGCAGCCTTCAGGGATCCATGTGTATAGTTGTTCAGCTATTTTCAGTTGTGTCTGACTCTTCATGACCCATTTGGGATTTCCTTGCCATTTTCTTCTCCAGCTCATTTTACAGATGAGGAGTGAGGAAAACAGGTTAAGTGACTTAACTAAGGTCACAGCTAAAAAATTTCTGAAGCCAGATTTGAACTCAGGAAGTTGAGTTTTCCTGATTCCAGAAACTATACTCTATCCTCTGTGCCGCCTAGCTACCTTATGTGTGTGGTTTATTGGCTTCCATTTCTATTTGAATTTGAGATCAGTGCCCCTATGCTCCATAAACAGAAACATTTCCTTTGCCTCCAGCTTCTTCACCATTTCACCAATTGTGCTTCCAGCCCCACTCCTGCCCATCCACCTGAGGAGGAAGGACAATTGCTTCTGCAGGTGTTGTCATACTCCCCCTAGCAGTAACAGTTATTGAAGACCTAGAATGGAAAGTTGCACCTCTAAAGTTCTTGGCAGGATCACTGAATTAATATTGTAAAGAGATAAGGTTTTATCAATGGAAGTGAAACTAAACAAAATTTTCTTTGTAAACAAAAGCTAAACAACAACAACAACAACAACAACAATAACAACACTATTTTGTAGCTGTACCTTAAGGACCACTAGATCTTTCTATCTGATTTGCAGCTGAATAGTGGATGCCCAATAAGAATATAAGCTTCTTGAAAGCTGAAATTATTTCCTTTTTCTGTTTACAATCTCAGTGATGCACACAGTACTTTAAACATTTAATATTTTTCCCTTCCTCTTTTCCTTTTCTTCCTTCCTTCCTTCCTTCCTTCCTTCCTTCCTTCCTTCCTTCCTTCCTTCCTTCCTTCCTTCCTTCCTTCCTTCCTTCCTTCCTTCCTTCCTTCCTTCCTTCCTTTCCTTCCTTCCTTCCTCCCTCCCTCCCTCTCTCCCTCCCTCCCTTCCTCCTTTCCTCCCAACGAGTCCTGCTTCACAGTTGTTAATTCCACTGCTCCTGATGTAAATTAAGCTGTCCAGGTTTCTCACCATTGTAAGTTCCTTAAGATAAGGTTTTGGATCATATACATCTTTGCATCCCTGATATCTAGCATAATGCCATACACACAATAGGTTGCTTAATAAATTTTTAATTGCATCGGCATGGAGAATCGATGATTGGAAAAACTATGCCTGGAAAGCCTCATTTAACAAACTGTTAACTTTCATTACTAAACAATTCATCCAAAGGAATCTGAAAAGCAGCCATTCTTAATGATTTATTAAGAAAAAAGAAATCGAATAGGAATGCTATGTAGATAATTATTCTAGTTTCAAGCATTTGGGGTGAGAAAATGTATAGGTATGCCATAGAGATATCTCAGGGGAATGATCATAGTAAGACTAGATTATGATCAGTAGACTCTGGGTAAACTTAATGGGTACCCTGAGCCCTACTTGTCTATTCTAAGTTTTATCTCTGACATGAAGGATATAATAATAATAAAACAATAGCATTAGTGATACTGTGCTTTAGAATTTATAAAGTTTTATGTATAATATTTAATTTTAGATACTACTTCTGTTTTTAGCCCCATCTGTAGGTCCTGTTCTGGGAACTTTTTTCTCTATTTAATAAACATCATGGAGGTTACTCTGGGTTAGTAAACCTTAGTAAATTTTAGTTTAGAAAAACTTAATTAAAAAGGCCATACAGGGTATGGCCAAGGAAGACCTGGTACTGTGATACAATAGTGGGAATTTCCCCTTTTCCAGAATACATCAGCAAACATACAGAACAAGATGGTATGATTCTTTCATTTCAATTTTTTTTCTAAGAAAAAGGACAATTCAATGCATCATGCATTTATTAAGCACTTTTTATGTTCCAGCAAGCGAGAACCCAAAGACTTAAAATAAAACATTCCCTACTTTCAAGAAGTTAACATTCTAGCGATGGGGGTGGTAGAACATGTATATAGAAAAATATAAAATCTATAGAAAACAAACAAAGTAATGGGAGTGTATGTGCCACTAACAACTGAGCTGAGGGAATCAGGAACAGTAATTCATGGAAAGTGATTCGTCAGTTTTTGAGGAGAGTGAGGGAGTCAGAGGCAGAACTGAGGAAAGAAAGTACTCTAGGAATGGAGGAATTCCTACAGGTGGGGGAATACAATATTGTATACCAGGAATATCAAATAAGGCAGTACTAAAGTGTAGAGTACATGAAGGAAAATAATGTGCTTGGAAAGCTTGGAAAGATAGGCTAGCTTCAGATGGTGAAGAGCTTTAAATGCCAAAGAGTTCATTTTTTCCCCCAGAACTTAAAGGGAATCAGTGAAACTTCTTGAGCAGAAAAGTGATATGATAAAAGTTATGCTTCAAGAATATACATTTCCAGTTAAATGGATTTTAGTTTTTAGAGGGAAGATCTGGATGTAGTGATATTATTTAGTAATCTATTGCAATAGTTCTGATAAGATGTGATAAAGGCCAGAAATAGGGTAACTATGATATAAGTATAGGCAAGGGCTGGATGTAGGATTTGGGGGCTGTATAAACAATAAGACTGGGAATCTAAGGCTATAACTTAATTATACTATAATACTATTCTAGCATGGCAACTTTATAGGCCAATGAGGTTTATGATTCAAAATGGTATTCACTTAGACATATATAGGTCAATGTTATTAAGTTTCAATGTTAAGTTTAAGAATAAGTACTTTAAGCTGACAATGAGTGCTGAATCATGACTTGTAGACTAACACAGAATAAAATTATTTTACCTTTCATAAAGCAATTCTTTAGATATTTGAAGACAATTATCATACCTCATATATTCCCTCCTCCAGGCTCGACGTTCCTAATTTGTTTTCTTGGCTATTTTTTATAGTGTGATTCCTAGAATAGTCATGGGGACAAAAAGAGAGATGCCAGAAAATTCTGTCCTTAAAATGAACAAATAATTATTTAGTGTTTTAAGGTTTCAAAGTTCTTCCTTACAACATCCCAAGAGATATGAATAATCAATATTATTAACTCCATTTTATAGATGAGGAAACCAGCATAGGAGATTGATGGATTTGCCCAAAGTCATGCAATTAGTACACATTAGAGCTTTGATTCAAACTTGACTTCCTCCCAATTCCAAACCAATGTTCTCGTTACTATACCATATTGTTGTTCCAGGTACGTATACACACACACACACACACACACACACACACACACACACACACACACACTTCAACTACCACCTGTACTGACTGAAATGATGAGAGGGAACAAAAATGTGCCACCAGGCATTAGCACTTATGACTGTTTTTGGACAGTCTCTATCATGATTTGCTAATGTTTGAATCGATTTGTATCCAGATGCAGCCCAGAGAGGTGCCAAAATATGATAATCTACCAACAAATGTGAGCCTAAAGAAAAAAAAGTTTCTAGTCTTGCTTTGTAAATCAGGATGAAAGCCACAAATAGAATTGTTGTCTAGGATAGAGTTCCAGCAGCTGCTGCCAAATATTCAAAGGGCTTAAATTGAGATGCTATGTTGGACACTGATAAGTTTGCTAATAGCAGGTCAGGTATGAAATGTAGGATACAAAGTGAATCAGGTATTTGGCTTAGGCTAATCAAATGGGAAGGAGCCAGGTTGGACTAGCCCAGTGGGAATTTTGGGAGAATTTCAGTGTAGCTACTAGGGATTTTCAGTTCTGTACTGTAGTTAATCCCTAATGGTATAACAGATTTTATGATAGCTTTGAAGCTGTGCTGTCAGGGAGTTCCACATAGTTTCCTGGTATTGTAGAAATGTGTCTGATCTATTGACAAGAAGGGGCAAAGTATTTACAAACCATTAGAATTATAAACATTGAGACATGGAATGGCTCTCCCAGTGATTGAGTTCTTCTGTAACATATACAATAACCATCCAAACTTGAATACTTAGTGCTAGGGAGCTCACTGCTTTGCAAGGCATCCTGTTTCATTGTTGTATATCTATAATCATTTTTGAGCAAAATTAATTGATCTGTCATTTCTATCCATTGATTCTAGTTCTGTACTTTATTTCAACTATTAGAGAATACCTTAGGAGGGAGAGTACGACTTTTGCTTCTACTCTTTCACTTTTAACTCTGAAAGAGAAGATTCTGGGGAAATGGGAGAGTAGGTCAGAAAACTTTCAGCTTTTTAAATTTCCTCCACAAAAATATACAGAACATTATCTCAGAGCAGCAGAAATAAACATGGGATAAAGCAATTGTCTTCTTAAAACAATATGAAAAGACCCCTGAAGAGATCAACTTCCAAGAGTGAAGGCTCAGCCTGAGTGAAGTACAAACTCCAGTCCAATTCTGCAGAATGAACAAATAAGCTCTGGGGGGTAGCTGGGTTGATGGACAGTCTTAGCCTTGGAAACTTTCATCTCATAGACAGTGTAGGAATCTGATGCTGAGTAGGCCTTCCACTGTTGAGGGATGCCAAAGCATAGGTGCAATGACTAGACATATCTTGGGCTGTGACTTTGGGGAGAAGGAGCTAGTACCTATTGATGAGTGAAGTATCTAGGGTCAGGGACCCTGTTAGCTGTGAGCCCTCACACTAGAACAGAATCCCTGGTTTCAGTTCTAGGACAGAGGACAGCTGTACTTCAAAGCCAAAGGAGGAACTTCGAGGAGCAAAATCATTTTTGGGACAGTGGGACTGTTAGTACTAGTAGTGGATTAGGAATGGAGAGAAGAGACCAAGCCCTGAGACAGATCTTAGAAAATAAAAATAAACCAAAAATAATAAAACAAAATGTAAAGAATGAAAAAATAAAAGAGAATGTGAAACATAAGAAAAACAACAGATCTAGAGAACAGATCAAGAAGAGAAAATATAAAAATAATTGGACTATATGAAATCTGTGACTAAAAAAAAGAACTTTGATGCAATAATAAAAGAAAAAGAAATCAAAGAAAATTATGCTGAAATGATAGAACAAGATGGGAAAGTAGAAAAAGAAAAAAATCTATCGATCATTACCTAAAAGAAATCCTACAAAGAAAATACATAGGAACATTATTGCTAAATTTTGAAATGCCCTGATCAAAAAGGAAAATTTACAAGAAAGGAACAAAGAAAAACAAGTGAAAAAACTCAATTCAAATATGCTGGAGTTACAATTAGAATTGTACAGCAGCTACAATAAAAAAATAACTGGAGGTCATTAAATTATTATAGGTCATAAAATGCTGATAATCAAAGGAAGTAGGCTTGAAGTAAAAAAAATTATATTCAACAAAATTAGGCATAACATTAAATGAAAAAAAAATGGACATTCAATGAACTCATAGATTTTTAGGATTTTATCTCAACCAAACCTGGGCTCAATAGAAAATTTGACATATAAGAACCAACATCAAAGACTAATTTCAAGGGACCAAAGACAAATTTTGTATTTAACATTGATATCAGTAATTGAGAGTCCAAAAGAAAGATTGGGGCAGAGTTGAGTATGATCTGACTCTAAAAGCAAAATTGTCTAGAAAAAGATGAAAATAGTAATTATGCTATAAGAATGAGATGTAGAGGAAGAACCAACATAAAGGCATTAGATGGGGAGAAGGGCTGGTAATTCTGAAAACCTACTCACATACATAAATATGCCATGAAATGTATAATACCTTTCAAAATCTATAAAAAGGGGGGATTTATTTTATCCACCTTAAGATAATATGGGGTACAAAAGGATGTTTAGATCAATGGGAAAGGGATAATGTATGTAGATTAATGGGAATGGGATTAAAAAGGGAGGGAGAAAATGGAAGAAGATAAAGGAGAGACCTAATAGGTCAGGGGAGGTTAAGTAATAGAAAGACAAGTTAAAGAGTAGAGCAAGGAAGCAAAATTGGGCAACTTTGAAAACAATGTGTAGCATTTATTATATAGGTTTTCTTGAAATGGAAATTGTTTTATATTGAGTATTCTCTTATGGTCTGCTGTATATATATGATAATGCTTCCCCCCCTTTTCTCATTTTCTATGTAAGTTTAAAATTTTAAAAAATTACAAAAAAATGCTGTAAAAAGTTACTCTTTTTTCCACAAGACATTTCTTCAAATATCTGAAGACAACTCACACTTCAGTTATATCTTCTCTTCTCCAGATACTAGATTTCTACTTTCCTTAATCGTTCTGATGAGGTTAAAAGAGATAGCCCCAGACACAAATGATTAACAGGAAATTCCTGTCTTAGAAAAGGTTAAAGGAGATAACCTGAGACACAAATGATTAATAGGATTTTACATCCTTAAGAGAAATTCTCGTCTTATTTACAAATCTCTCCCGAACCAATTTGATAACATCTCTATATCCGAAGGAAAAACTTTGTTTTATGACCCTGATTGTGTATAAAATGAATCGCCAAAATTCTATTCCTTGCACTTGGTTTTTCCTTGCCTTGTGCTCCTCCTCTCCCCCCCTACTTTGCTGTGATGTCCCCTTTTCAGGCAGTCTAGCCTTTCTCCCTGGAGACCAAATGCCTGCCTATCACTTTACTATCAATAAAGACTTTGTTTTAACACAGCATTGAGTAGCGAATTCATTTGCTAAACGAACCTGGCCTTTGGTACTTTGGAGGAGAAGGAAGCATTGAACTATCTTTCCCTTTGAGCCTCAGTTTCGTCCTTATCAGTTCTTCACAGAATGTGGTTTCTGGAATGGCTGCTGTCTTCATCACACTTCTCTAGATGCTCTTTAGTTTATCAATATGTCTCTTAAAGTATAAGAAGTGAATACAATGTTTCAGTTTTATTTGACCAGGATAGATTACAATGTAGATTTTTTTTTAATTATTTTTTTGGATACTCTACTTCTTCCTCATATGTTCTAAAATTATATTTTTAAAAGCCATTTTGGTCATATTTTTGATCCTAATTGAGTTTGTAGCCAAAGCAAAGTTCCTAGGTCTTTTTCATATTAACTGCTGTTAAACCAAATATTTACTCTCCTATTTGTAGTTCATTTTAAAAACTTAACTGTTGGAATTCCTCTTTATGGTTTTAAAATATAATCTTGATGGTTTCAGCTCATTGAATCAGTCAACTAATAACTTTTTGGTTACGAATTATTTTATCTAAGCTATTCTTCCTAGATTTCTGTCATCAACAAATTTGATGAACCTGCTTTTTATGTCTTCATCTAAGTCACAGATTAAAGATGCTGAATGTGACAGTACCAGGAGTGGAATACCAGGGCAAAGACTATCAACCAATTAGTGAATCAGTAGGCACTGAGCTTTCTGCCTATGAGGATAGATGTATTTCATGGAAGCCTTTAAGAGGGAACAATCATAGAATCATGAAATTGCCAAGTAGGGAGTATGGACTCCCAAATGAAGGTCATCCAGTGCAACATGACCTTGAAGAACACTCTCATTCATAATGCATCTGTCAATTGGTCATCTAGTTTTTTTTAGAAGATCTAATGAAGGAAAATCCTCTACCTCCCCAAGCTTTCCATTTTGCTTTGATGTATCTCTATTCAATAGGAAGTTCTTGCTTATATTTGCCTTTTTGCAACTTCTCCCCCCTCCCCTTCCCATTGTTCCTTGTTCTGCCCTAGGGAGTTAAATTCAATCCCTTTTTCTGCATGACAACCCTTGAAATACTTGAAGACTGCTTTAATTCTACTTTTCTCCCTCCTCTAAGCATATTTCCACAGTGCTTTCCATATGGTTAGACAATTTTGTAGCTCTACCAACAATGCATTATCATATCTTGCAATCTACAATCTGACCAATATTTCATTATTCCTATTTTTAGCTATCTTTGCCAAATTACTTGGCATGAGGTGAAAACTCAAAATTTGCCTTAGTCTTAACACTAGTGAAATGATATTTAAGAATTCATATATTTCTTAGAGAATTTTTAATTTATATCTTTTGTCTACTTTTATAATAGAGAATAGGTAAATTCACAACACCATCCCCCAGAAATTCTTCTCTTCTATATGTTAAATATAAGTTCATAGATATAGGTTCATGGAGTTAGAAGTGATTCTGAATCCAGGTGGTTCAAACACCTATTTTCATTTGAGAAAATAGGTTCCTGGAATCTATAGGAAGGAGAAAGTGAAAAGAAGTGAAAAGTATTCCAGATGTGATCTGACCAGACCAGAAAACAATGGCATCATAACTCTCCTAGTTCATTTTATTATGAATTTCTTATAAATTAATACTATGTTTAATTTCTTGGATGCCATAAGTCTATTACCCCCCCCCCAATATTATTCAGAATAGTTATCTAGATACAAATTTGCTGTCCTCTATAGGAAGTACACCTGGATTTCTCCCCCCCCCCCCTTACTCACACATAACAAACCATCTCCTTGGCTTTCCCCTATGCCATTAGGCTGCTATGACATAACAAATAAAATCCTGAATCAGCCTTCAGGAAGGTAAGTTCAAATATGGCTTCATATACTTACTAGTTATCTGAATCTGGGTAAGTCACTTAGCCGCAGTCTGCCTCAGTTTCCTTAATTGTAAAATGGGAAAAATTTATTTCCCAAGATTGTTTTGAGAATTAAGTAAGATAGTATTTATAAAGCACTTAGCATAATGTTTGGCACACAGTAGGCACTTAAAAAGTGTTCATCCTTCCTTCCTTTCCCTAAAATATACTTCCTCTTCACCTTCATCTCTTAAAAGCCTTAATTTCCTTCAAAGACCTCAAATGCTTCTTTCTGGACAAGAAATTCCACCCCCAGCTATTGTGCCCTTTATTCAATAATTAGTGTGTGTGTGTGTGTGTGTGTGTGTGTGTGTGTGCGTGCGCGCGTGTGTGTGTGTGTGTGTGTGTGTGTGTGTGTGTCTCACAAGATAGAATGGAAGTTCAGTCAGGGTGGGGATTTCTTTGTTTTTATTTTTATATATCCAATTCTTAGCACATGGTAGCTGTTTAATAAATGCAGGAGAGGAATTGTAAAGTCACTTCCACTCATCTGTAGAAAACTTTATAATGCTCAAATAGTGTTATTCTATGGTTGAATCCTTTAGAGGATTCTGCATCCTTTGTAAGACACACTTATTTAGTCTTTCAACTCTTACCTTAGGATTATAGAATCACATTATTAGACACTAAGAGGGAAGGTAACTGTCACAGCAAATAGAGTTCCAGGTTTGGAGTAAGGAAGACTCATCTTCCAGAGTTGAAATCTGTCCCCAAATACCAACTAGTTGTGTGATTCTGGACATAACTTTATTTGCCTCAGTTTCTCAGTTGTAAAATGAGTTGGAGAATGAAATGGGAAACCATTCCAGGATCTTTGTATAGAAAAAACCCTACTGTGGTCATGAAGAATTGGACATAAATGAAAAATGACAGAACAACAATAACAAAAAGAATCTGCAAAGGGATACTTCTTAATCCAATTCTTTCATTTTACGGGTGAGGAAATTGAAGTATAGAGAGATTAAGTGATTTTAGGGATGATAACATCTCTAAGGATGTTAACAGCTGGTTTTGAGGTAGAATTTGAAAACAGCTTTATTAACTTTTAAGTTTAATGCTTTCTCTACATTCTCAAGATTTCTTTTTTTCCTTTTCTTCATCATACTTATTTTGTTTATTTTATCAAGTTCCATTCTTTAATTTTTTTTCCTTTTCCCCTTTGTTTTATTTCTTGGTTTACTTCATTCAACTCTTCTTAATGCATCTCTTCCCCCTGCTTACTGTTGTCTCCATTTCATAGTTTGTTCAAGTCTCTTTATCTTCATGTAGCTTGTGTTCTTTTTCTTCCATTTATAATTCTTTCAGGACATTTCCAAACATCCCATCTTTCATCTTAATTTTGTTATTTGTTTACTTCCATTGTATTGTTATATTGTTTATACATTGTATTGCATATGGTTTACAATCCATACCATAGAAAATTAATTTTCAGGCTTTTGGTCAAAGTGCTGAATTGATTGGAGAAAATGTTGGCAATCTTCTTAAGGGTTTTTAAGTCCTACCATCTTTCTGTTCCTTCTTTAGGCTATTCTCTTCCTGAGAGTTTAAGTACTGTTAAAAACCCATCTCCAAACTTTCCAAGTAACAACGATAGTTAAATCATGCTGTTGTCCTTTCATGGGAGTTCCATTGGAGCTTTCCTTCTCATGTTCAGAGGTAAGCTGCATTCCACTTCATGTTCTTCTCTTTGAGTTAGATAGGTAATTTTTTTCCTTACCCCTGAATTTTATTTGGAACATTAGCTCTTCTGTGAACTTAAAACTGGGTTCCTGGTGAACAGAGAGAGAATATAAATTTGAATTCCCTTGAGCCTCATCTGGAGCAGGGGAATCGCTTACATTTCCAGTCAAGATAATGGTAGTGTAATTTGCTCTCAAAAGCCAAGTTTTACCAGACCTCCATAGGCTTAGGTAGCCCAATATAGCTGCATTCTGGGGATTTGAGCTCTTTATTATCTCTTTCATGGTCATTTCATCAAAGCCTTCTAACTAGTTGTCTTATTTCTTAATTAATATGATTTTCATACTAAGAACATTGGTAACCTCCATCTTCCAAGTTGTTTCATATTGCCTATGCTGGGATATCTGTTTTCTGTGTCAAGTACATGAGTACTTGGGTCTCGTTACTGAATTGGGGGCCACACAATTATGATTTAATATAAGTAAATGTTAGTTTATATACTTATTTTATATATCTATATATGAGATCAGATAAAATTTATTGGGCAAAAAGGATCATGAGGGGAAAATGTTAAATAAGCCTGGGACTAGACCATCTCACTAGGGAAGTTGAAATCAGTTCTTGTTTTTCTTGGAGCACAAAGAGATGACTTCTGGCTCTTGTTAAGATGATAGATTTTGGGAAATGGCCAATATACTTTATAGTGAGAATGGTTGTTCCTCTGTAAACTTAAAGTTCTGGAACTCCCAGGGTTATTATCTTTAGTTCAGCTACTCTCTTTACCAATCCAAATAAGTGATAAGGAAGGAGTGTGAGAAAAAGGAAATCCCTCCATGGTAGCTAGGTGATGCAATATAGAGAGTAGGGAACTTAGAGTCAGTAAGAACCAAGTTTGAATATTTCCTAAATATTTAATAATCCTAAATATCCTAAATAAAACAATAGTGAAATGAAGTTGGGTTAATGACAATCTCTCTGTAATTTAGTTTCCTCATTTATAAAATAGGGTTAATAATATCAAGTAAGGTAATATATGCAGTGTTTACACACCTTAAAAACAATTTAAATACTAGCTAATTATAAGTGTTGGTGAAGGAGTTCTCAGTCACTGTTGGTTCAGATTCTCAATGCATTTATGCTTCCTGTGACTTTGTCCCTGTGAATACTATGGGGAACTTTGAAAATTACTGTTTCAGGTGTAAATGATACATTAGCAAATGTGATAACTTGTCATCATGGTTTACCGTGTGTGTGTGTGTGTGTGTGTGTGTGTGTGTGTGTGTATTAGGATCCACCATATAGCCCAATTACTTGTGGCATATATTCTCCTCACATAGGATCCTACAAACCTGCTAAGGCCATATCTCCATATTCAATTCACATTAATTTTCTTAGCCTTAACACATAAATAGATGCAAAAACTTTGAGCATTTCCAAGCAAATAACAGCTTTTCTTGTGCACATCCTCCCTCTCCTTCACACTATTGACTAATGCAACTATTCCTTTCACAGATGCAGGGACCAAGAACTTGTGAACATCAGTAGTGGAGGAAAATGCCAATGAGTCTTAAATCAAAACAAAGCAAAACAAGCTCAGGCTTCTACAAACTGATTGCCATCAGTAACATCTTTCTGAAGAATTAAGAGAATGGAAGATTAATATTAGTACTACTGTAGTAGGAAGTTGATCATTTCCTGCTATGAAAATCTTTAGGGCAGTATCACAAACTAGGGACTTATATGAAACCTTGGAGTAAAGAGTGACTAAGGACTTCTTGGAATTGCCTCTCTAGAAATTCCAAATTTATTTTTTATCCAAGGGGAGTCCAAGCCACAGGGTGGTACCTTGGGCCTGAAAGACTAACTAACTACCTAAGATGAAGATGGAATTCACCAGAGAAAAAGTGATTGTATTTATTATTTATGGGCTACTTTATTTTCTGTATACTGTTTGTAAGGCGAAATATTTGAGATGCACTTAGTTACATGGAGCACTTGCAGAGTATTTTGGGCATTCATTCCCACTGTCTGTGTAGACATAAGCCATAGCAGGACTTCTTAAACTTTCCCCACTCACAACTCCTTTTCGCCTGAGAAATTTTTACATGACCTCAAGTATATGGGTATATAAAATAGGTAAACAAATCAAACATTTACTGATAATAAATCATGACTTTGCAATCCTCACATTCAGTTATGAGATCTTGTATGGGATGGACTACAATTTAAGAAGCTGGGAACTACAATATGAACTTCTCAGAAGAAACGCTAGTTGGAAGGCAAAAGGAAACAAAGAGACATAATTTTTGGAAAAAGTATTCTCCACTAATATTCAACCCTGGGCTTAAAAATTAGATTTTTGTTTTGGGGGAGACGTAGGCAATGTGTATCCAAAAAATCATATTTCTTTGGGTTACATTTACTGACAATAAATCATGATTTTACAATCCTCACATTTAGTTATGAGACCCCATATAGGATTGTGGATCACAGTTTAAGAAGCTGAGAACTACAGTATGAAGTTCTCAAAAGGAACTCTATTTGGGAGAGTAAAAAGAAACAAAGAGATGTAATTTTTGGAAAAATATTCCCCAACAAGATTCAATCATGGACTTAAAAAGTAGATTTCATTTTTGGGGAGAGATAGGGAATATGTGTCCAAAAATCACACTTATTTGGGTTATTTTGTCTCTACTCCTAAGGAAATATTCTAAATAACCCTTTTATAAACACAGGAATCCACATGGGGCTCAAATCTAAACTATTCTTGAGGGTTTGTATTGTCTCCAGAAGGAAAGCTAACTTGGGTTGCTAGAGAGGCAACCCATTTTTTCCCCTAATAGAACTGGATCATCTGAATTAGGGTTTTTCTTGTAATTTCTCCATCAGTGGGCTTAATGTGCTCAAGACCCAGTTTGTGAACTCTTGAAACTCCTTCAGAAGTCTGGGATTCAGCAGTTCTAGACATTCAGTCACATGGTTCACTTCTCCATAGCTGCCATCTATCAGCACAAGAAGTTATACAACTGTCCGTGGCTTGGGTCAGGAGATGGTGGGGGATAAATGGGAAGGGCAGGAACTCTTCTGGGACCATATGGCTGAAAGTGTAGTCACTGCCTCTCACTGCCACCTTTCAGTGCTGTAGGAGCACATGCAACAGCAGCAACATGACTGTTCTAAAGCTTCCCTAAATGGCTTGGAGTGGGGAGGGATGATAGGTTAAGTATCCATACAGACTTTCTTTCCACCCCTAATTCTGGATCCAGTTTTGTTCTTAGATTTCTGATACATTGTCAGGCTTGTATTCTTATTTGTATATCTATCATTCTTTATGGAAAAGAGCCAAAATTATAATGACTCCCTTTTTATTGGCTCAGCATGGTTCTGTCCCCATCACATTATCATTCCCAGTGGTTTAATCTTAAGGACATATACTCAGTCCTACAATGCAGTGCCAACGGGCCAAAAATGCACTGAAGACACACTTCCCTATAATAATCCAAACCAATCAAACCATTCCCAGTGGCTGAGTCTCAAGAAGCTATCTTCAATCTTCTCAATGTGGTGCCAATGGGCATGTCTACAACCTCCATAGGAAGATGCAAAATCTCAAACAAAGGCTCATTAAACTAATCAGAGCATCCAATCAACCCCCTACATTGTTCATATGCAGACTTCATAACTTAACCTAAAACTTGATCTCTCATTTTTATGCATCCTTTTTTTTACCTCACATCAATTTGTTATATTTTAGGTATGTAGCAGAAAATTAATTCACAATGATTAATGTTAAGACTTCACAAGAGTAACATATTCAGGTCATCTCTAGGATGAAATAAAAAAATATAAATTCCTTGAAGGTAGGTATTATTTTGTTTTTGTGTCTAAATGTTCAATGCCTAACATGATACCTTCCATGTAGTAAGGTACTTAATAATCTTTGTAGAGCAAAAAGTGACATATTATCATGAATACAATTATCTAAAATGTTCATTTGTAGTTTTATAATAAAGAGGTAACTTCCTACATAAAGTTTTAGGGAAGTACATCTTTCAAAATACTGCAGTAGCAATTAAATAAATGACAATTTAAAGGGGCTGGTACACCTTCCAAAATGGCTGTTTCACTCCAGGGATATGAATCTCTCCTACCTAGCAGATTTTGAAGTTGGCCTTAGAGGAAGGCTGTTGTTCTATTCAATAATGGGGTAGTTCTATGGAATCCCAGTGAGTTATTAGAAAAACTGGGATTCAAGATTCTATGTTTCCTGTTCTCCTTCCCCAACCATTTAGGTGAAATTGCTTTTTTGCAGAAGCAAACTTTTCTAAATTAAACCATGCTGGGAGTTCTAGGTAGGCAGATAGCAATTACTTGGCCTTAACAACCATGTACTCTTGTTAAAAAAAGTCATGGGACCCTTTATAACCTCAGTAGGGTCTAACAGTCTCACTGATTTGGTAGTTCCATGTTTTATTTAAACCATTAAAAGGAAAGGGGAGTATACACACTCATCAAATCATGAATCTTTTTCAGTTTAGAAGAACTGACCAGCATTACACTTTTCTGTTTCCCAAAATCTTGGACACTTCTAAATTTAAATTTACTCTTCCCCAAATATCTATAATTTGAGTTAGATGTAAATCCAACTACACAAATGTAGAACATACTTCAGTCCAGAAAGTTGCTTTCAATGATTAACAATGTGAATAATTCACTTTCATAGATAGCTTTTCATGCTTACAGAGCATTTGAGATTCATTATTTCTTTTCACTTTCATAACATTCTATGAAATAGATAGTACAAATAATATTATCCCCATTATACAGATGAAGAAACTGAAGCTAGGTTATGAGACTTGTGATGCGTGGATCTTGCCCCAGGCTTTCTGATTTCAGAGTTCAGGCTAATGTTCCTTATACCACACTGCTTTTAGCGACATTTATTGCTATGCTTTAATATTGTACCAGAAAATGTCCTGCTGAAATATAGCTAACTTTTACACGAGAAGATATACTAATATCTGTGGTACAGTGAAAGGAGGAGTATATACAGAGATGTGGATGATTGACTTGGCTATTTCATCCGAAAATAGGACAATAGGATCTGGCCAACATGGATGTCATTATATCTGTTCTATTATTGCATGCATGACCAGTGCCCACTCCCTCTGTTTTCCACCTCTTGTTCAGGGAGCAATAACAAATCAGTACTATAATTTCTAATGGAAAATATATGACAGCATTGTCCCATGATTCCACTGATAATTCCTATAATTGTCTAGACCAAAGCTCCCTTCTACTAACATGTACTGTACTCCTTCCTGTAAGATGCAAACTTCTTGATATTTTGAGTTTACTATCTCATGTTTGTACTTGAATCTCCAGGATCTAGTACTGTCTGTGCCTATCATTTATTAGGCACTTAAATTTTTGGCAATAGAGCAGACATTAGTTTTCTTGTCTGTAAAATTAAAGGATCAGTTAAATGCTGTCTAAGTGCCTTCCCATCTCTAAAGTGTCAGGATTCTCAATTATGTAGACAAGTAGCATGTAGTGGTAGCTAGGATTCTTAAGGAAAAATATATACTTTTCTTAAAACCCCCACACAAATGGGTAAGTTGATCATAAGAATAATTAAGCACAAAGAACAAGGACAGGCTATTGTAATCACTGAAAAACACTATGAAGAAATTGAGTATATAAATATGACGGAAAATAAGCAAAAATTATAGTGTGAAATACAATATCATGTCAGTAATATAATGCCCTAGTTTAAAGTGCAACAAATGATAGTTACTTGAAAGAAGGTACTTTCAAATTTATAAAGTGCTTTACATAAATTACCTCAACTCAGATTATATCTCAAGGCTAAGGGAATAGAATTTGTAAACTACAGATAAAGTCTTGATTTTAATTTATGCCATAATCTAGAATATATTACTAAAAGGTATGATTAGTGCACACTCAGAAAAGAAAGCAGGAATCATAGTGGTCTATTATGATTTCATGAAGAACAGGTCACAGAATGACAGATTGTCTAGTTCTTCAGGTTATAATGACTCTCAAGCACTCTTTTGTTGATACTCTGAACACCCCATGTCTACTAGTTTTCCTTCCTTTTGAAACAGAAATGTACTGTGTGCATAAGTCGTGTTGCCAACAGAAGAGATTGGTCCTACAGATGTTTATGGAGAGAGAAGACATTTAAGAGAAGAGAATGACTGGATAGTAAGGAATAGGTTGATTAGCAAATGATGAAGTTAAGCTCAGAAATGGCTAATCTTGGGTATAGCTGACTTCTAATCAGAGTATAGTTATTTAAAACAAACACAAAAGAGATTTCTTTTTATTTTTATATAGCAATTTGTAAAATTGTAATGTGAAAGCTAAGGTAAATACAATTCAGAATATGAATTCATTTTGATTAAAAATTCAGTTCAATATTGTATGAAATGTAATAAAATATTTATTTTGGGAGTACAATGATTACGTAAGGTTGAATATGTGGCAAAGCAACTGGTACATTACAATTTGCATCCTATGGGTTTCTCTCTCTCCTTTTTTTTTCTCTTTAAACCTCATAAGATAACCCTATCAACGAGTTCTTGTTACTAGGTAGATTTTGTTCAGTTCTTTGTGAAAGCCATAGAGAGTAGGCAGCAAGCAGGAAAATCCGCTATTTATAGGTGTTTCAACTAAAAGTGTCTGTTCAATATGCTATGGAAGACTTCCAAGAGGTGGGAGAACAGGAAGCCGTCGTCTAAAATCAACTAGATGGCTGGGGGAGTGTTATGGGGGAAATGAGAGATTTTACATGGAAACATTTGAGGCAGATGATTGGGGAGTCATTTTCAGAGTTTAGGATTAGACATTAAAGGACTTTTCCCAAACCTGCTATTGCAAAGGCCCTTAGCTACGAAACAAAGCCAAACTCTTGATAACTCATGAGAGAAGGGAACAGTTTCACCTCACAGGATAATTTTAAGATAGCATCTGTCAGAAAGGAGATTTCCTTTTAGCCATCTACTTGCACAAGGCTGCATAGTCAGATACTCTGTCTGGAAAGCTAAAATTTCCTGGAGGTCTAGAATCTATTGTATTGTTTTTATAAGATTATTTTTTATATTTTTCATAGCATGGATATTGTGACATTCACATGTGAAGGTTTTATATAAATTCATGAAAGGAAGATTGTTAATGGCTTCTCAATGAGGAGATCAGGGTATTTGGGGGAATATCACTAAGCTAAGAATTGCAAGAAGGAATATCTCTAGTTCCTACAAAGTCAATCCCTCTAAATATGTTCTCATTTTGACCTTAAGGAAATTCAGGAATAAAAATTCAGGAACTTCAAATTCAAAATAAATTCCATTTTTCCTTAGTGTCAAGTCTGGCCAGGTTCAAGGGCCTTCTAGTTGATTCATAGAAGTTCCTAGACCATCTATCTTGAAGGTACACTGAAGGTTTAGAAGCACTTAAAAATCTCCTTCTTCCAAACTTGCTCTAAAACAGTTCTAGACCTTTGCCTGATTCAGAAGTACTAGATAGAATCATGCTAATCCCAGTATGGCTTGTGGGGATTCATGTGCCTGACTAGTCCTTGTAAGCTTCTATGATCTGGTCATCATTATTTTAATAAGATCTGGGTTATCATCTATAATTGGTTATGCAATAATCTGCTACACAAATAGAGACCATTTATCATAAGCTTCTCCTTCTATACCCTACACCCCCAAATACTTCTTTATGAACACAAATTCTTTTCTTGCTTCCCTATCCAGACTCTGATGAAGCAGATAAAGAGCCTTTTATGAAGAAGGCTCTCTCCTGTCAAGACCAATCACTCTATTTGTGCTATTTATTCCATATCCTACTTTTTCTTTTGGAATATTGTTTGGTTTATAAATTCCTCTCTTACTTTCACTTTAATTTTATCTTTATCCATTGGTTCCATCTTTGCTGACATGTCCAATACTTCCCATTTTAAAAAAAATCATTTGCTTAACATTGCTATTCTTTCAAGCTATCATCCTCTGTATCTTGATTTCATAGTCAAACTCCTAGAAAAAGTTATACTAATTACCTCTTTTCTAACCTCCCCTTTTCTTCTAAATTCCTTGCAATCTTGTTTTTAGTCCCAATTGAACCTAATGACACAATTACTACTGAGTTTTTCTCATTAATTTCTTAGTTATCAAATTTATTGACCTCTTTTTTTGACACTGTTGATTACATCCTTCTCCTAGGTACGTTCTTCTTTCTCATTCTGGGATACTTCTCTTTCTTGGTTGTGCTATCTGACTATTCCTTTTAAGCCAAACTTTCATGAAGTGAACATATTACAAGGCTCTGATTTCAGTTCTCTTCTTTCTCTCAATTCTTTTGGTAATCAAGGGTTTAATTTTCATTCTTATGCAATAATTTCTAAATCTACATATCAGACAAACTAAGCATTTAATTGGTACCTATTATTTTATATCTACTTAATAACTACTACAGGATAGTAGTAAATATTTATTGCTAAGTGGTAAAGATAGCGGCAGTTCCATATTATCACCACTCTTCAAGACATCATCTGGATGTCCCACAATAACCTTAAAACACAACATATCCAAAAGAAAACTCATTATATTTTCCCTTGAATCCTTCTTTCCACATTTCTGTTGATGGAAACATCAGATTTCCAGACTACCATCTTAAATCTTCTCTCTTTCTTAAACTCATAATCAATCGATAATTTGCCAAGTCTTTTTGAGCCTACTTTCATAATATCTTTAGTATCTATCCCATTTTCTCCACTCAAACTGCCTCTACTTAGGTCTACACGCTCATCATCTTTTATTAGTCCTAATTGGTCTTCATGCCTCTAGATTATTTCCATTTCAATAATCTCTAGAGTAAAATACAAAATCATAAGCCTGGCAGTTAAAGCTCTTCTCAATATGATTTCTGCTTAACTTTACAGTCATATTTCCTAACCCCCCCCTGAAAATTTAGATGCATTGTTCTGACTGTGTTTGAACAGAGTATTTCTGTAGCGATATACCATACTCTTCAGACAGACTGGTGTAGTAGGAAAAAAATCTCTGGACTAGAATCAAAATACCAGAATTTGAATGCTACTTACATGCTTATAACTTTTTAACTTGTAACTTTCTGTGCCTCCATTTTCTTATCTGTAAAATTAAGGGGTCATATTTCATGACTAAGAATATTCCTTTCAAATCTCCATCCTATTATTATATTATTTATACTCTTTATTTATTCCTTTCTTCTTCCAGTACCTTATTCTAGTAGTAGTCATCCTATCTTATATTTTTGATTATGTTTTTTATTTTAAATATTTTCAAAAAATACTTGTCTGGAATGCTAACATTCACAATAAGTTGAGGTTGGTGAGAGAAACTAAGGAGGGAAAAAAGGGTTTTTATTAGCTATATTTGGAGAAAAATAGTAAAAGAAAGGATAAGATCTATGTTTGGGGTAAAGGGGACCATAAATGACAACAAAGAGAAGGAAGAAATGTTTGATTCATATTTTTCTTCTGTCTTCTTTACCAAGGGGAATGACTTTTGAACAAATGATGGAAAAATGACTAACAGGAAGTTGATATCCAAGATAAATAAAAAGCTGTGAGAAAGGAACTGGATACCCTTGATGAATTCAATTACCTAGCCCAGAGAAAGTACACAGTCACTCATATTTGAAGGATCATATAAAGTGGAATATGTGCCATATGACTGGAAGAAGAAAAGTAATGTCTTGAAAAAGGAAAGAGAATGGAATCTATCTGCAAAGCCTAGACCAGTGAAATTGACATCAATTCCTGGGAAAATTAAAAAATAACTTGCCAAAAGGATGGTTAATGAAAATTCAGAAAAAGAAGAGAGGATTACAAGGAGCCAAAATGAATGATTCAGGAACAGACAACATCAGATTAACTTTATTTCCTTTTATAATAGTTAATATAGTGATAATTAAAGGGTAGAGTGGAGATACTGTTTACCTTGTTTTTAGAAAACATTTAATAAAACATCTCCTGCTATTATGTTGGAGAAGATTAAAAGAATAGATATGATTCAATTAATGAATTAAGGACTAGTTGATTGGCTAGGTTCAGAGTAGCTGTTAATGATTCAATTTTGATGTAATGGGGTACCTTTAGTATCTCTGCTTAGCCCTCTGTGATTCAACACTATCAGTGATGTGGATGAATTGCAAATGACTTATTCATTATATTGGCAGATTAAGCTTGATGGACCAGTAAAACACTGGATAGCAGTCAGAATTTTAAAAAATGTTGACAAAATAGAAGATTTGCCTAGATAAAGAAAAACAAGAATCAGCAGAATTACTGGGGAAATACTTCATGATAGATAGGCTCCAGAATAGACCAATGACATCAGAGTCTACAACCCAGAGTTGCAAACCAGCTCAATCATATGGGTTTTCCTCCATCATATGTTTCTATGGTCATACCCAAGATACACTCTGTGTATCTACATTTCTTCATTTAGTCAACAAGCATTTATCATGTCTTTACTATATACATGGCACTGTGGTAAGTGAGGGGAATACAAAGAAAGACAAACTTTTGTTCCCATATTCTAATAGAAGAGACAACATGCAGAGAATTATATGCCAACAAGATATGTAAAGATAAATTGGAGATAATTACAGATGGAGGGCACTATTAAGGGGGCCTTGGAAAGATTTCTTTTTTTCAGATTTTAGTTAAGATTTGAGTAAACCAGGAAAGCCAGAATCCAGAGATGAGAGGAGAATTCCAGTCATGGAGCACAAACAGTGAAAATTCTACCCACTTTCCTCCATAGAAGTTGAGTGTATTGGAGAAAAAGTGTTACTGAGTTTATAGATGGTTGCAATGTATTTATTATTATTGCATTTGGTTAAGTATATGAATTCCTGTGATCTTATTTTTTTGTTTTATTGCTAAGTATATGGGTATGATTAAGATTTTAAAAAAAGATGTTAACAATTGATTAAATCTAATATGATGAAATTAAATACAGGGTAAAAATAAAGTTTACACTTGGGTTCAAAAAATCAACCTCAAAAGTGTAAAAACAGAGCAGGTATGTTCAGATAGCATATTTGTCTAAAAAAGATCCAGATGTTTTATAGAATAGCAACTTTGATGTGAGTCAACAGTATGATGTGGCAACTCCCAAAAGCTGGGCAAAACTATGAGATTAATCTTTAGGAATAAGGAGATGATATAATTTATCATGAGCTCTAGTTAGAGTTCATCTGAATTATTGTGTTCAGTTCTGAGTGCCATAGTTTAAGAAAGATATTATATAAGCTGTAGAACATATAGGGATTGTAATGAATATGTTGAAAGGTCTTAAGTGCATGTAATAATATGAGGACAAATTGAAAGAATTAGGGATATTTGGCTTGGAAAAGAGTAGATTGAGAGGTCAATAAGAAAATTTTTTTCCCAAAGGTCTGAAGGGTTACCATCGTAGAACAGAGATTGGACTTCTTATGTTTATGTTCAAAAGGCAAAACCAGAAGTTGTGGAGGCAAATTTAAACGGAGTTAAGCTAAACTTCTAAAGTTTTTCAATAATGATACGGGGTGCTTAGAAAAAGGGTGGCTTTTCTCTCATTGGAGGTCTTTTAGCAGAGGATGGATGCCCACTTCTCTAGTATTTTGTAGTAAGGATCTCTTTTGAATATATTAGACTAAATGCTGAGATTCACAATTTCTTGATTCTCCTTTTCTAGTTGTTCCTTCTCAGTGGTTATAAACATGATGAAATTTTCACAATCCTAGAGCAAATCTTTTCTTGATTTTTCTAGCTCATCTAGCTTCAATTCTCTCTTCTTCACTGCCAATTTTTTTTGAAAAATAAATGTTCCATATCTAATGCCTCTTCCTTCTTCTATATATTTTGCCTCAATTTCTTCAAACCTGGCTTCTGTCCCCAGAACTCTGCTAAAATACTTGCTCTTTCTTAGTCTCTTTGCAGCATTCGATACTGCTGGAGACCATTTCCTATACGTTATTCTGGTTCTTTTCATATTTTCCTAACTAATTCTATTGTGTGTACTCTTCCCAGCCCTGTATTAAAGGGCTGGTTCCTTGAGGCTCTATCCCTGGTCTTCTTTTCTTTTCATTGGCTACTGAAGTTTCAATTATTACCTTTATGCAAATGACTCACAATTCTGCCTTTCTAATTCTGACTTCTCCAATTCTGAGCTCCAGTCCTGAATTTCTACTTGTTTACTAGCAACCTCCAGTATCTCAAATGTTTTATTGTATATCCTGAATTTATTATATCTACCTCTCCCTTCCTAAGCTTGCTCCTCCTTTTTAATTTAGTTGGTTAATTTTTGAATTTGTGGAATGAAAAAAGCATTTCCATAACAGCTTCTCTTTCACTTCTTACTTGTAGTATCACCATTCTTCTGTTTCCTATATTGAATACCTTGGTTTTATTTTTAAATCTTCTTTCTTTCCTTTTTCTTTTATACTTAATCTAATCAATTCTTCTGCTAAAACTTCTTTTGTATTTTACTTCTTGTCTATTGCCACTGTCCACACTTTCATGATTAACTTCTTGAATCAGTGCAATAATTTCAGAATCAGTCTTCCTTCTTCCACTCTACTCTTTTCACTAACTTGTCTTTCATATTGATGCCAGAATATTTTCTACTCAAAGATATTCAGTGGCTACCTATTGCCATAGAACAAAGTCCAAATATTTTGAGATATCTTATCTTATTCTCCTATGCCCAATCCATACCCTGGCAAGATGCAATATTCTTTACTTCTCCAATATGAGCTCTTTTAAAAAAATTTCTCTCTCTCTCCCCTCTCTTCTATGCAATTGGACTTAAGTAACTTGCCCAGAGTCACTCAGCTACTTAGTGTTAAGCATCTGAGGCCAGTTTTGAATTCAAATTTTCCTGACTCCAGAGCTGGTACTCTATCCACTGCTCCATCTAGCTGCCCCAACATAATCTCCTTTATGGGGACCTTTTCTGATTCCTCTGATTAGTAATTTTCTTCATGCTTGGACGTGTAGTAGCAATTTTGAAATTTTCTAACTTACTTATATATTTTGTATTATAATGGTTTGTTTTTATGTCTTATCATCCTCATAGTATATATGATAAACTCTATCCTATTAGGATAGAAGCAAGTTTTATCTCTACTCAGTTTTTCCTCAAATGTATAACAGTTCTAGATTCAAAAGGAATTTAATAAATGTTTGTTGAATATATAAATGAATTAAAAATTACAAGAAGAAGCATCATGGAATCCATCCACAAGAAAGTTGCATGATGTAGTGAAAATTGGATTGCACCATCAGTGAAAAGATGATTTCCAATTTAAGCCCTGCTAATATTTAGTCATAAGACTTTGGGCAAATTTCTTTACCTCTGTGTATCTAAATTTCTTCATTTATTCAACAAGCATTTATCATGTTTTTACTATATACATGGCACTGTGAAAAGTGAGGGGAATATAAAGAAAGACAAAAATTTGTTCCCATATTCTAATAGAAGAGACAACATGCAGAGAATTATATGCCAACAAGATATGTAAAGATAAATTGGAGATAATTACAGATGGAGAGCACTAGCATTAAGGGGACCTTGGAAAGATTTATTTTTTCAGATTTTAGTTAAAATGTGAGTAAACCAGGGAAGCCAAAATCCAGAGATGAGAGAATTCCAGTCATGGAGCACAAACATTGAAAATGCTAACAGTCAGTAGATGGAGTGTCTTTCTGCAAGTGAAGAACGGTAAAAAAAAATTCTGAGGTACTTTTGTAGAATAAAAGGGAGAAAGGTAAGGTAGAAAAAAATAAGAAATGAAAGATAGGGTCAATTTATAAAGGTCTATAAAATGATAGGCTTACATTAGCTGACCTTTAAAGACACAGTCAGTTTACTGGAATTTGCTCAAAAATATTTACATTAGTAAATTTGGATTAGTGGGATTAATTATCCTACTGGCAGTATAATAATGGATTTTAAAGTGCACCAATCTTAGACATAAATATCTGGGAGATTTAGAAGAGGACTAGGTGCCGAAGAGTATGGCCTCAATTGTAAACTACCATTTATTAAGATGCATAAACTGGGGAAAAGCAGCAAGATAAATGTGAGAAACATTTGAAAATCTGTACTCATGGTTTGTGATTAAGAAATTGTCACCTTAAACATATGCCATAATAATAATTAATAAACTAACTGTTCCTTTGGATTATGCTTTACCCCTCTTTTCTTGGAAGTGCAACTCTTTTTATTAATTTTATTTGAGTTTATGATTTATTTTCACTTGTGATGGTAAACATCAAAATGATCCTAAAGCATAGACTAAATTTCAAATAAAATAAATTTTAAAAAATTTTTAAGTAAAATAAATTTTAAAAAAAGAAAAAAAAACAATTAGGAAAATATTGTGAAAGGATGACCTTTGAGTTTAGCCTTTACTCTATGGTTATTCTCTACTAGCATGATAAATAAGAGAGGCAAAAATGTTCCATATGTCATTCTAATTTCTGTAGTCTTATGAGAATAATCCTACTAGGTTTTCAAGCAAGATGATTAGTGAGTCAGCATTTACAAATTCTAAGAATGAAAGGTATATAGGCTGCTATTATCTTTTACTTGAGCTTTTTGAAAAATGATCATCTTTCAGAGCTATGGAGCTGAAGCAATCCCTAGGGAACTTGATGTGCCTTTTAATAATGGAAGTGTGGAAGAGTGGTGAGGTCCTGGGTAGAACAGACCTGAAAAGCTTCTCACACAACCAGTAACCCTACAGCTGTTCCCATTAATTAAGTGAGTCCTGTTGACTCAGCAAGACTTGCTTGAATGAGGCAGCTGTGTCCCCACAGACCTAAGGTGTAAACCCAAAAGCAGGTATTGTCTGAGCAAACAGAGGTCTTGAAGAAACTAGGGGAGCTTGTGTTCCCTCCGTTAATATTGAACCATAGGAAACCTGACCCAGGGATTCTTAGCTGTTAAAAAATCAATGGCTTTGTTATCTCTTCACCCACAAACAAAAACTTTATTTTATTTGTTCACAGACTCAAATAGCCCAAGCCCCTAGCTGGCTCTATTCAGATGGAAGGAGATTTTTCATCACTGATGCAATTTCTTTTCTCCTACCCTGGTTTAAATGAAACTAGATCTAGCAAAATAAATAACAGGTTACACACTTTTACATATAAGCTAAATGGATGATAGTACTTTTTGGGATTTGTATAGCAACCATTCTCAAAACAATTTAACACTTTAATATATATGTACTTTTTTTCTTCTTTGATTTCCTATTTCTTGTAATTAATATCACCCTCACTCTTAAGAGAAGAAAGTAAAATAATCACAGGTCCTTAATATAGTACCCATTTTGCAATGAAAAAACTGAGATAGTAAGCAATCTGGTTAGTTGGTCCAAGTCACATCTGAGTAAGGTAGTCATTTTTTGCATTTGGTATTCCATGACTCACTCAGCTACACAATTCTCTTAAGAGATTATTAAGTTATATTAATTATAATTATATATGCATAAAGATATATTTTCTTAAGCATGCAGACACAAAACTTTGCAGCAGCATAATTGCTTTTTACCATATTAATAATCTTTTTAGATAGATAGATACTATATAGCATCTCTTTTCCAGAAGTATATTTACCTCTCAGTCCTCTCAGTCTTTGAAGACAGAACAACAATAACAATAATAACAACAATAAAAAGCAGATGCAAGGTCAGCCTTGTTCCTTTACTATAATGATTAAGAAAATCTTGGGTACAGATTGTTTAGACCCAAGGGGTTCATAGATAGATTTCAAAGATACTGAACATGAATGGGAAAAATTATCTTTGTTTTTCCTCACTTCTAAAATATATCATTTTCGTTGCTTATAATTGTAGATGACTACTATGATTCTTAGGTGGGATCTATAGGTTTCACCCAATTACCAATGGGGTCTATAAGACAAAAGAGGCTAAGAAACCATGGTTCAGATGAACTGTCCAAAGTTAGAAAGTGAGTTGGTGGAATGCCTTGGAAGTGGAGAAAGAAATATAGAGGACCTAAATTTCTTTACTATCCAGTCTTGCATTACATTTCCTTTCCATTATTCAGTGGAATGACCATATTCCAACTTGTGGATTTGGACCACACAGGAGGAGATAACTTATAGTATGGTTCCCCAAGCTTTTTTTTACATGGAAGAGCTATTTTTTTTCTTTTGAATATGTGAGGTAGAGGGAAGTGGGAAGTTAATGTTGCTAGTAAAGTCCTTTAGTAAAAAAGCATTTAGTAGAAGGAGGTGGTGATGAGGAAATGATATCAGTTTTAAGAATATATGTATCTTGACTGAGAAAACAATGATACTTAATTTATAATATCTTTAAAGGGAAACTTTCTTATCCTCACAACCAATCTTCCCTATAGATTTTCCCTAAACCAATTGTTTAGGATACTTCAGAATATCTTAACATTTGAAATGTGTTCCTTTGGGTTTTGAAGAGCTTTCCTCCTCCAATAAAATGCAAGTACTACATAAGAGAGGTCATAAGCAGAGGTTCTTAATGTTTTTTGGTGTGTTATGGACCCTTTTGGCAATCTGGTAAAACCTATTTACCCTTTTGCAGAATATTATTTTTAAATGCATAATATAAGATATAGAATTACAAAGAAAACAAATTCTATTGAAATAAAGATGCCTTTTTTTTTTAACCCATTCACATTTAAGAACCCCCTGGAATCTGTATGCAGACCTCTTGAAATCCCATGGACCCAAATTAAGAACCTCTCTTATGGGATTATCACATTCTCTCCAATAGTGAGATTAAACCAAACATTTAATAAGAAAATGGGGAATAGGAGGGCAGAAGGATTAACCTTTGGAGAACTTTGGTGAAAAATTATGACAACAGGCTTCACCATTCTGTCTAGAAAAGGTCTTGGATTGGATTGGAAAGGACTGGCTGCAAGTGATTAGATAATACAATCCTAAACATATTTGTTCTATTTGTTTCCTCTTGAGTTTGACGTCCTGAAAATAAAGCAGGTGGGAGTTTAAGGACTGAAGGAAGAAGAACTGTGAAGCCTTATTCATTTCATTCTTTTGTAAGTTTAAAATACACCATAATCCTTTGTAGATTTGTATTTACAAATCACCAGTAATTATTTAGTGAATGATATGTGTGTGTATGTGTGTGTGTGTGTGTGTGTATTTGTATGTGCACCCCTTTTAAGCCTTCAAAACCACAACATATTTATATTTTAACTTTTGACCTTTATTTTCCTTTTCTTTTTCTGTGCCTTGTCTCTCCACTCAAAGAAAAAAAGTATGATTTTTGGTGTATGAAAATAAGATTTGGAGTTTGAATGAAGTTTAAAGGCCATTTTATCTCATATTTCATTTCATAGGTGAAAACTGAAGCTCAGAGAGGTTAAGCTATTTGCCCAGAATCATGCAGCTAGTAAGTTCCTGAGGTTGGATTTTAGCTCATGTCTTTTTCTGCACATAGTAGGAGCTTAGTAAATTCTTGTTGAATGAATAAAGATAGACAAAGAAAGTCCCAGAATAGAATAATAATATATAACCTCTGAAAAAAGGTATTACTCTCTACTTAATCTTCAAACTCATTTCGTAATGAAATGGAACTGGGATAGAGTTTCTTCTTGTACTTCAGTAAATGGAAAAATCCCATTTTCAGAGATACTCTCAGGAAAATGTCTATAATTAGAAGATCAGGGGACTCATAATAGTTCTTGTCTTGGTCCCAAGTGCTTTCTTTAAGAAGGAACAGAATAAAAATGAGTAAAAATAAGAAATGTGTCAAAGGTAACAGAAAAACAATAAGTCTTTGAGTTAGTGGCAAAATTCTCAGCTCTCCTCTTTTTTCCATTATCATTTTCTTCCAATTTCTTGTTTTTTTCCTATTCAACTTTAGAAAATATACTCTTATTTCAGTTTGACAGACGAAGAAGAGGCAATGGGATTGAGGTTAGGGAGAAAACCAGTTATATCCTTACTGAATAGTAACTGTGCATAAGATACAGTACATGACATTTAAATAAAAGAGACGATTTCTGCTTGTAAAGAGATTTCATTTTAAAGTTTTAGACAAAACACATATATAATGAGATATATACATATGTATGACAGTTAAAAAATAAGGCCATTACTATTTCCCTCTGTGACATATTGGGCTCCAAATGTCCAACACTTGGACCCTGATACACACATAAAAATTCCCAATTTACACACATCCTTTCTCAGGAAGGAGAAACATCTGTATCTGAAAACCTTTCCGACCCATGATACAAAGTCACTATAAAATCAGTTACAATACTAACTTTTCTCTTAACTAATATATTGGTAACCTTGGATTGACTGAAATGAATATTTCTCTTCAATTCTTTAGCACATTGATTTGGTGATTTGTGGATCTCAGACTTTTTACACAGATAAAAATCATCATCTATACAAATCATAAGTAACAGTTTTTTCTGACACCTGCTATTCATTGGCTATAAAGAAAAGTTGTTTCTTACTCCTAACAGCCCTGCAATGCCATAAAAAATTAATCTTTTTGCCAAAGTAAAATCATCCTAGCCACATTTGTATATATGTCTTTGTCATTGGCTACCAGGGGCATTTCAAAGTAGTGCACATTAAAACAAAGAAACAAATGTATTCCAAGTTAAATATTATGTGAATATAGCATAAGACAAAATAGTCATCTACTTTCTAAAACTGACAAAAACTGTATTACTGGGGGAACAATCAAAGATAAAAACAGTCCCTGCTATGAAGATACACATACATATATCTTATACTAAGGGTTAATATTACTGAACTATCTTCATTACCAGATTGTAACCTGAAGTAATCATATACATAATATATACAGAAACTGGCTTTGATTTACCCTAGTTTCTTTTCAATTTGACTAAAATGTATTTATGATATTGGACTTACAGATCAATAATAATGAATTCTCACATTGATTACTTCCAAAGAGGTCTTTCCCACACTTTTGCTCTTTGAGCTGTTGCTGAGCCTTTCAGATTCTCTAGTTTCTCATAGGATTTGGACATTATCATAAGGAAAAAAATGTAGAACATGGATAGACAGGACCTTGGACAGGGCTAACAGGATTAGACTGAGAACTGTTGAATTTCATTCACTGAGTACTGACTCCATGTTCAAACCCAGTTCATAACAAGTAAGCTTGTTTTTTATTCACTGAGACAGGAGGAAAATATGTTTCTACCAAGCTAATTATGAAAAGGTCCCAGGGAGTACTACACATAAACCAAAAACCAAATGCATTCAAGAACCATGACATTCACTTACTTCGCTATAAAGGTAATTTAAAGTAAGAGTAGAGAACAATTGCTAATTCAGCTAAAATCTTTGAGAAAAAAAAGCATCAGAGAAACATCATGTAAGTCAAAGTTATTATCAGAATTGTTCAACACTGTTATCAATTTTAACACAATTAGTCCCATTCAAATTGTCCAAAAATGAGGTGTGATTGTGATGGCAAGGGATTAGAGGAGAAAGAGAGAAGGATAACTGGACAAAGATCAGAATTTTCTACAATAGAATACTTTAAAATAGCTATTATTTATATATGTAGGGAAAACAGAATCCTTGGTTCACATTTGTAATAAAGAATTGTTAAGCAATCTTTTACCATGCCTTATTTAAGGAAACAAACAAACAAAAAAGCCAGAAAAGAACACTCTTCCAGGATATTTAATCACATAGCAAAAGAATCGTAAGCATTAAGCATTCTGCCCTGGAAAGCTGGCTGGTCCCACATCTATTCCCTAGCACAGATAATGTCCTCTAATGACACTTTACTAGCTCATCTGTGTCAATTAAATATTATCTAAAAGTCCCCGTGGAGATACTGATTTAAACCTATCGGATGTTCCGACTTGTTTTCTTACTGTCTATACGCACATTAAGTTGCTGGCTACTTTACCCTGACTAATCCATTAGTTTTAGCAGAAACAAAAATGAAAAAGACAATACCCGCAACAACACATTAACACAAAATGCAAAGAAACAGAAGAGTTTAGCCCAGACCTGGTCATTCCTTCCATTTCTTGAAACGTGAACACAAACCGAAGAGACCCACTCAGCCTTAAAAAGGTCGATCATTTTCCTCTCTTAAAATTTCATCTCTTACAGAGTGCTTTCTCTCCTTCTGTCTCCTTGCTTGCTTTCTCTTTCCCCCTCTCTCTCTCTTTCCCCTCCTCTCTGTACTTCTACCGGAGAGCATTTGTTTTTCTTTCCTGCTTCTGCTGTGGATGAACGCAAACTCCACGATTTGAGGTGATTTTTTTTTTTTTTAAAGACTAACAGTTGGGAATCTAAAATCCTGCTAGTCTGAATGGCTTCATATGCCAGTTGCAAGAAACACAGTGCTTATATAAAAAAGGCACGAAGAGACAAGAGTCCTGTGATTTTAAAGAAATATCTAAAAAGAAATATCCTTTTCTCCTTTGGTCCTATTTCTATTTACCTTTAGACTTTACAATTAACACTTACCCTGAGATGTGCCATAAATGCTCTATTCCAAATGTATAAAAGCCAACCACATCTCATCTGAGAATTAAACAGTTTTAATGTCTTCAAATCCATGTCCCTGCTCCAGCCCCTGACAGAGACAGTCACTGGCAGCAGTACAACAATTCTGAACACCAGACATCTGATTCTTGACATTTAAAAATAACAATATTGGTAAAAAAGAGGAGCCTTTTTTAAATTAACTGCAAACAGCTTGTGAGTGAGGACATATTGCCAATTGTATGTGTTAATCAGAACATGCTATGATTTCAACCTTGCAATATTGGGCTTCTGAATCGATGCCATAGAGGAACCATATTACCTATGGAACTGATCAGTCTCCTGTATAGTCACAGTAACAACATCATGCAATTGGTTTACTAGAAGTTTATTTAGCAGTCGTACAAAAGAATAAATCCTGGCAAGTCAAGTAAAAATCTAATAATTCTTTTATTTGTCTGAGAGAATTCATATGAGTATATATGTGCATATATTTCTATAGTTTATAAAAACAGCAAGATCCCAATTAGTGTAGCATGTATTCAAATACACACTTTTCAAAGTTATAATTATGTAAAGTTTAGGTTCTAGTACAAGGGAAAAATATAGTGCAAATCTGAATAATTCAAGTATTTTTTTTATACTGAGATCTAGGCATATTTACATAAAAATAAAATAAAAAGAGATAATAAACTAATACATTAATTTCTATGCTATTGTTATACATATTTGTTTCAATGACAGAAGCTAAAGTATTAACTCTTTAAAAACCATGCTCTACAGACTTTTGTCCACAATGCATTGTGTTTATCTCCTTAGTGGGAAATGCAAAACTTGTGAAAAAAAGATGCTTGTGAAATCTCAACCTGGTCTCAACTAATGATAATCATCTACATTTATAGACCATTAAGATTTCATAAGAGTTTTACATATGTGGATAGAGTAATAGACAGGGGGTCAGGAAGACTTTTGTCCAAGCACTGCCTTAAACACTAGCTGCATGATCCTGAGCAAGTCTCTAAATCTCTCTAAGTCTCATTTTCTTCATCTGTATATTGGGAGAATCCCTCTCTCTGCTGTCCTGCCCAAAACTGTCTCTGAGATTTGCTGTGAGGACCCACAGAAATCATGAATGTTTAATGTTTTGTATACTTTGAAAGCAGTGGCAGTCAAATCAACAAGAATTCATTAATCTCCTCCTATGTGTGAGACACTGAGCTAGGTCTTGACTATACAAATAGAAAGAATGAAATAAGGCCAGCTATACATGTCTGTTATTATCACTGTTATTTATTTGATCCTCACAACTTTCTGATGTAGGAATATATAAGTATTTAAACCAGTGTAAATTACTTTGACTAGTACAGCCTCAGCCTATAGCCTCAGCCTCCCTCAGGATGCATGTATACTAAGGCAAATTAAGACAGAGATTGGACAGTGTGTCCCCTCTCCTAACCTCTTACTGGATGGCACAGTTAGAGTTAATTATCTGCATTGCTGCCCCCCCCATTCCTCTCTTCTTACTGGGCAAGTCAGGAAAAGCCCTCATTTTACTGGTTCTAACTATACTATTCTCTTCTCCTATTGATGATAGGGAAGTTTCCTGTTGATGCCAACTGGCTCTTTGCCTAAATCTCTTGATAAGTTTTGACCCCATGGGAATCTGGGTCTTTGATCAGAGTGCAAAAATTGTTGCAAGATTCCACATCTGGCACTTTCCCACTCTGTCCCACCCTTGGCCAAGGGCAATGTGGGCCACACGCCAGGATTGCTCCCTGTTGGCACTTATTCTCCACCTCCCTTTGTGATCAGTAATTGATTCTTTTTAAACTGCTATCTGTGTGGTGTGAGTGTTCTTTATCCTGCATTATTATGCATTATAATAATAATATTACTATTTCCATCTTACAGATGAGTAAACCGAGGGGCTCAGAAAGCTTAAATGACTTGCTTTCAGTTAAACAACTAGTAAGCATCTGAAGCTAGATTTAAGCCCAGATATCTTATCTGGCTTCAAGTCTAAACTAATTTCCTTACACTACATTGCTTCTCTAATTAATAATTACTGTTAATAACTGGTAATCTATATAGTTCATATTAACTAAAACAAACTACAGCAGAAAACATTTCTACATTCCTTTCAATGTTGTGGTTTAAGAATGGAATCAATGCGTGGAAGCTGGTGGCTTTAAATGAAAATACCCTTAATATGCCTTGAAACGTCATAGAGCTAGAGATTATCATAAAGTACCTTTGGAAGAATTCCTCAAGGTGTACTAAGTTTCCTTCTTTCCTTGTAGTGGAGAATGAGAGTAAGAAGGAGAGAGGAGAGTGAAAACAATAGCTCTTCTCAATTCTACTCAGTACCTTGTTTCAAGTTCTGGCCCATAACATCTCCTTGCAGGATCAGATCAATCATACTGAACCATGCTAAATTAGATAACTATTGTCTCTATCAATTCCAGTGACTTAGCACTTTGTAAGAATCCTAACACCAAGTAAACACATAGAGCTCAGGAACCTATTTTTCAAACTTTTGGCTAGAGAATAACATTAAAGAGCTGCTATAAATTACTTCCCATTTATTTCACTTAAAAGTCCACCACATTCTTATAGCATCACACTAAAATTCTGAAATGTGTTACTAATCAAAATATTGCTTGCAATTGATCCCATCTAAATTATGAAGGTGAGACAGAATTACAATGTGTGCTTCATTTTTATTTTTGCAAATGGTTGGGTGTTTTTACTCTCCAGTAAGGTTTGTTGCTCCCCAAGATAGAATTTGATTATTGTTATGTTTAATGACTTAGAATTATTTCAGAATTAAAAAGACTTCATACTTAAATGAAGGCAAAAATTTGAAAGTAAAAAGTAGAAACTGTAAAAGTTTTGATAATTTCAAATCTTTATAGCATGAAGTTTTTTTTATATAACTGAAATACAGAATCTTATATCTACTCAAATTTCTGAGACTTTCTTTTCATTTCTTTAAAATAGTACTCCATTTATATGCAAACAATTTCACTAAAGCTATATTTCCTAAGCCCCAGCCTCAAGATATTTTCATTCTAAAGTGAAAGATGGGGAGAGAGAGATGGGTGCATGAAATTATGGAGGCTTAAACCTATCTGCAAAGGCAAAACTCAAATCCACTTCCAACTCTCATTATCCTACTAGACTTTTCCCATCTATCCTTTCATTCATTTATTTAAAACATAGACACTTTGCCAAAGTCACACAGTAGTCATGGATAAAAATTGTTATTTATACTTCTTAATGTTTCTGCCATCTTTTTTTTCTCTGTCATTTTTTTTTAGGTCACTAACTTCAGGGGTAAAACTGAATTAGAATCTTAAAGGAATTCTATAGGGGAAGAGTCTGACACCATATTTAATGACTGTGTTACACAGAGTGATTTGTGACAACTTATGTGTGTCACCTTATTAGGGCAGCTGAGCACTGACAGAAGGGGGATCCTGCTCTTTTGCCTTTCCTTCATTGTTACTTCCTCCAGATGCCATATCTTCAGATAGAAGTATGGGTGTAGGGATGGGAATATTTAAATGGGTACTTACATTGCTGGATGATCTAGAAGTAAATGACTATAATCCATCTAGAGAGGTGGACTTCTAGAACTTTATCATCTGCTCTGCTCTGATGCTACACCTTTAATGCCTTTAGGATTTGCCATATTACCTAATGATACTTGCCATATGTATCCTAGATGTACTCATAGGACTTCCAGATCACTTCATTACAGCTATATTTTCTTATATATAATTCTTAAATATAATTGTCTCTCTCAAATAGAGTGTGAGTTTTCTTACAAGAGATCATCTTGCCTTTTCTATTGCTATACACAAAACTTTGAACACTATTAAGTATTTAATAAATGCTTCATTGATTCATTGAGTTTTCTTTCAGAGAGGTCATAATGTTTACATGATGTGACCCTGAGGTACTGCTAAATGCCCCTCTGCACTACCTTTCTCTGGGGCACTAACTCTTGGCTCCCATGGTAGCTTTACAAAGCAGATAAGGTGCCTGCAGGTGGGCCATTGATTTCAAAGCAGAAAAGAACAGTCAGGGGGAACACCACAAAAAGGCACATTTTCTTGCTTTTCCTTTCACAATAGGAGTGTGAAGAAGGAGAGAGGAATATATAAAAGCATAAAAATGAAGTAAATGCAAAGACTAGCCATATGGAAGGATGGGTCTGTGGCAAATCCCAGTCTGCATGTATACAAGTATATGCACAGTCTTAATGCACTCCTGTTTTCCTTTCTCCACACACCAACCTATGAAATTTGTTTAAAATAAATAAGAAGGATATTAAATCCAAGAAAAGCATTTGGTATTGATTAGGAAAATACTATTAAACTTTAATATATGTGTGTGATTTGCATATTGACATTTATATATACTATATATTAACTTTTATTGTATTTAATTCTATTGATGCTGCCTTTTTAGAACTTGTCCATGTTGAGTTTCTGTGGTTGTGATTATATGGTCTCTGGAGCAGTAGGAAACCTTCTCATTTAAGCAAGTGACAGGGATAATAGGATTATAGCATTAAGGCCGGAGGGGACCACAGAGCTCATGTAGTACAATTTCCTCATTTTATGGAGACATCTAAAAATGTCAGTGGAGTTGAGAAGGAACCTGAGTTCAAATCTAGAACTTTTAAATTCCAATTTCATGCTTTTTTCCCCCACTGTGCTGTTCTTCCCTCTATTAGGAATGGTTCCCCACATACTGATAAATACAGAGGTACTGATAAAGCATCTCCAAACCTAACAGTTCTCTCCAGAGTTTTACAGTAGAAGAAAACCCACATGTACCCCTCATTGAATTACAAAGCAGCAAATCTTGTAACAAAAGATTTCAAACTTTTTTCCTTTTCCAGCTCTATCCCATATCTTTTAGGAAAGGGAGAAAAGCAAAGTATTAATGATATCTTGCATTTACATGGATCTCGACTTTTCAGAGTTTACTACCATTCTTATCTATTTTGATCTTTGTAACAACTAGACAGTGAAGAAGGGAGAGAAAAATATATAAAAGCATAAACATGAAATAAATGAAAAGGTGGAGTGATATGCCTAAGGCAAATCCCAGTCTGTATGTACACAAGTGTATGCACAGTCCTAATATTTTTCAAATTTGACCTGATGAAGAAACTAAGATAAATGGACGTTAAGTATCATTCCCTAGGTCATATAATTAGGTAACAACAGCCAAGAAGAGAATCTATTTCTCTCCATGTAGCCTTATGTTCTTTCCACTATTATACTAAAGCAATATTGAAGACAGAGCACTACCATAATTAAATTAGTGCTTCTAAATAGCAGCCACTCCACAAAGACTTTACCTGAAGATATTGGCAGGATCGTTCCTGTTGACAGGTTTCTGACTTTACCAAGGCCTGGTCCACATTAACTGAAGCTTTCTGATAAACTTCACGAGCCCTGCTCACTGTCAAGGTTGAGGACCAAGCGCTCTTCTTCAGGAGAGGGGCATCCAGGTTGACGGGAAGATTAGCACAGGTGGAACACTTGACATCATTATTACTCCTGGAGGCTTTTACTGCATGTTCGTTGATTGTATTGTAAGCCTCCATGAAATACTGTGAGGCGGAGCGGTCTGGACACCGGCCCATCGTCATCACTGCCGAGGGGGCATGATAGAGGCAGACATCTCCGTCCAAGTTGTCATCGGAACTCCACCAACCCGAGGCGTTAGAACGGGCTTTGGGTTCTGGCCGTCTTTCTTTGCTCTTGCTTCTCTTGCCGTACCTCATTGTCTGTGTGTCATCTGGGCTGGCTTTGCCTCCGTTGATGCTCCCCTTGGATGGTCCCTCCAGGGAATGAGACTTGGTAAAAAGCTTCTGGACAGAGTGGACCAGGTGACGGATCCTTCCAGGACTGTCACTACGGTGCTCCACAGCAGTTCTCTTGTACTGCAAGGTGTGGTAACCATCTCTGTTAAGGGGGAGCTGCCTTTCAAATTGGTCCAGGAGGTTGGGAGGAAGGCGATTTGCCTTGTTAGCGAGGCTGCGGGGAACCAGCGCGCATTCCTCCTTCAGCTCTTGCTGGGAATTGTAATGCCTCCTGGGGAAGGTACTGCTGGCCAGTGGGTCATTGAAGGGGACCACACATTCAGCTTGGAAGGAGTTCCTCTGAGTGTAGTAAGGGTGGTCAGCAGGATGAGGCTCCACTGGGCTTAACAAGTATGGCTTCCTGTCTGCGTGATGAGATAGAGAGTCACAGGCAGAATCACAGGTCACTCCGTGATGGTGACTACGGCTGCTGGATAATCCTTTCATTGCGGATGCTAAGTGACCGCCAATGTCATCTACACCATGTGGCTATGTTCCAGACAGGTCTCTGAGAAAGGCCTAGAAAAATAAAGAACAAGATTGATGAGCTATTTAAACGGTTCTTAGTAAACTAGCCATTTCTTATCATAAATGCACTTTCTCTATTTTGAATTTCTTGTGATAATTATTGTCTAAGAGTGATAATAATAGCTCACATTCATATAGTATTTTTGGACTTGCAAAGCACTCTGCCCATTTATCTCATTTTATAAATGTAGAACAAAGACACATTTCTTTCTTTCAACTCCTGGCTATAACTTAAATTTCCTGTAAAGAATGTCTTTAAACTCTAAGCAGATAAAAGTTGATAAAAAGCAGATAAAAAGCTTTGTTAAAAGCTCATTTTAAGTATCTTTTCTATAAGCTCTCTATCCTGATTATTTCCAGTGGCTTGTGTCCTTTCTAATAAATTATTTTATATCTATATGTCTACCATCTATCCATCCATCCATCCATCCATCCATCCATCCTCCATCCAATTATCCATCCATCCTTCTATTTATTTAACCTACCTTTCTACCTATCGGATGTTTTCTTTAATAAAATTTAAACTATTTGAGAATAAGTGCTGTTTCTTTTTTTTTTCTATGTCCAGTACCTAGCACAGTGGCTAGTATGCAGTCAATGCTTAATAAATGCTTGTTGAAATACATTTATCTTTGTTTTTGTCATCTGCTAAGGAAAGAAGATACCTTAATACAAATGAAGTCAGTTATTTTATATTTGCATAAAAAGAACAGAATATTGTCACTATGGTCCTTTAGGCTTCCATAATCACAACTATAGGCACATTTTATCCCATATTACCCATGATGATAAAAGAAAGAAAATCTTAACAGTTTCATCAATTAAATCCATTGATAATCCACAAACAGGATTTCAGACTCAGTGAATCAAGAACTTCCTTTCACTTAGGAGCTAAATTGGCAGATTTGAATTAGACATCCTTTCCTTCTCTACCTGATCTTTGAGTGAAGGAGCTGTGGTCAAATGGTGATAGAATTGTAAGTTATGCAGAGAAGGAATCATAAAAGATGTGGATAATCCAATAATAATAAGTATTATAGCTAATATTTACATTAACACTTTAAAGTTTGCAAAATATCTTATATATGTTTTATCATTTGTTCCTTACAATGCTGTGAGGTAGATATTATTATTTCTATTTTACAAAAGAGAAAATAGACCAAAATTAATGACTTGTTCAAAGATATATAACTAGTAAGTATTTGAGACATGTTCTGAACTCAGGTCTTCCAGAATCCAAGTATAGAGTTCTACCTACCTTGCTACCTAGCTGCCTGAATAATTAACCTATTCAAAATGGAAAAAAAAACTATCATGAAAATATTGTTATACAATTCACACTTGCCTTTTCATTACTCTAACATGGCACAGTTGGTATTTAAGCATGACCCACTTCATATTTTATTTTGACTCTTTAACAAACTATGTGTCCTTTAGTAGCTGACAGAGTTCCAATGGATTTTCTGGCTTGTCATGCTTCTATAGCAGCTTCCTCCAATGCAAATAGTTTTTTATTTGAGATGCCTTCTAAAGCTAACAAGACTTTCTAAAATGCCACAGATACCATTTTGGAATATTCAAAGGAGAGAAGGTCAGTAGTTTAATCAAACAAAGGATTAGCCTAATGCAGAAGATAGTGCAAGGAGCCTGAGTCTCTTCAACTACCTGGGATGTCCAAGATCTGAAAGTCTTACAGGATATTTTAAGCTTTGACAATGTTTTTGTAAATATATTCTTTCTCTCTGATGGTGAAATAATGTCATGGGATAAGTAAGAAATTTGAGTACTTGAGAAAGTTGCTAGGTTGTTGAAAGTACACTGGATTTGGAGATGGAACAACTGGGTTCACATTTCAGTTCTTTTACTTGTTACTGGTGTAATTGTGGGCAAGTCAATTAAACCATCCTGGATATCAACTTCTTCATGTATAATATAGGGGCATCTCCAAAGTATCCTCAAACATGAAAGACTTATAAATAAGTCACAAAACATGTTTTCTCCCAAATAAGTATTCATATAAGGTCCTTGTCAACAAGAAATAGTCCTGGAGTAGGGATGAGCTCTGCTGATTCCTTTCCTCCATAATTGCCTTGTATTCACTTTGTCTATATTCTATGCATATATATGCATATATACATACATATATTTATATACGTTTACATCTATATGTATGTATGTGTATATATACATATATGTCTATGTGCATGTGCATACACAAACATACATAAACAGATATAAAATTATGTAAAATGTATTTATATTTCTCTCTCTGTGTATATATGTATATTTATGTATATAAATATTATATCTCCCCCATTACAAGGTAAGCTCTTTAAGGGCAAGGAATGTCTCATTTTAGTTTTTATGCTTTTAGTGCTTAGATCGGTGACTGTTCTGTAGCAGGTGGTTTATAAAGGCTTTTCCATTGATTCATTCATTGGTTGAAGAGGAGAACAAGAATGGCCAAATATAAGGAAAGATGGACAAACATGTTGATTCAATTCAATCAGCTTCTATTGGGAGCCTATTATAATCAGGCATCATAATGCTTGGCACTGATGATATAAAGGCAAAACCAAAACAAGATAGTAACAGTCTTCAAAGAGCTTACATTCTATTGGAAGAATAAAACATCCTGTGTTCCAGTCTATCTCATCTCTCTTAAAGTCTCCTATGGCATACTTCTACCATCATTCTTTTAATTAAGGACCTTGTCGCTCAGAGAAATTTGAAATCATTTAATAAAATCTCTCTCTTCTTTCTTTCTATTCATCTCACATGACCTAAATATCTACCTCCAGTATTTTCTTTTCATGCTCAAGATAAGAGATGATTCTTCTCATTTACCAAGTCCGATACTTCTTTGTGTTCCCTTCATCCCATCTCTTCTTGTCTTCTCTAACAAGATCTATAGTTACTTTCACTCTCCTTTTTTGTCTTTATTCTTTCCTGATATATTTATTGGCTACTTCCCTGCCTTATACTAACATACTCACATTCTCCCTGATCTAAAGAGAATTCTCACTTGGTCCATCTTCCATTCTATACTTCTTCCCTTTTTGGGTAAACTACTTGAGATGGTAGGTGTCTCTACTTCCTGTTTTCTCACTCTTTTCTAAACCCTCTGCCATCTGATTTCTAATCTCTTCATTCAGATTAAACTCTTCAAAGTTACCAATTAACTCTTGATTGGCAAATCAGATGGTCCCTTTCTTCCTTGTCCTCATTCTTTTTTGATTTCTCTTGAGTTGTTGGTGCTAAAAGATCACTTTCATGACCTGTTTTATTTATTATTCACTAGATTTTCATGATGCTTTCTTCCTTTTCAGTTCATATTTTCTTCTCAGTCTGCTTTGCTAGATATTTGTGTCACACTCACTAAACGTGGATGCCCCCTCAAGGCTATTTTGATCCTTCAATAGAAGACTAAGGAATTTTATTTTATTTTGTTCTATATGCAATGGTGAATCCTTGCAGGATGGAATGAAGATAAATGTATTGATTCAATTCAATGAATATGTATTTAGGACCTATTATAATCAGGAGGCATAGGAAAATATAATGGTGAGACTATTATATTAGGAAAAGTATTTTAGAAACTGTAGTTGTTCAATTGTTTTTTTAGTCATATCCAACTTTGTGTTGGCCCATTTATGGTTCTCTTCACAGAAATGCTAGAAATATACAAAATAGAAAATTTTCTTCTTTAGTTCTTCAGTTGAGGAAGCTGAAGCAAACAGGGTTAAATGACTTGCCCAGAGTCTCACAATTAGTGTCGGAAGTCAGGCTTGAATTCAGGGAGGTGTCTTCCTGATTCCATACCTGAAGATCTAACCACTATGCAAACTCACTAGAAGCTGTAAGGAGAATATATGAGAAAAGAGAGAGACTAGAAATAAGCAGGTTAATTAGGATAAAAGCCCAAACTAGGGTGGGATCTTTGTGAGTAGAAAGAAGAGATAGACATACGAGATGTTATAGGTTAGAATTGACAAGGTTTGGTAATTAATAGCATATGGGGGAAGGAATTTAAGTAAAGGGAATAATAACATAATTTAAAGGTGATGAATTTGAGCAACTTAGAGAATAGTGGCATCCACAATGAGACAAATAGATAAAACTTCCAAATAGGAAAGTTAGAGGAAGAAAAGATTTGGGGAGGAATGATAACAAATTTCATTTTCATTGTGTTGGATTTGGGATAGCTGTCAAGTAATATAATGTTGGTTTGAAGTTCTGCAAAGAAATTAGGACTGAATGTAGAGATTCAAGAGTCAGTTGCATACAAATTAAGTTTGAATCCATTATAGTTGATTACAGAGAGACATATAGAGAAAACTCAAGAGATAGAACTGGTCAGAGGCATGTAAATACCTCCAATAAAGGAGGGAATGAATAATGATTAGTTAAGGAGATAGAGAAAGAGTAGTCAGACAGGTAGGAGAACAAAGAGAGCAGAGTGACATAGGAGCTAAGGGAAGAGTGTCCAGAGAAATGGTATGTTTAAAAGTTGTACTCAGAAGGTAAAGGGGGGGTAAGGATTGAGAATATGCCATCAGTTTCAACAGTTAAGATATTACTGATGACTTTAAATAAATTTATTTTATTACCAGTAGAGGGATTGGAATCCAAATGGAAAATGATTGAAAAGTGAGTGATGAGGAAATGAATCTCTAAGTAGATGTGGAGATACACATACACACACACACAACTGAGAGTGAGAGAGAGAGAAAGAGAGAGAGACAGAGACAGAGACAGAGAGACAGAGGATACAGAGATGAGACAGAGAGACACAGACAGGCTGATTTATAAGTAGGCAAATTCAATAAAAACACAGAGGAATTGTAAGCACTATCCCATTTCTTGATCAAGAACAAATAAGATAGCATTGGTAAAGATGTAGAGGGAACAATCAAATTATGGTCCAATGACCTGCATTATTACCTCCACACCTTCTGGTTCAGTTTTCTTGGGAAGGAGCAGAGAATGCTGATAGAAAGTTCCTGAGTTTTACTTCTGGCCTGCCCAGCCCTTAGTACCCCTTTGAGTAACTTCAACGAACTACATCATCAATCTCAAAAGAAATTCCACCTTCTGCTAGTATCACAGAGATTTGTCTGATTTCTTGGATGCAGGAAGTTTGAACAGGGGGGATTCTCAGAACTTGGAATAGGATACAATGAATATAGAAGTACTCAGATTCTTCATCAAAAGGGGAAGACAGAAGAGGAATGGAGACACAGAAGATACTGAAATTCTTTATAGAACAGGAAGAGAATATAAAGGAAAAATGTATCCAATTAATTTAGCTACTAAAAGGAGCCATGACTAGTCTAATCACTGTGCTAAGATGGTCCCTGGGATTACAAGTACATTATAGTGGGGAGGGTTAGGAAGTATTTATAAATGATTTCTGGAACATATCAGCAAAAAACTGAAATAAATTTATTTAGATGGAAAATGTATATCATAAAATTTATCATATTATAACAGGCCTTATGGAATACAGTATTGTTTTCAAAGTATCTTTTTAAAAAAAGAAATATACCATCTAGTAGAGTCACAATCACACAAATATATCTTATGAAGATTACATATAATGGAATCTCAATATGCAAAATACAAAGCAGTGCTTTCAAAACTTTATCTGGAGGCAGCGGATGCTTTGGATAGATGCTCTTTTTTTCTGAATAGAATGTGAAACTGGCAGGGGCTGAAAACATGAATTATATATATTTGCCCTAAAATGTGCATGATTACTTAAATTATGCTTTCAATATTTAATTATCGTTGATATGTGAACAGTATTACACATTGGATGATACCACCTGAGGCCAGACATAGCAAATTAAAAGACATATTAGGTCTATTAATGGTGCATTAAGTTAAGTGCCCAATGACACATTTTCTGGAAATGAAACATGCATAAAGTGATTTTTACTGAATATTAAATGTGTTGTTTTTCAGCTTAGTGCCAAGCACATGCATTTTGCTTGAAAATGGAGCTATTAACTGAATTCAGGAAACTCCTGAAGAAAATAAACTATTTTTGCCTCTTCAATTTACTTTTGTAAGAGAATCATGAGCTGACCATATACATGTACTAAAACTTTTGGGACATCCTATCTATTTTTTCAGAAATCTAAGAAAACCACATCATGAGAAAAAGCTTATGCTAGGTAACGGGCTAATAGTGATTTTGTAATTGTTCAGTTTTTTATATTGAAGATCTTTAATCTTCAATCAGAAGGTTACAGCGGTAGAGAGCTAGATATGATTTTAGAGACTAATACATCTAACTTTCTCCTTCTACAGATGAGGAAATTGAGTTTTAAAGAAATTAGGCTAACTTGCTAAAGGACACACAGATATGATATTAATAGATTTCAAGTTAGGATGGACTGTGTAATTTACCTTTTCCAATCCTTCATCTTACAGATGAAGAAATTGAAACTAAGAGAAATTAAAAGCCTTCTCTAGATCCCATCGGAGGCAGATTTAACACTGGGTCTCTCACTTCAAATCTAGCTGTCTTTCCAGTGACATGCTGCTCAAGATACAAATCCATCCTCTTACATCCTTCTGAATCACAGAATTTCAGTGTATGAGGGACCTCACAGGTCATGATGTTTTAACATATATTTAAGTAAGCCATTTACTTCAAAATTATTGGACACATGCCCATTCAATCTTTGACTAAAAACTTCTAATAAAGGAGAACATTTGAAGCTAAGATCAGTCCACTTGCTCTTGTCCATATCTCAGTATTAAGAATTTTTTTCTCACTGAGACCTAAATCTTTCTCTGAAATTTCTACCCTTTGTTAATACATGTTTCTGTTCTCTGGAGTTTTGACAGAACATGCCTCATTTGTTTTCCATGTGATAGTCCTTGAAATATTTGAAGGCAGCTAGCATATCTTATTCTCCGTATCCCTCAAATCTTGGCTAAATGTTCCCCATTCCTTCAACTGATTGAGTTATCATCCTGATCATTGACTTCTGGATACTCTTCATTTTGTCTATTACTCTACTAAAATGTGCAAATATCACACAAGGCATTATTTGATAAGAGTAGTGTTCAGCAAAATTTTCACTTAGGCATACTAGAAACGATGTTTCTCATAATGAAGACTAAAATTGCATTAATATTTTTAGTCATCAAATAACACAGCTATCCATCTCAGTCATTTTCTTGCCGTCCGTCCTGCTGTTCTACATTCTGGACCAATGGAACTCCTCAGACAATCAGATTCAATTCAAAAAGATTCAGAGACAATCCATTCAATTTTCAAACTCCTTTCCCGGCGTCCATGCTTTTCTGATTGTTGAATGCATTGGTTCAAATTCACACGGCCCACTATATCTAGCTTGCTTCTGCAATAATTCACCTAGACATCTATCTATTCTTGTTAGTTGCCTTGGCAATATTCCTGTATCTTTCCCCCTTATCTGTTTCAACATCTTGCCTTGGGAACTGTGATGAAAACAATATTATTGTTGCTGTTGGAGAAGACATATCAGTCCTGAAATCAAGAATTCTTGACTTCAAATATGACCTCAGACACTTACTAACTGTGTGACCATGGATAACTTTTAATTTGCCTGCCTTTATTTCTTCAATTACAAAAAGGGCATAATAATACCTCCTATCTTGAGGGGTTGTTTGAGAACCATATAACATTTGGAAAATACTTTGCACAGTACTTGACACACACTAGGTATCTAATAAATGTTTATTTCCCTATTTGATCCCTCTAATAGTTCTATTCATCACTTCTGTGGTTTCCAAAATCAAATCACTCCTCTCTGACCAACACACTCTTATAGGAGCTGTTTCGAGACTGTGTTGTTTTTGCATTTGTGTCTCTCGGATTTAGTGTACTGGTTGGCATATTTTGTGGAGTTAATTCATGTCTTACTTTATTTCACGTTATGGACTTTTGTTCAAGGGATTTTCTTGGTGGAGGTACTGATGCTGTTTGCCATTTTCTTCTTTAATATATCCCCATTTTATAGATGAGGAACTAAAACAAATAGGTGACTTGCTTAGGGTCACACGGTTAGCAAGTATCTGAGGCCAGATTTGAATTCAAATCTTCCTGACTCCAAGCCTAGTCTTCTAGTCAGTATTCCACTTAGCTGCCCATATTGGCACACAGCAATCACTTAATAAAAGCTATTTCATTCATTCATTCATCAAATATACTATAGATATATTATTTTTTTTTCCCTGAGGCTGGGGTTAAGTGACTTGCCCAGGGTCACACAGCTAGGAAGTGTTAAGTGTCTGAGACCAGATTTGAACCCCTGTCCTCCTGAATCCAAAGCTGGTGTTCTAGTCACTGCACCACCTAGCTGCCCCTTATAGATATATTATGTTGAACATTTTTCTTTTTCCTTTTACTCCTCTTTTTGACATATTTTTTTCCTGCTATCTTTTTGTTTCTATGTGTGTTCTTTGCCTAAAATTGGTATCAAAAGAATCACTTATTTTCATTGATAATGTTCTTTTCTTTCTCCTTTTTCATTTTCTTTCTTTTCTTCACTGAACATTTACTGAGTATTTCTGTAGTAATTGAGCAAACCAAGTTGATTGCATCTTGTGAATCAATTCTGGATTTACCTCAATTCTTTTTATATGAAATTATATATCTAACCCAAATTCTGTCTTGAGATATAATTACTCAATTATGGGAATTGTGAGAAATATTGTTTGAACCTAGCCTGTATGGCTGGGAAGCAGGACTATTCCTGCTTAGAGACTCTTAACTAAGGACCTATCTTATATTGACCAGACAGCTAGTCAGATCTGAAGATTGATGCAAGGATGTAATTATAATTACACATCTCAAGCAACCTATCTGTCTTTTTTTTGCAAACTGTTCCTTCATTGGCCATTTAGCATTGGTATTCCTTTGATTGAATACAAACATTTCTGATTTTAGGAAATTGCACCTCTTTGTTTCTCCCCCTTTCAACTTGGAAAACCCCTATTTTTTCTTCAATTAGAAATCAGATTACCTAATTTTGTATCCTGGTTTATATCCTGTTACTTTTTAATTTTATTGCATGAAATTTGTTTCTCCATGTATTTGGGGTTTATGCAAAACTGAGGAAGTCTAGTCCCAACTTTTATGCAATTAGTGTGCATTGCTTAAGAAATTGATATGGTCAGAAGCTTGAACTTTCGTTGCTTCACTCATTTCATTCAATCCACACACCATGCCCACTATATATATATGGCTCTGCATTGGTGGCTGGGGGCATGAAGAGGTATGAAATAAAACCTCTGCTCTTGGAGACCTTCCAGTATAGTAGGAGGAAAAAGGCATTTATGTCAAAGATAAACATACAAGGTAACCTGTTTTTGATGGAGTAAAAAAATTATAGCCATTGAAAAAAATTGTGAGCAACTTGATCTTCAACATTTTAAAAAACTTAGGTAGCATTCTGGAATATTGAAATTGGAGTCAAAAAATCTGGATTCAAATTCATGTCACCATGATTGTACTTTTTAAAAATTTATTTTTATTTTATTTTAAAAAATTAATTATTTAAAACAAATATAAAATAAAAAGAAAAGAAAAACATTTCTATGTACATAACAAAACAAAAAAGGTGATTCAAAATATAGCATAATATATTTCCATTTCAAGAAAGCCTATGTAATAAATACTTTTGGTCTTTTCATCAAGAATGATTGAAAATTCTTAATTTAATTGAATATTCACTTTTCCCCATCAAGGATTATACTCACTTTTGGTGGGTGGGTAATTCTTGGTTGTAATCCTAGCTGCTTTGCTCTTGGAATATCATATTCCAAGTCCTCTGATCCTTTATCCTTATTGTGAGTCTACCATATTTGAATTGTTTTTCTCTCTTTCTTTTTTTAAATAGCATTTATTTTTCCAAATACACACAAAGATTGTTTCAACATTCACCTTTGCAAAATCTTGTGTTCCAAAGTGCCATGATCTTATTAATATTTTAACTTGAATGAGAGTATACAATCATGTATTGATTTCAGTGATAGAAAGAAGTTTGGAGAAGAAAAAAGTAGTATATTGGAAGTTAGAAGACCTCAGTTCAAATCCTACCTTTGTCATTTATTATCTGTGTGACTTTAGAAAAGTAATTTATGTCTCTGGGCCTCAGTCTTCTAATCTGTAAGATCATCAGGCTAGACGAGATTACCTTTAAATTCCTTCTAAATCCATTTCTGTGATTTTTTAATTCTGCACACTTATCCCTTTTGGAGGATGAGTAGCAATTGTAGGTGAGTATCAGGAAGGTTCCTATAACCTAAGAATTGAGTCATCTTTTGTTTCAATTCTTACCCAATCCTTAATCATTGTGTGGGTGTTGCCCCAGACAAACTGAGACCTTGGAAAGACCTTAATTTTAAAATGCCAAAATCACTCACTGCATTCTGGGCCATTGCTAGTGATCTTGACCTTTGTCTTATCACTGGACTTTGGTGAATCCGGAGGAGAGTGTCAGACTGATGACTTTATGAAACTCTAGTTCACTTAAATCCAATTTACTTTTGTAAAGACATTACTCGTGATGTCATTCATTAGTCCTCTTCAATAATGAAAGATGGATGAACAATAACAAGGATCAGTTCAACATACCACATGCCTACAAGCCTTCACACCTGGAATAGCAAGTTGGCAATATAGATGATGAGTACAGCAAGATTTATCTAATAGTGTATAAATAAGATTCTCCACAAAGGGAATTCATTAGACTCAAGAAACAAACAAACAAACAAAACAAACTGGCATCTTGAAAGGTGCTGACACAGGTGATGTTATCTTGCAAGATTGCTAAGGTCTTATTTATTATGATTTGCACGCTTGGGTTTGATTAGGAATATCCCAATTTCTCTTTTTAATGCATAGATAGGAACACACTAAAGGCACCCATTTGCTTGTTTAGGAAGAATCACTGGCAACAAGTCATTTGTGATCACAATGCTTACTGAACAGGCCCTAAGTAGAAACCACATCTTTTGGTTTAGGGGTGACATAGGACTATTTTTCTTTTTGCAACCTCCTGCATCCTCACCAGGCCAGGCTGTAGGGCCATACAGATTCATCTAGAGGATGAAGGGTGCCCTTCTTGAAAAGATGCCTCATTTTCCACAACAGGCCCATATTATAATCTGAACTCTGTCAAACCCACTGGTGGATTGAAAGGCAAATTGATTTTTTATTGGTTCATCTATTTTTGTTATAATTGAATGTGAAAATCCTAAAGATATTGCCTCCATTTTACAAATGAGGAAATTGAAGATGACTTATCCATGGACACAAACCTAAAAAATATCTGATGAGATTTAACCAGGTTTCTCTCTTTGCATTGGGTACAGAGCATTTCCCATCATGTACCAGGTGAATATAACTTAGGTAACAAAGGTAACAAATGTTCTCTGCTCTTATGGGGCAGCTAGGTGGCACTGTAGTGCACCAAGCACTGGGATTGAAATCAGGAAGACTCATCTTTCTGAGTTCAAATCTGTCCTCAGACACTTACTAGTTATATGACTCTGGCAAGTCATTTAACCCTGTTTTGTTTCCTCCTCTGTAAAAGGAGCTGGAGAAGGAAATAGCAAACCATTCCAGTATCTTTGCCAAGCAAACCCCAAATGGGGTTACAAAGAGTTGGACACGATTGAAATGACTCAACATCACGAGAATGTTACACATACTCAAATAACTATAATATATGCTAAGTACATTACAGAAATGCAAAGTATTATGTGAAGTGAGGAAGAAGGGCATTACCGAGAATTTCAGGGCCCACTTTGGGGTGGGGTGGCATTCAAGATGGGCATTAATTAATGGGCAGGATTTCAATGAAAAATTAAGTGGTTATGGGGTGTGATCCTAGACAAGTATATTAAGAGAAATGTAAAGGAAATTAAAAAATGAAAGAAAAGGGAGAAAGAATGGGAATTCGAGTATGTGGAAGAGGGAAGGAAAGGAGAGACTGAAAGGAAGAGATGGATACAAGTGGAATTCACTGACCAGCTGCTGATGAACCAGCTGCTGCCACTCTCATCCCCAGAGCACAGGGATAGAATTAACCTATCTCATATGTAAATAATCCATTCAATCTCCTAGGAAGGAAAAATTCTCCCTCAGTAATAAGACTGCAGATTTTTATCATCACCCCTTCTTGAATTCTTCCTGCCAAAAAATAAAAAAAATCCCCAGCCCCCAAACCCAATTCCATAAGAATAAAGAATGGAGAATGGCACAAATGCTTGCCAGTGTTCTGATTTTAAATGGAACATCCCCAAATGCACAAAGCAAGAAGTAAACAAAAATCTTAACTTAGATGAGTGGGTGAGTTAATACTGCCAAAAAAAAAATCAGCTTTAAAAATATTCCTTGACCCAACTAGGACCTAAATTTGCAATTGCAATAGTCACTTAATATTGTTTTTCTCCTCCATTTAGTTTCTACAGACACATGCCTAGGTTCTAATGATTGAACATGTTGTACCCCCCAAATTAAGGCAACTGTACCTTTGGAGGAGCACATTCTAAATGCAACATTTATATAACTCAAAGAACAAATACTAAGCAATTTTATACCCCCAGAATGTATTTTGGCTTTTCATCAGCATTAATTGCTATCCTAATCATCTGGAGTTTGATTTTTACTTGTGAACAACTCCTGTAATCAGCTTGCTCCCTATTAGACATGCCATTGGAAGCTTTCCCCTTTCAAAAGATTCAGCACTGTACAAACAAACTGTCTCCAACATGTTCACAGTAGGCAGCACAATTACAATTGTGTGTATCTTCAGACAAAGCCACAAAGAAATGATTTCATGATAGCTTTTCAGGGTAGAAGATGGAGGGAAGTATTTCTTAAGAACACATAATAATGTGGGTCAGAATTAATACTGGTGTATCAATGCCAACTGGAATAAGCTGGATTCCTTACCAAAATGCCACAGGATTTGAGAGATTTCTTATGTGGAAAAAGTGAATAAAGAAAAATATAAATCATTCCCATCACCTTTGTGTGATTAATGTGAAGATGGACAAGGTGGCTTATTCAATCAAAAAGTTTTGTCTGAATGGGTTACCACCCTATGTGATAAGAATGCAATTGTGGATCTTTGGGGAAATTCATGGAGACAAGAAAAATAGCCATGAAATCTGTTGAGAAATGAACTTGTATGGGCTTAAGCCAAAACAGAATTGAGAACAATATCTAAGATTGAGATCCAGCTTGAGGAAATGAGCATGGGAACAGATCAGCACATCTATGGCAACATGTGAAGAAAGTTATGCTGGAAAATAGAAAACATCTTCAGAGAAAAAGCAGAAGCATCCTATTGATGAAATGAATATAGTTATTAGCTTCTCTCCAAAATAGCATTGTAATGTTATCTCATGCTTCTTCTCCCTTTCATGAACTACATTATTCACAAAACCTGATCTTATGCTTTTAGCTATGATTTGTCCCTTTTAAAATTTCTTATACAACTTTGAAATGCTCCTATATATACTTTACCTCATATTATAATTTGTTTTGTACATAGACTCATGGACTTCAATGATCTAACACTCTCCTCCTTTTTTTTTTTAAGGATGGTTCCTTAGTCACAGGGAAAGATGATGATGATGATGATGATGATGATGATGATGATGATGATGATGATAATTAGGATTTATTTACACAGCAAATTAAACTTTAAAAGTGCTTAGCAGGGGGCAGCTAGGTGGAGCAGTGGATAGAGCACCAGCCTTGAATTCAGGAGGATCTGAGTTCAAATCTGGTCTCAGACACTTAATACTTTCTAGCTGTGTGACCTTGAGTAAGTCACTTAACCCCAGCCTGGGGTGGGGGTGGGGGTGGAAAGTGCTTAGCAAATTTGATTTTATTTGATCCTTACAACAATTCTGGGAAACAAAGACTATTTTTATAGCCATTTTACAGATGCATAAACTAGAGCAAACAGAAGTTTAATAACTTGCACAGCATTAAACAGCTAGTGTCTAAGACCATATTTGAATTTGAGTTTTCTCTTCCTAAATCTGGATCCATCACATTAACTAGCTATCTTTAGATGATGATGATTTGTGATTGAGTTACAAAGAGCTGCCCCTAAGTAGCTTGTCTGCTGTATGATGAATGAGAAGAAATGACTTCTAGTCTCTTTGAAACACAGATTTTAAACTTCTTTAAATTTTTTTAAACTTCCAACACAGGGAGGGGAGAGGAAGATTCTTCCCCCTTCTCCCTTCATTATTCCCTTTCCAGACTTCAGAAACTAATGGTACATGACAGTGATAATATTTTTTTTGCCAAGGTGAACATGAGTCTGGCATCAACATTGTCTGTTCTGTTCTGTGTTTCTTTCTTTGAGCTCAGATCACTAAACTACAACCCAGAGAGACGTTTTGAACTTTGGGAGTCTACTGGGAAATTGGGAGGTCCTGAGTGAGTGAATGTGAAATTTTTTTTCAGTAATCTGATAAAGTTGTCTTTACCTCCTAGGAGAACATAATAAATGATGCATTAATAATTTGTGCTTTACTTATTTATTAACATTATTTCCCTTCTGGTAGAGGAAATAAGTAGTTGTTCTATGCCTACTATGTACTTTATAATTTAACCCTTGTTTTGTAGAAGGGGCTCCATTAATCACTTTTAGGGGGAATCTTAGAGACACTTAAATTTTATTATAGAACCCTTAGGATTCCAGGGTTGAGGAATAGGATGAGGAGTCAGATCACACAAGAAAATATTCAATTTCCTGTCTTTAGAGTTGGCTACCACAGGATTGGATCCAGTCTGTATGATTCCAGAGTTAGAGCCCCTTGTATTGGGAATACTCCTTGGGCTATGGGGAACATACTGTATATAAAACAATTTAAAACTATCTATCTATCTATCTATCTATCTATGCAAATGCTTTTGTCTATAATGGAAAATAAATTGCTTTCCAGGTAATTCATTTTCTGACTATTGGAATATCATGTTTTATCTTTTTGACTTGTGGACTAGCATATTTAGATCCTAATTCTCATTTGTGATTTGTGTTAGCCTTAACCCACTTAATTAAAAGGATCCCTTTAGGTCTGGGATGGCCTAAGTTGATTTCAAGCATCATGCAATAAAATGACATGAATGGCTCACTGGTTCTGACTCAACAATCCCAGAATAGTGGGATGAGTCAATGGTAACAGTTCTGAGATCAATGTTAGCTAAAGTATGGTTCCAAGGAAAGGCATGCACAGAAATGGAGGTTCATGAGACATATGAAGAGATGGAGGAATAATAAATGAACATCCACAGTGCATGAGTATCATGACAATATTAGAGGAAGCAGAGGAAAGTCAATAGCATAGAGGTTGGTTCCCCCCTAGAGTTCTTAAAAAGAAAAAAATATAGCTAAAAATTGCATGGGATGAAAGTACATGAATGAGTTTCTATTTGCACCAGAGGAAAAAGTACCCACATTAGTGAGATTACTAATTCATTTAAGTAGCTAAGTGACTCCCAAATGACTTGAGAATGAGTGACATTAGATGAATGCTTTAAATGTAGACAAGGACAAAGATGGATTTGGGTAGAAAGATCTTTAAAAAGTCATTTCCTTAGCATTTTTTCTTTTCCAGAAGAATCTGGCCCCTTGGTAGTTGTCCAGAAATTTTCAGTTATGTCCTACTCTTGGTGACCCCATTTGGGATTTTCTTGGTAAAGATACTAGAGTGGACTGCCATTTCCTTCTCAGGCCCATTTTTACAGATGAGAAAACTGAAGCAAATGGGATTAAGTGACTTTCCCAGGATCACATAATTTGTAAGTGTTTGAGCTCAGAATTGAATTTAGGTTTTCTCATCCTCAATCTATCTATTTCACCACTTAGCTGATAATCGAGATAAGCTACATAAAGTGTTAATACATTTTAGCTATTGTTATTATTTGTTGTCATTGTTATTGTTATCATTGTTAGTTCCTTGAATGCAACCATAACCTTTCTAGATATGCCCCTAAAACCATTTTTTATTTTTGAATAAGTTTTGGAACTTTATCCATTGCCAGTAAGACAGATTTTATGCACTTCTGAAGATAAAAGTGTTATGATATATTCCTTTATGTGAAGGAAAAAAATCTCTCTTTCTAGTAATAGCTTTCAAAGAGGCTTAAATTATTAGGTTTCTAGTCTTGAAAACCTAATTTTAAAAATTTTGATCTGATATATGACTGCATAATTACAATGATTTCCATACCAGGCATATTTTTAAAAAAATAAATCAGTCAACAAATATTAAATGAAAACAACTATGTGGAAGGCAGGCATTATGTTTTATGAATAAAATTTGCTCTTTGGGTTTTTTAATTTAAAACTTGAAATTTGATTTTTACAAATGTAACAAAAGTTACTTCATCCATAAAATGATTATGTTGGAATAGATATTCTATAAGGTACTTTTCAGACTTAAATCCATATGATTTTATTTTTCTACATTAAAAGAACAATTATTTAACTTTTATAGTGGAGTCTTTTGGAAGCCTTCAAGAACTTTGGAAGTATGAATATATATATTTACACAAACATTATAATCTTCAAAGTGAAATCATCTGTGTATATACATACTTGTTTTTGTTTAATCACTTCTGTTGTGCTTGACTCTTCAAGATTCCATTTGCAGTTTTCTTGGCAAAGATACTGGAGTAGTTTACCATTTATTTCTCCAATTCATTTTACAGATGAGGAAACTGAGGCACACAGTGACTTGCCCAAGATTATAGAGGTATTGAGTACCTGAGACTGGATTTGAACTCAGATCTCCTTAACTCTAGGCCTGGAGCTACCATACCATCTTACATCTTACATCTCAATCTTAAAGATTTTCTTTTCCCTTTATATCTCTTCCCTGTAGAATTTGTTAAGGCTTTTATTTTGCCTTCTGTCTTTCTTTGTAAGTGGTAGTTTAGTTTGTTCTTTCTTTTTTTCTTTGAGGCTCATATCTAGATTGCAAACTTCTTTAGGGGTACCCAGGTTCTTGAAGGCTGTGCTATCAGAGTAGAAATTCATTAGTGTCTATGAAACAAGAAAGGTTTTGTGCATGGATGACAGTGAACTATGTGTATTATCTGTAAGCTTCCTTAAGTTTGGGGTGGTTCATTGCCAGAAAGCTGGCCTTCAGGTGGGATGGGAGGAAACACAGCAGGATGCAGTAAACATAAAAGTGCTGAACTTGGTAGTCACATAACATAAATTCAAACCTTGACTCTGCCATTTACAATTAAATGACCTTGAGCATGTAGTTTAACTTTCTCTGGGTCTCAGTTTCCTCTTTTGTAAAAGAGAAAATTAGACTAGATGTTTTCTAAGATCTCTTCCTGCTCTAAATCTAGAAATTTAATTACATAGCTACTGTGCTCTTTCAGAAGCTTTGAAAGGAAAAACCCACACATTCAGTAGGATAGGGACTGCACCTGTGATTTCAATGGTATAGGGAATGGCTGGACAGGAAAACTTTCCATCAAGGCAAGTTGGCACCTCCTCTAAATCATTCCAGTATCTTTTCCAAGAAAACCCCAAAAGGGGTCATGATTGAAACAACTGAACAACAGCAGTAACAACAACAGCAGCGGTAAAAGCGACAACAACAACTTAAAGAATTGAGAGGATAAAGTTGTTTAGAGCCACACAGCCATTGTTTATCAAAGGCAGAACCTGATTTTATATTTCTCATTTTAATGACAACTTTCTATTAGTCATTTAACTGCCATCATATTATATATTCACATGTCAGGTGCTACCACAGTACCTTCATTTGGTAGTAACAGAAATATCTAATATTAAGAAGTAAAACTCAATGAAAAAGAAATCTTTCAAGATTTATAAAGATTCTGATATAATCAAAATTATATTCCAACACTTCTTATGGATTTTTCTGTGGCACAGCAACAGCAGAAACTAGTAGCAGTATAAGTTCAAGACAGTCAATGGGTATTTAAATTTTTATAATAAAAGTAAAGATGTGAACAAGAAATCTTAGAAACCCCCAAAGCCTTGAGAACATGGGTATTCTTAGAAGGTCCAGAAAATAAATAAAAAGCTATAATGAAGTCAGTACTAACATCCCATCTCTCCCAGTTTGTGATGGTGTGATATTCCCGTGAAGAGTGTTTATGTTTGTATGTATTAGGGAGAGAGGAGGAGAGTGTGGAACTTTGTTTCCTAAATGTTTTGGGAAGCAGCTAATAATTTGAAAAAAGTTCCCACCTTGCTTCCAAGGAGGAATCATAGTGGTCCAACCAAAAGTGGGCTGCTTTTCCCCAAGAATCAACCTTTAGGGAGAAATGATATTGATGAGGCTGCACTGCTTGGGGAGAGAAGATGAAAATTGTAGTAAGTCATTGGGAGTCAAGTCAATGTGGAATTGACTTATCAGATGCAGGAAGGTTGTAATTCTCCTATACTCTGGAAGAAGTTTTGTGTGTGAGGTCTGAAGTTGGAAATTACAGAGGAAAAGAAGAGGTTAAAAGTAGAGGCATTTGAAGCTGTTTTTGTGAGCTGTAACAGTCTGGCAGTGATTCTAGAGAGGGAAGGGGAGTTGGTTCCCAGGGAATGCTTGCCTTGCCATCTGGGAAGAACTGCAGGGACAGAAGCTAAAGAGACTAGGAGATTTAGGGGGGGGGCAGTCATAAGTGCATGGAGAGCAGCTATAGAGACTGGAAGATGGTGGGAGGGCAGTACTAACTGCAGGGAGAGAAGCTAGGGAAGATTTGGGTTGGAGGGCAGTGAATGATTGTTATCTGCTAGAAACTGAGGAGTATGTGGAAGCAGTAGAGGGTAGGCAGAACAATGTTAAGATATCAAGGAGCAACCTCCTGGATTCTCCCTTTCTGCATCCTTCTGCCTTCTCTTCATGTAACTAAGTAGTTTACATACATATAATTCACATTTTTGTAAAGTATTATTATTTTGGAGAATATGCAATCAGATGTTGGGTCACTATAATATGGTGCAAAGTGTCCTAGATTTGGAATCAGAGGACATGGCTTCATATTGCAATTCTGTCATTTACTAGATGATCTGGGTCAAGTCTCTCTTAGTGCTCAGAGTTGGATGAAATGACCTCTGAGGTCTATGTATATGATCTAAGCTCTAAGTCTATGATCAGTTGCCTAACACATTGTCTGTTCGTTGTTGAGTTGATATTAAAAAACAAAGATATAAACAACCACCATAAATCGTCAGCTTAACAAGTTCTGCCAAAACTTGTGTTTAACTGGTATAGCCTTTGAAGCCCCAAAGTCACTTCATGTCATATTGAGGCATCAGAATAATACTACAGTGATATATTAAGAAGGTAATAACAAGTTCTTATGTCAGATGACTATTTCCCCTTTCCTGAGGTAAATTAACAATCTAATGGTTAATAGATACAATGAACCTATGCTAAGAGATCTCCTGTTTGGAAAAACTAAAGCAAATGATCAAGAAAACATCTGTTTGCCTTTAATTTATTTTGAGAAAAAGCTTTCACTTAACCCACAAGGATATTGCCCATGATGAAACACTAGACATTATGCCAATCAGTAAACATTTCAGAGAAGACTGAAGTCTGCTAACAAAACCTGACCTGTTCCCCTCCTGAGGCTAATACGAGCTACAGCTGTTCTGTTACTCATTCATTTTTCATAACTTCATCAGAGAGAAACCCTAAAAACTCAATGGTATTGAGAAATCAATATTGAGGGAGAGAATGGGTGAGTGGGCAGGTGATATAGAAGATAGAACACTGGACCTGGAATTCAAACAGCCTCACACATTTTATGTGACTTTGAGCAAGTCACTTAACCTTGTTTGCCTAAGTTTCCTCATCTATAAAATGAGCAAGAAAAGGAAATGGCCGACCACTTTGCCAAGAAAATCCTAAATGGGGTCACAAAGAGTTTGACATAACTGAAAATGACTGAACAACAACGATCCCATGCCAAATTCTTTCCACATCTCTGAGCACAAAGGAACACTTAGCTTAGAATGAGGCTATCGATAAATTCAATTTGGAAATTGCAACACTTTTTTTTTTTCTGATTCAGTTAATCAGCATTTAGGAAAATGATATGCAAAATGCTATTTTATAACTATAAGGTTAATCTGAATTTTTCCCAACCCTCTAGCAAAATGTGGGATCTAGTTCATGTTTAATTGATAATGTTTATGTATGAGAATCATAATTACACTTTTGAATAGAAGTTGAAAATTTAATCATATATTTTTAACTTGGGGTCCACCAAAAGGTTTTGTGGATAGATTTCAGGGGGTCCATGATTTTGATCACATGTAAAAAGTGAAATCTTTTTTTTGTACTAACCTCTAAAATTCAGCATTTCCTCCAATTATGAATGAAAAAAATATTCTAAGGTGTCCAAGGGCTTCACCAGGCTGCCAAAGGGGTCTATGACACAAAACAAGGTCTAAGAACCCCACAGCTCGAGGTAGTATGATGTGGAAAGAGCACTGAACCAGAAATCAGAAGACTGGAGTACTAATCCTTCTTCTAATGTTAACCAGTGATGTGGGTGACACTGTGGGAGGAAAAGGAAATTTTCCTTTTTCTGCAAAAGGAAAAGATTGGGCATTATAAGATTTAATGCACTGGAGTAATATGTTGTTATTATTATTAATATTACTGCAATAAAAATACTTTTCACATCTGTAAAATGAGGTTTGAATAGATTATCTCTATGGTTCTTTCTAGCTTCAAATACTCCAAAAAGGGAATTAATTAGCTTTATTTTAATGAGCTTGGAGATAGAGGAGGCATGGGTGGAAGTTGTAAAGAGGCAGATTATGACTTAATTCAAGGGAAAAGTTTCAAATGTAATTGTTCAAAGGTAAAATGGGCTGTCTTAAATTCTCTGTCATCAGATGTCTTTTAATAGAATGCAGAGAAAGATGACCAATTATTGTGGTGGTTATTGAATGGGTTGTAGGGGTCAGATCATATGACCTCTTAAGTTTCTTTTAATTCTAAGGCTATGCTTTCAAGTTCCTTTTAGATCAAACAGAAGTAATAATACATGCTTTCACTTTCTCTTAGATCCTTTGGCCAGAGTATACCAGCCTATTGCTGATGCTATAAAAACTCAAATTGAGGCTAACATACAGATTTCAACTTGCAATATTCTTTGTCTTGATTATCTTGGACACATGTAAAATTCAAGATTGGCTTCTCCTCATTATCCAACATGTACGTGTGATTGCTTCTTTTATTGTCTTTTATAATGGACTCAGGAAGTGCATGCTATTTTAACTGTAATCTATTATAAACATAAATATGATGATAAATTTCCCAGAGGAAAAAAAAAGCTCCATACATACCAAAGTCAAATATAAACAACATGAAGATAATCTGTACACCATTGTAATTCTTCCATTAGCTCACATAATTGAATACTGACTGAATACATTAATATATATTGTACATAGAAACATGTATTTATTACTTACATTACATGCTGTTAAAAGATATGTAATGTCTAATAATAAACAATTCCATGAGTGTGGAGGGGGAAATTATGAACTTTATCTTAAAAAATGGTTTTCCATTGCATATGACAGAAGAATTATGAAATGGATAAAAACTAAATTTATATCAAACCATATCTTTTAACTACAACCACTGGCATTTCTTCTCACCATCTGTTTTTGCTGGCATCTCATGCAATCTGAATCTATTGAGCAGATATTGTGTGTTAGAGTTACAAGTGAAGGCCCCCATGCCAGCAATAGAAAATGAGTGACTCTCTCACCCCCAATGGAATCCCATAATCCATAAGTGAATGAATGAGTGACCTTTGATCAACAGCAGCAGTCTTCATTAGTATGTTGAAGCATGACCACTGAACACTGCAATTTTGTCTTTGATCACTAAAGCGGAGTTTGTCCTTTAGTTAAATTTGTAGCAATGCTTAAAGATTTAATTTAAGTAGGATTACAAGTTTTGTTTGCCAGCCAACTAAATTGGCAGTGTAAAATTATAAAAGGGAGAAGACAATGTAGGCAGTATACATCTAGAAGAAATGGAAGATGTCAGAGAAAGGCAGATTATTAATGACTTCAAATGGGAATATGAATTTCAAAAGGGCATGTTTTTGGGTTTTAGAATAAATATCATATTGGAGGAAATCCTTTGGGTGTAGATTTAAAACATTAAATTAAATGCTGCAGATGTTGATGCTCTATTAGATTACAGGAAAATATCCTTAATATTGATTTAACCTCATTTCTAGCTTTATTCTAATTTTTGACTTCTTTAAATGGAAATAAGACCACCCATTTCTCTTTATCAAATTTCTATTTATGTTAGTTTAAACTTGTCAGTGATCTCTCTGGAGAATTCTTTCTGTATAACTACCATGAGTATGAAGGGTTCTGTTGCCCAGATGATTTGTACCTGTGACCTCTTGATACTTCACTTATTCTGAATCTGTTTAGTAAGAAATCCTTACCAAACTGTTGCTACTGTTGCCATGCCAGTTGTCAAAAAGCTTCAGTGTAACTCCAAAGAATACTCTGTTTACTCTTTGCTTAAAGGTGGAAACAATAAAAATTAAATTGTAAAAAAAGACTATTCAGGAGGACAGAAGAGGAACTTGACAAAAGTACTGAATGTTGGTGACAAACATTAAGAGCCCAAACATGGTGAAATTATAGCACACAATAGATATAGTAGAAACAAAATGTTAGGTCAATAAAGACTAATTCTCAGTTAAGGAATAAGAACTCTGTAATCTTGTCTCCACTTTAAAAGATGAATAATAAGATATTTATGGACTGGCACAGAATGAAATAAACAAAAACAGGAAAACAACCAATTCTATGACATTAATAATGTGAAAAATTACATTAACTTTGATGTAATTGAGAATTCTGATTGACACAATGATAAGCTATGATTTCAGAGAACTTATAAAAACAAATTCTGTCACCTTCATGACAGAGATACTATCATGAATGAAAAATTAATTTCTAGATATGGTTAAAGTAAGAATATGCTTAAATAAAGATTCTATGTTTCAACTTAAAAGTATTATATAATGTAATATATATAATATAACATCATGAACATTAAGAAAAGGCAATTAATCTGACACATGAGACCTAGAAGCTATTTGTACTACCTATAACATACTGTATTATTTAAATAAAAGCATTAGATAATGATTTTAGCCATATGGGTCAAGAGAAGACCTTAGAAGGAATAGAATTTACTGAAACAGGATGGCTTCAGGCATCTTTAAGAAGTGTGAGGCTTTGAATTTTGTTTTCTTTCTCATTCTTTTTTCCTTTTTGATCTAATTCTTCTTGTGCAGCAAGATATATAATAATATATGATAAATAAATAAAACAAAAATATATAAAAATAAAAATAATATATAAAATATATAATAAATAAATAAAATAAGAATAATAAAAATAAATAAATATGTATGACTATATTGGATTTACATAAATTTTTACCATGTTTAACATATATTGGTTAACCTGCCATCTAGGAGAAGAAGTGGGTGTAAGGAGGTGAAATTGGAACACAAGGTATTGCAAAAGTCAACAGTGAAAAGTTATCCTTGCATATGTTTTGAAAATAAAAAAAACTTTAATTAAAAAATAAAAAGAAAAACAAAGAAGTGTGAGTCTTGTTCTGGTTCTGAGGGAGAAAATCTAAACAACAATAACAAAAACAACTATCAACTCATGCTGTGCACTTGGAGAACAGAAGCAGTAGCAATCTTACATCTTGTCTCTACTGGCTTTCTAGCTCTGGAAAAAGGTAGTAAGAACTTCAATCATATTTTGGTAGTAATTGATGCAAAAAACTCTTGTGGTTATTAAAGTATTGTAAGAAAAGTATTTTCTCAGGGTATGGGTTTCCTGCCAGGATCCATCTGGACCATTCAGTCAATCAATACACATTTATTGAGTACTTATTTTGAGTCAGATACACTGTTAGATGCTGGGGATAGAAAGAAAAACAGAAATTAAGGCAGTATCTTCCCTCAAAAAGCTCATATTCAAATGGGGCTCAAAGTGGTATAAAGTCAGAACCAAGGAATATCTTTTTAAATTCATTAGTTATTCAGTTGTTTCAACCATATTTATTTCTTTGTGATTTGATTTGGATTTTTTGTTTGTTTGTTGTTTTGGCAAAGATAGTGGAGTAGTTTGTCATTTCCTTCTCCACCTTATTTTTATAGATGAAAAAAACTGAGGTAAACAGATGACATGTTCGGGGTCACACAGCTAATAAGTTTGAGGTCATATGAACTGAGATCTTCTTCCAGGGCCAGTATTCTATCTACTGAGCCATCTAGCTGCCCTTTCTTTTGAAAGCACATAACTAGAAAAAATATGTAAGTCTGCCTGACATCAAGAAGTTTCAAATTATACCTTACAGATATATTCCTAGAGAACTGGGTATTTGCAACTACCTTAAAAGGAAGGCTTGATTCCATGGTTATTCTTTTCTCTGTCATTCTTTCTTGGCATTGCTTCTTTGAAGACATAAAACAAATAAACAATAAACAAAATGATTTGACCACAAATCAGATCAGACAGGATATGTCACAAAGAATGAAGTACCGAGGAACATATTCATGCATATTAGAAAAAAATAGTTAGTCATTCTTATGGCAATCCCTGATCCAATCCATAATTTTAAACATAAGAAAACTAACCCCCGACTTGTTCACTCTTAAGTATGTCAACATAAATTCCAGAGGAGAATTAAAACAACAAAAACCCCAAAATCTTATGTTTTCTTTGACCCTGTGACTGAAAATATGCTACCTTTCTTTTGTTTTTTCCATTTTCTAGTCCTCCAATTTTAAAATATAAAGCGACACAAATAAATTATCAGAAAAATATCAAATGCATGTGTTGAAAAAAATCTGATGGACAAAAAGGACTATCCAGTTCTTAGTGTTTTTCTTTCTTCCTTTTTATTTTTTTTTAAACATTTTTGAGTGCCAATGTTCTAGGCACTGTACCCAATTCTGAATCAGATGTAGTCCTTGCTAACGTGGTATACAAGCAAAATAACCTAGGGAAATACAAGGAACAGAGAATGTTCCATGGGAAAGAGGGCTTCAATAGGCAATAAAGATCAGGAATATATCCGATGGTGAAGCACAAAGTCTTCTGTAATCAAAGATACATTGATCTAAATCTTCAAATCAGCTGTCTCCATGAGCTACCTTCACTATTACATGCTACCATAATACTAGTTTTTGTTATATATGTAAACACAAAAAGGAAGCCATATGACTACATTGACAGGTATCAAATAATATGAAACAAAAATGGATAAAATGAGAATAATTCAAATAGTTAATTTGTTAAAAATTTATCAATAAAACACTATGTCAGGCATTGTGCTAAGTGTTGGGGATACAAAAGTAGGAATGTAAAATGATCTTACTCTCAAAGAATCTACATTCTAAGGGGGAGGAACAATATACACACATATTAGCCAGAGTTGGAGGAAGATTGTCTTAAAAGTAGAGAGCATTGCATTAGCACCTACGTGGAGAAGGAAAAGTCTTCTGGAAAAGTAGGTATGATATAAATCTTAAAGGCAGCTAGGGATCCAAAGAATCAAAAGTTGATGAGAAGATCATTCTAAGCAAAGGAAGTTGTGTGAAGGAACTGGGATGAGATATGGAGCACTGGGAGATATGGAAACACAGATTATAATGAGACAGAGGAAATTAAAAATACTTAAAAGATCAAGGGTATGACCATTCCTTTGTGTGTATCAGGTAGAATAGAGAAATAGGCCATGAGAGTTGAGTAGATTGAGGAAATGGAAAGTTAGTATAATTGGACATTAAAATACATATTGACAATTCCTAAAAAGAGGAAAGATGTAGAAGACTATGAAGAAGGCACTGAATTAATTGATGTAGAAGGAACAATGGATAGATAATAGCTACTAAAACTTTGTTTAGGTGGTAAGTTTGGATTGAATGAACTTAGAGGAGAAGTTGCCAAATAATGTTTGTAGAGGAGAGTCACTGGGGAGCAAGGAGCATTCCAATTCTATCACCAGAGCCAAAGGTATAAGAGTAAAGATAAGTGAAAGTTCATCTAGTTCTAGAAAGGATGGACAGGTTGCAGTGAAGTCAGGAGGGAACAAGGTCAGAATAAGCAGTGAAAGATGTAAGGAGTGAGAAAAGTATATGTTTGAGATTAAAGCTTATTTGATCATTATGGAATAGGTATTTTACAGTGCACAGTGACAGGGGTAGCCATATATAAAGAAGGGCATTGGAGAGTTAGGGTTGAGGGGGATGCAAATAAAGGGAGAAATAACTTAGATAAAAAGTATTTGTCAGCTAGGAATTCCATGATTACCAAAAAAGGGAGAGTAAGATAAGGTGGTCATAAATTACTGGAGAATGAGTAATAGTGAAGGTGGCTCATGGAGACAGCTGATTTGAAGTTTTAGATCAATGATTTGTGTCTATCCCTCAACATCTGACTTGTTTTTTATGAATTGGAGCAAATCTAGGGATATTATGACCCTAGCTTAATTTTTCAGTTGAGAAGCCAATCAAAGAGATAGAAGGTGGTTTGTCTCAGGCTGAAAATGCCAAAGAGCAGAATCTGGCTATATCATTTCTTCAGGCTATTTTGGAAGTCTGCGCAAGGAGGCAAGAAATGGAATTACAAAATTAGAGAGGAAGTGTAATGTTCTGTTTCTCTAAATTGTAATTGTTTTATTGGGGGCTGGTTTCTTGGGGGGCTTCTGCAGGCAGCTTTCCTTTCAGTTCAGTTCAATAATCCCAAATCCAGCCAAGAGTTAAAGTTTTTTAGTGTCTCTTTCCAAATCTTATCTCCTTCACTTGGGGCTCAGCTAGTTTTCTGGAGGCCTTCCTATCTCCTTGATTCCCAGAGAGCTCTTATCCAAATGTCTCCAGCCTCTCGTTTTCCCAATGTCTCCAGCCAGCACAGAAGTCAAAGTGGGAATGAATCAGACTCTGCCTCCAAGAGTGTGGGATTGTGGACTTCTGCCTTGCGAATCTCCCAGAAGTCAATCCTAGTTCTGAATCTCCCAGAAGTCCATGAGCAGGCTTTTCCTTTAGACTTGTGAATCTCCTGGACTTGCAAATCTCCTCCAGCTTCCATGAAATTCTCCTCTTGACTGAATCCTGACTCTCTAGATCCTCCCAGAGAATGAGCTTGTGGGAGCTCCTTAAAAACATGTTCTCTTAAAGGTGTGAATCTCATGGAATTCTAGAAAATACATTACTGAACTAGAGAATTGTTAAATACCATGCTAAATTAGATAATTCTATCCATTCCAGTGACTTAGCACCTTGTAAGAATCCTAACAAGGAAGTAAAAAGATGTCTCCTTTATCACCTATCTAAACCATGATTACCAGCTATAAGATCCCCAATGAATGACTATCTTTTTTCTACTTGAGAACCTTTAATAATTAATTAGGTGATCAATCAAACTTTTATTAATTGCCTAATCTGTGCTAGGAACTATGTTAAACATCAAGAATGAAATAAAATAGAAGAAATTGTCCTTGCTTTAAAAAACAAAACGAAAACTTACATTCTATAATGGGGAAAACATGCATACAATTAAATAACTGCAAAATGTATACAAAGTAAATATGTGCTATTTTCAGGAATTGAAAGAAATACTAGTGTCTGGAAGAAGGATGGATCAGGAAAGATCTCATAAAGGAAGTAGGTTTTGCACTGAACTTTGAAGAAGTGAAAAGAGATTGTACTGTAGGCTGAGGAACAGCTTGTACAAAGTTAGAGATGGGAGATAAGGCATCATATATGAGGGATAAAAAGTAGGCCAGATTGGCTAAATCATAGATTGAGAGTTCTTAAATATTTTTAAGGAAAATTACCTTAGCAGCAATGTAGAGCATAGACTGGAGTGGGGAGAGACTAGAGGCAGGAATTCCAGAATTTTTGGAATTATTTGAAAAGGAATATATTCAGTATAAGAAGGTACAGAGTTTAGGGATTGCCTGACATTTTAAGTTAAATTTTTTTTATTTCCTCCTTTTGTCAATGGAACAGTGGAACAGCTACTTGAGGCACAGGACTAAATATTCACTTTCCTTTGTATTTTACAAATAGCAAACATTTCATTAATGGTGCTTGTCTGTCTAAAATGAAATGCCCTAAATGCACTTCCCTATTAACTACATTACTTGCTAGAATTGAGGTTTTTCATATTTGGGTTATTTTCAACTAATTTGTATAGGACTCGAAGATTTACAAAGTGCTTTTCTCACAGTGACACAGGTAGGATAAAAATTACTATTTCATTTTACACATAAGAAAACTGAAGCTCTCGGAGGTGAAATGATTTGCTCAGTCACATGACTACATATTTCAAAGCCAGAATTTAAATCCTAATTTCTGACTTTCCATTAGCTTAGAATTTCTGGTAAAAACACATATGCTATTCTACATTTAACTCAGTTTATAAGGTGGTTCCAGTACTTAAATCAAGGAAACTACACAGCTTCTTAAATCTAATAGGTATGGTTGCTAGAAAAGCAGTCAGTCTTAGCTGGCCTGAGTGTAGCTTCCCTAGCATGTTTGTCTGATTATTCTCCTCCTTTCATTTAAATATTTCAAATTATTGGACCCAGGGAATGAATGCCTCCAACCTCTCTAGTCCTCCTGATTAACATAACTGAATATAGTCCATTTAAAAATCACTTTTGCAAAGAAAGATTTTTATTGCACTTGTAGCTGAATTCTAATGACCATGTACCCTCAGTGCTGCTTAAGACATACAACTACTAAAGAGCTTTGGAACTGGGATGTGGTGAAAATCTTTCATTGCAGCATAGAACAACTCTTATTTTCCTGTGCTTTTTTAAAAGTAAAAGATCAATTTACATTTTTAAAAGTAAATGAACATTCCAATAGACTTTGGATGGAGAATACCATATACATTCAGAGAGAGAATTATGGAAACAGAATGCAGATCCAAACATTGTATTTTCACTATTTCTTTCTTTTCTTTTCTTTTCTTTTCTTTTTCTTTCTTGTGATTTTTCTCTTTTGTTCTGATTTTTCTTTCCTAATATGACTTATATGTGAATATGTAAAAAATGAATGTACAAGTAAAAACAAAGAAAAGAAAAAAGGAAAGAAAAAAAAATAAATGAACATGATAGTAAATGAAATTTTGATTTCCAACTGTAACTTTAATATGCTGAAATATCTAGCATTATTACAACCTGTTTATTAGGGGAGGGGCATTTAAGCAATGGGAGTGTAGTGATTAATATAGAGTCACATGGAAGGGTAATGTCAAGAATGGGAGCAGAATCCAGCAGTTCCAGGTCAGTACACTCAGTCATTAAAACCTGCTGCTTCCCAAAGATCAAAATTCAATTGCATCAACATTTAGGGAGAATGAAGATGACATTGCCTGTTAAGTAATTTTGGGTTGTGTTACTAGTTTTTTAGTGGGCTCTAGAACACTTACATCTCTAAAAATGATTGGATTGCCCAAAGCTCAAATTGGTGATTGGCAATTTTGACCATCTGCTAGTGCCTGCCTTGGAAGCATCCGGTGGAAGTAGATTATGTTTCTGTTTTTTTAAACAGGCTTCAGTGAAATGACTCACCTCCTCCCTTAGATAAGGAGCCTTGGTTGGGAAGGAAGATGTCATTTTCTAAAAATGTGAAGATATGTAAGAAAGCCCTGATAAGAATCTTCCTGATGTAACCAAAAATGTCTGAATAAGCATGAGACCTGTGGAGGAGTTTAAGAGGGGGTGTGTTGAAGGAGATTTTTATAAAAACAGCAAGGCTGGAAACACTAAGTATAGGATTGGGAATCAGAACAATTGAGAACTCTAGTATTTGTCTTGTCTAGAAATTGCCATAGAATAAGTCATTTAAACTCCACAAGGTCCAATTAATTCTACTAATTGTGAATTCAAGAAGCCCTACTTAGAACTGGTTAAGTATGGCTAGGGAATATATGTATCTCTTTCAGCTGTAAGAATAAGCTCAACCTGATATCTCTTCAAAGCAATGTTCATGTCTCTTTGGGGTCAATAATTATGTGAGGTTAAATAAGTGAAAAGCTAGTGTTTTTTTTCTCATTTCTTTAGAAATCCTTGACTTCATTCCATGAACAGCAAAAACAAAAACAAAAAACAAACAACCTCTCTCCAATAGTATGTGTAAGGTAGTATAGATTCATTAGAACAGTAAGAAAATTAGGAAATTGGTTTGTTCACATTTAATTTGTTCAAATACTTAGCCATGATTTCTTTGTGGAATATTTGGTGAGATGATTTTTTATGATAAAATAAATTACCTATACAAGAAAATTACCTTTTACACTTTCAATGACAATTTGGAAAAAAAATCCTACAGACTGGCAAATTCAGTCACCCTGCTAATCTCTGAATGATGGTTCCTTTATGAATTATTCTACAGAAAATGAATTAAACTCTGACAACCTTACATTGAATCACATCATTTCCCCTTTCCTTTCTTTTGCATTCTGGGCTGCCAAAAGGGATGAATAGATTAAACTGGTTTCTCTGTGTCTGAATTAGGCACTCTGGAGAAACTACATCTGGATGAGTAATAGTCACTAGTGTTCAATAACTTAGAAGGGGAAAATAAAAACCAAACTCTAAGTCTTGACATTCTCAGTTCTTTTTGATTTTGAGTAATGGAAGATTCAATGAAATCTGAATAAGACATTGAACCATCTCTATAAAGATTTTACTGAATTGTACTGAGGAGAAAATTTTCTTGCTAAACTGGCTAAGTTCTCTTCTCTTTTCCTTCCAGGGATACTATTAGTTAATTCTTATTATCTTGTTTGGTTGGCCAGTTTTGTGGGATGGAATGAAGGCTGAAGAATCCCCACCTTTCTCCCCCTCAAGAAACAGCTAATATCATGTGTCCTTTTTCTTATTTAACAATCTGGAGAACAGACAGCTTGGCTTTTTTTTTCTTTTGCTGAATAGAGACAGGGAATCCTTAGGCCATAGAATCATGAACTAAACTCTCATAATGAAAAGAGGAAGAGAAAATACATCATGTTGTTTACAATCCATAAATCTGCTTTTCATTTATCAACCTTTCAACAACATGTAGAACTAGAATACCTATTTAGAGCTATTTTCTCTTGACTGCCTGCTGAGATGCCTGATTAGTTTATAGTTTTTTGTTTTTTTTTTATCAAAGATCAATTTTAACTTTATACAAAAGAAAAAAGAAATAAACAAACTGATAAAGACTAAGTATATATTTTGAATTCTAGTTTTATTTTAAATCATTAGATAAGAATATTTTACTAATGTCTTGCCACCCAATTCCAAACTTTTCATTCAGCATCTAGTATAGATTGTGGCATGTAGTTATTGAGTAAGTCTTTGTTGAGTGAATGAATGAATGAATGAATGAATAAGAGAAGGCTCATGCTTTTATGGAAAAGTAACAAACATTTATCTAAAAGCATAAGAAATTACTTAAGAACTTAAGAAATTACTGTTATTCTTTTAGTGGCATACATAAATAATTGTGTATGCCACTAAAAGAATAACAGTAATTTCTTAAGTTATGTACTAACATTAAATGATATGGAAAATTACATTGGAGAGATCTCAAGAGCCAAGTAACAACAATGACTATACCAGCTACAACATTACTGTGAAACTAAGGTCTTCAACGTTTCCTGAAAACTAAGAAAGATTTTCAGTTATGAGACAATTAACTAAAAAGAAGAAGAATCTGAATAAACTGAATTACAAAACAACCGACCAAACAACTGCAGTGTAAAATTCAAATGGTAATTTAAAGGATCTGAAGAATCTTTAAAGATATAGAAATTTTCTTCTTCAGTTATAACTACTTTCAGTCCCTGAAGAGCTACATCATGTGATTGACATGACTCCTTCCACTGATGCATATGGAATTATATATATACTTTCCCATTTAATCTGTGAACTCTTGTCCATGCTGAGGGACTTTCTCTAGCTCATTTGACAATAGTTATTGTTTGCCCTTTATTCTCAAAGAGGATCATGACATAAGGAAAGTGATATCCATGACATGCAAGTGAATAGAATTAGGTGAGGGAGGGCTGTGCAAGGTCATCAGTCATTTGGTCCATTTGGGTCCAATGACAAGATTAAATGAAGATGATTGGAGATGGCCCTCTGATAATGGATACAAATGGAGAATGTGAGCTGCCCTTTTATTATTCCTTATTCTTGTCATATAATAGATCATTTTCTTTTCAAAGAATTCATATTTTTTAGTAACATCCTTTTTTGGACTGTATTTTTATTTTAAACTAGAAATATAATTAAATAACCAGATATTTGACCTGACGGGAAAACTATCTAATATCAATTTCTTTATAATAACTTATCCCAACTGAGAGACAAAGATTACCCCATACATACAAAAAAGTTATGAAATCATCCTTCCTTTTACAATGATAAAAGAAAAACATTGAAATTATCCAATCAAACTAGGTAGACAAGGATTTTGTTGTTGTTAAATAATGAGAGCAAAATAACTTTGGAATAAAAAAAAATAAAAGTTGAATGAACATATTACTAATAGAGAAAAAAAGATATTTTACAGAACCAATTTGTTTACTCCCCCCATCATTTCCAACTGATGTTGATCAAAACATATCTTTGGCCATTTAGTTAAAAATATGTTATGCCTGTACATATACACATTACTTTATGTATGTACATAAAGAAATGGAGATAAAAAAGAGACAGAGGAAGTGAATAAAAAAAGAGAGAAAACTATACTGCAATAAATACTGCAGTTTGAATGTGGATGAAACAAGTCGTTGTTTTCTAATTATGAAAGTAATTGTTTTCCTTGGGAGCACAGTTCTGGAGTAGAGTTGCAAGTTCTCTTCTGTTGCTGGGATACACAAATTGTATCTTCATCCTCTATTTTCAATTGTGCAGGTGTGTCTATTTCATTAACTGGCTGCCCATCAAATCAGAATCTGATCTGCCTCATTGACAAAACCTGTTATTCATGCTAGACTTTCATTAGTTTACTAAGTGGTATGTGTCTATTAAAGTATATCACTGAACCATTTTGCCCTGCCACCTTCAAATTAATGTGGTCTTTGTTTTCAATCTTGAGTCCTTCCTTAGGTTTCTCATCCTGGGCATGCCTCAGCTACTGCTTCACAAAAAATGAAGCAGATTGGTCCATGCCATGGGAATGGGGGGAGAAGTAGTAATGGTGGGATCAGGATGAGGAGGAAAACAAGGAGAAGAGAAATTATAATGATGATGATGATGAGGAGGAGATGGATGTGAAGGAGGAGGAGAACTGATAACATGATATTTCTGTAATCCTTAGTTGATAATATATCACAGCATATTCACTCAAGCCTACCATTATTTTTTGTATGACTTTCAAACTAACTTCTTCACAGGTTGTGTATTACATGATTTAGTAATCATATAGCGCCACAGGAACAGTAACACAGTACTTAAAGAAACAATCATTTTTTAGAAGATGAGGTAAAAAAAAATGAAAAGAAACCGTTTATTAGACAATGTGGGCTACTTCAAAAATGTCTAATAGTTGGATTCCAAATTTTAAAATCTCTCTGTAGAGGAATCCTTGAGATTATTTATAGCAATGTAGAGCATTGTTATCCAGGGATTCTCAAACTACGTACGGGCCAGATGCAACCAGCCAGGTTATGGCAAATGGGCTGAGGGGCGGAGACAGAGTGTGAGTTTTTGTGTTTACTATAGTCCAGCCCTCCCACAGTCTGAGAGACAGTGAACTGGCCCCCTATTTAAAAAGTCTGAGGACAACTGTAAGGTCATTAGACCTTTGGCAAGAGATAGGACCTTCAAGTCATAATTCACATATTCCCTTAACTACCTTTTCAGATCTGTTTCATAATTCTTTCCTCCACACAGTCTCACCTTCAGCCACATAGAATGATTCTCTCTTTCCTGGGCAAGCCCTTGTTTATTCTGTTCTTTATGCCTAGAACATCCTTCCTCCCTTCTTTTGATTATAGCAAAATAGATCTGGAGAACTCTGAGGGCATCTAGACCAACTTTCTAGTTTGTGAATGAAGTAACTGAGACCTAGAGAGATTAAGTGATTAATATAGTGCAGGGCTGATCTTGTGAGTTTACAATCCACATCTGACACAGCTGTGAATCATTGGGTAAGTCGTTTAACACTTAAAGCACTTAGGCAACCATCTAAGACTGTGAGTTACAGAAAAGGTGCTGACTTGTATTAATAGAGAGAATTTCATTATTTAAGAGTTCTCTATAACAATGAAATTACAAGCACAGGTCCTACTCCTAATTACATCTCCAGTAGGTAAATATTAGATTGGGATTTGAACCCAGACCCTTTGAATCCAAAACATATTTTTTCCCCGTGTAACACATAGCCTCCCCTTAGGTTATTCAATTCCTACCAATCCATTAATTAACAATTTGAGTGTTGCTTTGTGAATGAAACCTATCCTGATATCTGTCAGAATTATACCTTTCAGACTCAATGTAGCACTGTTTCATTTTTTCCCCTTATAAGCTTGTTATATAACATTGTATAATATTATTATTATTATTATTATTATTATTATTATTATTATTATTATTATTATCATCATCATCAACATCCTTTCAAAAGATAGCAAGTTTCATTAGGACAAGAAGACTTTTATATCTATACTTTGCATCTTATGCTAGTTCATAGCACAGGATTATGAAGGAAATCAAGCATCTCAAAAATATCCACTCAGTTGAATGGAAATATCTTCAATAATAACTCATGACTATTTTCTGCAAGATGTCTTCTAGGCTGCGAAAACTCATATTTCTATGAAAATTACTTCTTTCTCTCAAGTGAGCTAATTAAATTCCCTGGAGAGATTCATCGATGGACTCATATCTTAGTTTGTAGGGGATCAATTTCCTGTCTGTGCTGCCCTGGAATACATACACCACTTCCCAGAACATTGCCTGGTGTCGAAAAGCCTAAGGACAGCAATGACGCCTGAGAGACACCCACAAGCACAGCAATGCCAGCCAAAGATGGTAGTGTGCCCATGACTTCCCAGAGAACAAACGAGCCATATGGACAGCTTGGGCTCTTTGCCATCCATCAGCCAAGAGTAGGCCGCACTGTATAGCAACTTAGTCCTAATCTACATCTATGTTTCAGCAGAAACCATTTCCATACTGAATGGTCTGCTGGTCTCAGATAAGTCCTCCTTTCAATTGGGAAGTGGACTGTGAGAAACCACATAGACAGAAGCCATTGCTTTTCAGGGCCACCTACTGCTTTGATATATTCATTGATATGCCCCTTTAATGAGAAAAAAATCCTGGCCCCCATCTTAGCTCATATGGCCAGGGTAGCAAAGTCAGCTACTTTAAAACATCTTTCATATGCAAAAAAATTAATTCATAGAGTCTGGCTCAGTAAGTCTACGTTTTAACCTCTAAAGAATTAAGGGAAAAAATCAGGACTTTTCCCCCTCCTATAGTGCAATTAAGTATACTGAGCTCATTCTAGTTCAATAGCAGCAATTTATCCCAAAAGTATTAGTTCAGAAATAACAGCAGAATAGCCAAGCACTCCTTACCCATCCCTTCCTTCTCTTTTTTCTTGGTCTTTGTCTGTCTGTCTTTTCAGTCCCTACTTCTCTCTGATAAAGCTCTGCAAATATCTAAATCAGAAAGCTAAGTACTCTGACTGAAAGCATTATGTGAGAGGTGGGGATGAAGAGGCTCTACATTTGGTCTTATTGAATTAACGTGAAAGTCAAATTATTCTCTTTTCCCTCAAGCATCTGTCAACTTATTATTATTATTTACTTAGTAAGTTTAAAAACTCAAATTTCTTACAGTGGAATTATACTATCCAACGAAGGTTCTGATAAGATATCTCCTTACCCCATAAATTAAACTGGATTATATATGTAATTAATTGGCTAATTTTATCCTTTATGGGTAATAGTATGAGTATTATAGATAAAATCATTCATTCATTCAGCAAATATATTTTCAGTAGAATGTAAACTCCTTGAGGGTAGAAATTTCTTCCTTTTTCTAAGGTCATTCTTAGCCTCAGCTGAGGAGAGTATCTTGAATGTAGGAGGCATGTAATTAATAATTTGTTAAACATGCTGCATTGAGCTGATTAATTTCCCCGCATCCATCTTTTTATGTCACTCATGAAGTAGGAAAAGGAAAGAGCATAATGTTTTTGTACTGTTTTCCTATTATGGAACTCAGACCAGTATTCTTAGTGTATATATTTCTACTTCAACCAGAATCATCAAGGCCGGGCACATTCTGAGATAGGTATATATCTCCTTGTATGGTAGGCACTTTGAGGAACGATTGGAATATTTAATGATCATTTGCTTTTTAGAGAGATCCTTACAGATTGAGGGTAGCTGAACTAAAATGGGAACTTAGCTTAAAACATTATTTGACTTGTCTGGGAGAGTGTTTAATAGAGTAGCATGTATCTGAGTGCCTAACCAATGCTCTACAAAAGCTACGACAAGCCCATCATAGATAAAAAAGAAAGGAAAGTTGTATGTATACTTTGGGAAGCCTGGGACCAGAGGGCAAGGTAAAAAAAACACAACTCAGCTGGCCACAATGAATATATACATTTGTGTAACATTTCCACTTCACTCATTTGGATATTCAGGAAATGAGTTAGAGAAACTTGGATTAAAGGAACGAATCATTTTGGAATGATCTATTTTTCATTTCCTACTTTATTTTTTGTATTAAAAAGAGTGGTAGATTTTATTTATTTTTCTCATCACTCAAAGTGGTAATAGAAGTTACGATCAAGAAGGGGTTGAAATTTTAAGCTGAAAACTTATTTTTTTTAAAGAGAAGCCTTATAACACATTTGTATTACCTCGGCTGTTAACAATGTCGGTAGGTGGTAAATTGCCCCCAAACCATTATTACATGGGGGAAAAGAAATAGTGTGCCTGTTGCCATGGAGACTTGAGACTCTAAACTAAGATTTATAAACGCATATGCCGATCCTTTTCATTGTCTGAAAATATTGCTAAGTAAATCACTTAACCTCTGGGGTCTCAGTTTCCTTATCTGTAAAAGGAGGACATTGGCTTAAATAGTTATCAGCAAGAATCCCAGCTCTAACATTCTATTAGTCTATAATTCCAAGTTTTTGGTCATGGAAATAAAGACAATAATAAAACTAAACGAAAAAGACAAGAAACATCAATGTCATTAGTGGATGCATTTAACAGCCGTTTGCTATCAAAAGGCAGAGAAGGGTACTAAATACAGTTCCTCTTCACAGAATACTCATGCAAACTAAGAGTTACCACTCTTGGCCTCCATCTTGTGCCACTGTCTCCCACAAGCTCATTTGTGTTGAGTTAAATTCCCTAAGCAATAATTTTTACATTTTGAAGAAGCTGTGAAAAGGAGAAAGATAAAGGAGAAAGAAATCAAAAAGAGAACAAAAGAAGAGAATTTAAGTTGCTTTTGGTTTATGTTTTTATCTTTGCATTTCCAGAATTTAGCAATGCACCTGAACTTAGTGGATACTTAATAAATGCTATCAAATTAAACTAGAAACATCAGAAAAAAGAAATTGTGGGGACTTAGATGAGGATCTCCAAGAAAGTCATGCTTTAATAGAATTACTTCCTCTGTACAGAGATGATTAAGGGTATATACAGTTTAGAAGTTCATTAGAGTGGATAGAATGGCAGACAGATTAATAAAGGCTGATTTAGAACTGGAAAGAGTTTGGGGGATTAAAGTTCAACCCTCTCATTTTATAGAAAAGGAAACTAAAGAAAAGAAATGTGAAATGACTAGCCCAGTTTCACATGGTAAGGTGGCAAAATTAAACTAATCCAGAATTATACAACACACAATGATAGGGCATTTTGTGAAATGTATCAAAAAACTATCACTACATATAACCTCACAAATGTAATGCAAATGCTATGACTAGAAGATCCTTGATTATTGATAAAGAAATTCAGGATAAGTAATATCTATAGATGACATTGCAAAATTCCTTTTCATGGATAATTCCTTTCATGCATAATTCCTTTAGTTCCCTCCAGAAACAATACCAACAGAACACTAAACCTTACATTTCTTTCAGTGTCATTGTCAATAACATATGTGTATATACATACCTATATAGATATATACACATATTAAAAAAACTACACTGAGCTCTTCACAGATACAAAGAGATACTATATATATATATATATATATATATATATATATATATATTTATTTTACATACACATACAAGTAGATTTGAAGAAGTGGTTGTGCTTATTTTAGACAATATATAATAAATGTTCTCTAAATGGTAGAAAGTAAGTGATTTGGCATCTAGAAGGGGTATGAATTATTTCCTACTGGAAACATGGGACAGAATGAATAGAATATAGAGAGAATGGGTCTTAGTCTAATGACTAAGAGAAAATCATTGTTAGGGAAGTATCATGTAACCTAGTCCTTAAAAGATTGGTAGGATGGGGAAAGGGGAAAAGAAAAAATCTTTTAAAAGAAGAGGAAAAGAGTAGGAAAACTTTGTGGAATAGTTGTGATTGGGCGAAACACAGGATTTGTTAAGAGATAAAGCTGGAAGGGCAAGTTGGGTCTCTATTTCAGTGTCCTAAACATCATACTAAGGGATTAATCTAATTCAGTAGGCAATGGTGAACCAGTGAAGTTTACTCACCTGGTTCTCTTCCTCTTCCTCCTCCTCCTCCTCCTCTTCCTCCTCCTCCTACTCTTCCTCCTCCTCCTATTCTTCCCCTTCCTTCCTTCCTTCCTTCCTTCCTTCCTTCCTTCCTTCCTTCCTTCCTTCCTTCCTTCCTTCCTTCCTTCCTTCCTTCCTTCCTTCCTTCCTTCTTTCCTTCCTTCCTTCCTTCCTTCCTTCCTTCCTTCCTTCCTTCCTTCCTTCCTTCCTTCCTTCCTTCCTTCCTTCCTTCCTTCCTTCCTTCCTTCCTTCCTTCCTTCCTCTCTCCCTCTCTCTCTTTCTCTCTCTCTTTCTTTCTTTTTCTTTCTTCCTTCCTTCCTTCCTTCCTCTCTCCCTCTCTCTTTCTTTCTTTTCCTTCCTTCCTTCCTTCCTTCCTTCCTTCCTTCCTTCCTTCCTTCCTTCCTTCCTTCCTTCCTTCCTTCCTTCCTTCCTTCCTTCCTCTCTCCCTCTCTCTCTCTTTCTTTTTCTTCCTTCCTTCCTTCCTTCCTTCCTTCCTTCCTTCCTTCCTTCCTTCCTTCCTTCCTTCCTTCCTTCCTTCCTTCCTTCCTTCCTTCCTTCCTTCCTTCCTTCCTTCCTTCCTTCCTTCCTTCCTCTCTCCCTCTCTCTCTCTTTCTTTCTTTTTCTTCCTTCCTTCCTTCCTTCTCTTCTTTCCTCCTCTTTCCTTTTTCTTGTCCTCTGCCTCTTTTTCTTTCCCTCTCTTTATCTCAGAGAATAACCAAATCAGAGAATCTGGTAATAGTGTGCTAGACAGAAAAAGATGGAAAGGGATCTGTATAGAATCAGGGAGATCTCTATAAACTATAGTATACTATGTATAGAGTATAGTATAGTTTAATATAGTATAGGCATGGAGTTGTAATGGCAGCTAAATTGTGCAGTGGATTGAGTGCCAGGCCTGGAGTGAGGAAGGCTCATCTTGCTGAGTTCAAATGTGACCTTAGATACTTATTAGCTGTATTACACTGGACAAGTCCCTTACCTCTGTTTGCCTCTGATTCCTCATCTGGAAAATGAACTGGAGAAGAAAATGACATACTTACTTCAGTATCTTTGCCAAGAAAACCCCAAATGGGGTCATGAAGAGTCAGACATGACTGAAATGATTGAACAACAACATGGAATGGTAGTAGTTTGAGCCAGTGTAGTGATAATGGAAATAAAAAGGAAGAGGCACTTTGGAGTTATAGCATTATAGATTAAATAAAAATGTTTCAGAGTTGAGCTTGATCTAATACATGTGTTTTTTTTGGTAAAAATTTCTTTTGCAGGAAAAAGAACCATCCCCCTGTTGACCAGGTAGCTATCAATGGATCACATCTTGCTTTTATGAAAAGAGCACTGCTCACCATCTGTCTTGCCCACTATCTGTCACTTTATTTTACATCTTAAGTGCTTCAGATTTTATTCTCTTTGACTCACGTAAAAATGTATTTTATTTTTTTCTTTGAAAAAATGAAGTTTTTGATCTTGGAACCTCCTGAAAAGGAAGATGAGTTTCCAATAGCCTTTCATATTTCTGAACAAATCCTGTGCATTTATGTTTTTTGGTGATTAATAAAAGACCAAGGGAGTCTTTTATATTTATTGATGCTAAATCCTTCAGCTTGGGTAGTTCATTTTGAATCATGACCACTGGTTATAAGTGAAGGTTAAGAAGTTTGATAAGTGAAGGAAGTCAGTGATGCTAGGGAAATAGTCCTTAATCAAGGATAAAAGAAGAATTGTTGATGATGCAGCCATTATCATAGAAGCCTGAATAGTGCCTGCTAGTTACATGCATATCCTATGAAGGAAGCTCATGTATTCCTTAGCTAAGCACCAACTGAGAGAAAATAAGAATCGGTTATAGAAGATTTAGATCTGGAAGTCAATTTGAGATATCACTGAACTAATGGCTTTCTGATATGATGTAACATGATAAAGTGGAAAATGTAATATTTGGTCTAGAAATTCTGGTCCTGCTTCTGGCACTTATTTAGTTGAGGGGGTGTGTTTTCTCATCTGCTTGATGAAATAATTAGATGAGGTACTCCACCATTTCCACTTTGACCTCTAAAATGCTAAGAGAACCTAATTACTCTCAAAAGACCATCTGAGAAAGAAATTCTACTAGCAATCCTTAGTACTTCAGAAAGGATTTCACTGCCAACTTAACACTTGAAATTGTAATTTCAGATATTCTGTCTCATTCTAAGGAGAGAATGACAAAAAGTGCACAAAGATAAAAACCAAGATTTTTTTTACTGAAGCAATTGGGGTTAATTGATTTGTCCAGGATCACACAGTTAAGAAACATTAAGTATTTGAGGTAAATTTTAACTCAGGTATCCTGACTTCAGGGCTGGTGCTCTATATATTGCACCACCTAGCTGCCCCCAACACAATTCTTGTAGGAGAGAGCTAGGATCCAATTTTTTTTAGTATTGTATTCATTTTGATTTCATTATTGTTCCTCTTCTTCTGTCTCTCCTACAAGTACATTCATATTTATCTTGAACAAACTTCTTTTATATCTTTTTGCCTTTTTCTTTAGGTATAGATGAATCTCATCTCTGTCTCTGTCTTTCTCTCTGTTTCTCACTTTCTCTCTGGCTATCTTCCTCTCTTTTCTCTTTCTCTCCTAATTTTTTACTTTAATCTTATTAGTTTATTATTAATTTCTATATTTTATAATAACATCTAGTGTACATATCTCATCCAAATGCAGGATTTTGGTGATGCTCAACTATATTACAGGTATAAGATTTTAAGTAAGTTCTATGAAGTTACAAATTGTAGGAGTTTTTTTTTAATATTACCAGTATCTAGCACAATACTTTGCACAAAATATGTGATTAATGATTTTGAAGTAAACTAAGTTTAGAATGACATAACTAAATGTAGTCCCAAATAGTCAAATTAACATCTTTTAGATTAATTATAAACTTTCAAATAACGCTTGTGAAATAAAGCTGTTTATTTTTACAGATTTTTTTGTGTCTTCCCAAAACAAGAATATTAAAATGTGGCATGAGATCAGTCTTGAATTATGAAGAATAGAATTTCAGAAGTAGAAGGGATTTCAGAAGCCATTGAGTTCCACCCACATCGCTTCTTCTGAAGGAAAGATCCTTGATAAACAGTCATTGAGGCTTAAATTAAAGACTTTTAGTGAGAACTCACCACGTCTTGGTGCAGCCCTATCTGCTTTTGTTTTGCTCTAGTTATTAGGAGCTTTTTGTGACATAAAGTCAAAATCTATTTCTCTGTAACATGATCCATTGATTCTCATTCTGTCCTCTGGGGCAGTCTGATTCTTCAGACATGTTCTTTTGTTTTTAGGCTAAATATTCCCAGTTCCTTCAGTGGATGGTCATTTGTCATGCTTTTGATTCCCTACATCATCCTACACACAGTCCTCTGTACACTTTTATCAACATACTGTCCCTACTAACATGTTGTTTTCAGAACTAAAGAACTTATCTCAGTTTTAATGTGAGTTGAGTACAGTGAGACAACAGTCTCCCTATTCTTGGATAATGAAGGATGACTAGAAGATGTAGGTGGATAGAATCTAAACTTGGAATGAAGAAGATCTGAGTTCAACTCTTTCCTTAGATATTTGCTAGTTATATGATCCTGGCAACTCTCTCAGTCTTATTTTCTCTATCTTTAAAGCAGGGATAACAAAAGTACCTACTAAACAGAGTTGTAAGGATCACTTGAAATAATAATAATAATAATAATAATAATAATAATAATAATGATAATAATAATGATAATGATAAGTTTAAGTGTGGTCAGAAACAGGTGGAACATATTTCTCCTAGTTTTTGATATAATGAACATGAAGCCATTCTTTCTCTTCATCAAAATCTACTCCCTTCTCAACCTTTTTTCAAATTCCAAAGGGATAAGATACATCCAGAATGGTAGTAGAACACACCTCTTCTACTTGCCTCTACCTTCCCATCTTCTAACCTCTCCTCCACCAAACTTTACAATAAAAAAAAGACTTTCCTACTACATCAGGGTTCTTAATTTTGTTTTATTTTCATGGACTCTTTTGGTAGTGGAGTAAAGCCTATGAACCCCTTCTCACAAGTAAATTTTTAATACCAATGCCAATGATATTGATATAGAATTATCAAAATGTTAAGAAACAAAAAAAAATCATATACCTCTAGTATGCCTGTACTGGAGAATAGTATTGTTTAAGAACACTTAAACCCAAAAGAAAAATAACAAATATTTTAAAGTTGGACAATATAACTTCCTCTCTACTTAAAAGCTTTTATTCTTTGAGATATGAAAATGTAAAATTAGTTGTTAAGCAAGTGTAACTTTGCAACATACATTTACTTTTTTTTTTTTAGGAGAAAGATATTCTCAAGAGAAAGGACTTTAGTTCTTATTACTCTGGACAAATGGATTAGTTGGCTTTTATAGGAAACAATGTTTCTAAAACAATTTTTTTTATTTTTTTGTGAATCCCCTCCTATCCCAATGTGCATTTGATAATAACTAAAATACAAAGCATTTAAGATAACTTAGCATGGAATGGTGAATCAAACATTAGACTTGATGTCAGTTAGACATGGATTGGAATTTGGCCTCAGATTTTGCTTGGAAAAGTCACTAAACTTTTCTGAGTCTCAATGTCTTCACCTGTAAAACAATAAAATAATATCTATAATAGCTCACAAAATTTTTGTGAAGTTCAAAGGAGATAATGCAAACTGATTTGCATTTGTTAGGGAACTCTATGTTATCTTCTGTTACGATTGTATGAACTATTCTTGTATTTTTCAATGTGTAAATACAGAGTTTTTTTTTTTTAATGATAACTGACTTATAGAAAGACTAAAAGCATGACAAAACACAAAATACGATTATAGATGCTATTCAACTATCCACTGAAAACCTAATGGTAACTCTCCTAATAATCTTTTCTAATTTATTATATCTTATTGATGTCATTTAACAATTTTTGAAAAATATTATAAACTGAGCACATAAATTGTTTTGAAAAAACATTTTGGTAAATTCACATATAACAGATTCATAATAGACTGTGAAAGAAAATTGAGTTATTTTATGGCCATCTGAACTTTGAGACTGACTCATGATAGGTTGGCCATATATACTTCTATTATATAGTTCACCCAATGTTATTGTATAGAGAAAACAGGGCTAAAATATATTCGACATTTCTGATCCAATGTAAAATAAGAAAAAAGCACTTATTGAGTGATTGTTGCATTTCAGGCACTGTTTTAAGAGCTAGAGATACAGATAAAAGTAATCAATAGCCTTAGCTTCAAAAAGCACAAAATGAAGAGTAAAGTAAGAAGAATCAAGAGAACATTGTGTACAGTAACAGTAATATTGTTTTAGTAAAGACGTTGAGTGACTGAGTCACTGTTTGACTATTATAAATATACAAGTTAAAGAACATATAATGATGATATCTGCATCAATGGAATTTAATAAATAGACACATATATATATATAATTTAAATACACACACACACATATATATATGCATACACATACCTATTTCTGTCTAATGGTAGTCATCTTGGTGGGGGAGGAACAGAAAAAAAGACATTTACATGATTATCTTTTCATAAATTTGGAGGGAATAGCAAATTGTTCACGGTAGATTTGAAGTTTCATGTGCATTCATCTTTTTTTATTATATGGTGTTATGGAAATGCTTGCTTTGTTCCACAAATTGAAACTAAAATAACATTTTGGAAGTTCCAATAAGGAAAGGAAATACATATAGATATGATGAATGGATGGTGGTGGTAGTAGGGATAGTAATAGTAGGAAGGGATAATTGTAGTATGGGCAGCATAGTTTGACGATATCTAGGAAATGACTTTCAAGGGCTGGGATCAGGCATGCTAAGGTTAAAGTTCATCAAGAAGAGCCTAGGATTCCAGAGAAGGGAGTTAAGTTCTGCTGGGAGAAGTATATAGAGGAGAAGGAGAAGGCTGGAGGTCAGATAGTAAATACTTGGAGATGCTTGGGAAGTATGTGGTCCTCCAAATCTCAAATTTTATGGTTCTGACTTGAGATATTTTCACTGAGATTTAAAAGAGTTTTGATCCATTAGTCTCTATTTTATATTCTATTTTCCTAAAAGCCATTACCTGATATTAGTACACACAAAATATAATTTTTTAAATTAGAAGCAGTCATCTTCAACCACTACCCCAAAAACAAACAAAACCCAAATTCAATAACTTAATAATCATTTAATAATTTATCACATAAACACTTGATAATTATTAATAACAAGTTAAAGCTTTGTAAAGCTTATTCCCATTGATTTTGCATGAAATATTTTAAAAGAAATTATTGAGGTCTAGTAACTTGGGGGCTTTATTGTACTCTACTTCTTGCAAATAATTTATTGAAGCATGTAGATTGAACCTCCATAAATCCAGGGATTCTACCACTGTTTCTCTCTCCTGAAAAGTGAACAGATGATCCTTTACTTAGTGGGAGAGGGCAACGTTGTTCTTGGCTTTGATTCACCATTTCAAGGTTTCTCCAGAAAGTCCTCATGCTTCCTTCAGATTCTTGTGTACTCTGAAATCTAGTGACAGTATAGTAGAAAGAATGGGATATTGTTGGGCAAAGAAACAGGAAAGGATATAGGTAATAATTCAGATGAGAGATTCCCCTCAGATATTCCTCCTCTGGATGGGATTAGAGGGAAGTAAAGGTTGCTTACACTAGCATTTTCTCCAGAATACTTTGGAGAGTCAGAACCAATAAGCTAAGCTTCTATAAAGTAGTAAGTAGAATATATAATGAGAGTGAGTGGAACAAATTCAAAAGGGAAGATGGGATTTAGGAGTTGGGATGCAGCTGTAGCATTAGAACTACTGTAGCTTATGTCTTCATTATGGTGATGAATATTATTCCTGTTATCATAGGTTATAGTTTGGATTCTTTAGAATCCTCACAGACAGCACAAAACAGTTTTAGGAATGAGTGACAGCCATCTGGAATCCAACAAAAATCACATACCATAGTCTAGAGAAGATTTTTTTGTTTGTTTGTTTTTAACCAATTTCTCATTACCAGAGAAAGAATGCTAGCAGACATCAGAACCTTGACATCATCAAGCCTGTGGCTTCATCCTGGTTGACTTTTTGTGAGTGAGAAGAGAGTCATGAAGATAATTAATGTTCTGAACAAAAAAAAACCTAGATGAGGAAGACATGGTTCAACTGGTGAATAATAAATAGCAATAGAGAATATTACTAAATAATCACTGAGGCATCTTGTCCTAATATGTAGACACATACACATATACACATATATACACACTAAAACTACCTGTGAGGAAGGGAGTCAAACCAAGCTAGAGCTTATCAAAAATTCATGTGTTCTTAAGAGAGTTGGATAGCTAACTCCACGCTTTGCATATGGTGTACACTATATATTGACTTTCTAGTTTAAATATTTACAAAAATACATGATTTAGCTGAGAGAAAAGAAGACAAAATTTGGGCAGATGGCTACTTCAGATAAATGCAGAGCATGCACTACTGTTGCCACTGATAAAACCTTGATATACAATAGTTGCTGCATCAAATTAAAAAGGACAGAGACGCTATAGTGGCAGACGCTAAGAACAAGCTGCTGAATTTTTAGTAGTCCTAAGAATTTATCATGGTAATAAGCGATTTTTAGGAGATGTGGTGTCAGCTCTGCATTAAATATAAACAGTGTGATATTGTTACTGAAACAATATTTCTCACTGGGAGAATAGGAAGGAAAAAAATCTCCTTCTATTCCTTTTTTACACATACCCTATGTCTAGCCCACCTGACCTGCTTTCTGTTGCCTATACACAACACTGCTGTTTTCCACTGCTGTATCTTTGCTCACAGGCTGTCCTTTATGCCTATAATGCATTCCTTTCTCACCTTTGTTTCTTAGATCCTGTTGAAGTTCAGAAGAGAATTATTCAGGTAAGTATTCTGACACTATCAGCTGGGGCAGCAAGAAAAAGTCCAACCATGAAGCTATAATACCAATAGATGTCATATTCCTCTGCCAAGCACTTAGGGCTTAGCATGTCATCACCAAAAATATATAAAAATTTCAGCTGAATTAGGTTTTCAACATCAAAATTTTACAATAATAATGTTTTACCAATGGCCATCAGAGGTCATATCAGAAAAGGTAAAGAGCCCCATTGCTCAAATATGTGTTTTTCATCTATGTCAAAACTGCTTTTATAGTTTTCAGATACATGTGAGTAACTAAGGGCAACATTTGGAAGTGCTCTCGTAAAACCACTCTCATCCAATTATGAAATTCAGGAACCAACAATGAACTCCATTGCGGATTTTGTAAAGTACATAGTGAATAAAATTGCAGACTTTGTAAGGTACATATTGAGAAAGTGCTCTGCGGAGTTCTCTCTGAGGGCAGGTAAAATCTTATAAAGGTTTCCTAGCCCTTTGATATGCGTATTAAAGTAGGAAAAACAGCAGCATGGGCTAAATTTATTTCTCCCATCTGTACTTCCAATTTTGCAGTGAGAATTCTGTTTTCCATCCACATACAAACTTCCATTTGTGTTAATCAAAGTTACCCTGAAGGAGCTGGTCATCTTCACATAGCAGTTGAGGAAGTCTCAGGGAGGATCTAGGCTATGCACTTTGCCTTTGAACTATAAAATAAACAAATGAAGGAGGCCTTTTAGCACTAGATAAAAGGCTAAGGGGTCATTTTAAAGGAGATCCCAAATGGAGTACAAATTTTTCAACTTCCTGTGAATTTGAGTACCTTTGCTACTATGGGTGGTAAAATATCTATCCATTAGAGCTGTTTCAAGGGGAGTAAACACATCTGTGGGATGGGGGGTGAGCAGAGTTGTCTGTGTTCAAATATAAAGCATTTCAAAAGACCATAGCTGCAAGGGACACCACCTAACCTACTCCTTCCTTTTAGAAAAACAAACAAACAAACAAAATAACACCTGAGGCTTAAGAAAGTGAAATGATACTACAAGTTTTCCAGGTAGTAATAACAGAGACAGAAAGGATTTGAATTCTTAAAGACCTTTTAACTCCAAATCTAACTCTTCCGACTATGTTGCTTTGTCTTTTATGGTACAGAGGAAAAAGCTTTCAATTTGAGTTGGGAGACCTGGGTTCAAATTCACAATCTACTAAATGTAAGCTATGGAATTTTGAACAGGTGACCACTTCCCTAGAACTCAATATTCTCTGTAAATGAAAGAGATGGATTCTAATCTCAGGTCCTTTCCCGTTCTACGTCAATGTTCCTTCTAAGTTTATGTGTTCAAAAAGGTAACAAAGAAGGGTGTTATTTTACTCCCTCAATTTGAAGAACAAAATGATACAGAGATACTGATATTTATTTTCCTGTAGCACAAGTCTAATCAATTCCTTTCATTCAATAAACTCCAGCAATTCCCTGTCACCTGCAGGATCTTATATAAAATTCTGTTTGGTATTTAGATGTCTTTATAATTTATATTATAAGATAATTCTCCTTCATGTCATCTGTGATGTAGACATATTGGCTTATTATTTTCTACTTCCCACCTCCATGCCTTTGTCCTGGCTGACCCCTAACCCCTAAAATTTATCTCTTTCTCTTAGAATTCAGTTTACTTTATCTAACTCAAATGCCACCTTCTAAACCATGGGTTGCTTCTTAACCTGTGGTCTGTGAACTGGTTTTAAAAATATTTTAATAACTATATTTTAATGTCATTGATTTGTTTTGTAATTGAGTAATTTGTAATTTATTGTAATCCTGTGTATTTTATTTTATGCATTTAAAAGTATTTTGTTATAAAAGGATCCATTCATTGACTGCCATGACTCACAAAAGATTAAAAATCCCTATTGTATCAGAAGGTTTTATTGTTTTTCATGGATACTAGATAGTGAACCCCTTCCCCAAACCATCTTATATTCATTTCGCATATACTATGTTTATGCTTAAATATTACATTTTGTCTACTCTATTAGAGTGGAAGCTCCTTGAGGACAAGACCTATTTAACTTTTATCTATTTGTTCCTAGTACTCAGCACAATGCCAGATACAAAATAAACATTTGCCAAATCATCATTAATTGATTGGTTAAGGTATGGGTTTAGGCTAGATGGCTTCCAAAGTCTCTTTGGGATTTTGAAATTTAATGACGTCCCCTCACATTACTAAGAGTACTTGTGTACCCATATAAACATAAAGTTGGGAAAAGAAGAATGATACAGAAGCAATAGAAGTTAAGAGAATAAGGGAAAGAATATAGGAATAGGATAAAGCTTTCTATGTGAAATATTTGACCCCTTTTTTCCTCTTTTTTTTTTCTTCTTGATTTAAGGATGCAATTTTTCTATTCTCCTCCTCTCCCAGCAGGCATCCTCTGCATGCAACTCTGAACATATGGCATTTCTAGCTTCTCACCCAGCTGGGACATTATATTTCCTTATAATATCTGCTGCATGGCAATGCAATAAACAGCTCCCTCACTTGTAGTTGAGCCCCAGATTGATACTGAAGAACCATGTAACTCACTTCACCACCAACTATAACAAAACACCTCAAGCTGAAAGAATTTTTAAAAGAAAATCAACATAACTTCCTTATCCAATCCCATCCCCCACAGGGCAAGTGGTTTCCAATTCAGACAAATATTTCATCCTGAGTTTACATCATCATATCATAGCCAGGCCTTTAATCAGTTTTTAAACCAGTTAGTTTTATTTCATATATGGTAATCAGTTGCTTGAGTGGCAGGTTTGGTACTAATTAAATCCATGATGCCCCTGGATTACTATAGTTCTGACAGTATTTTCCCACAAAAAAGCATAACAAAGCTACCTATGGTAGAAGGTATAAACAAGAGAACAGGAATTGGTCTTCTTTTATTCCTTCTTTGCAACCCCCAAACCCCCACAAGAGCATTTCCTTGGATTTAGGAAGTATCTTGGCTAGGAAGAAAATTGAGGGGAAAGGATAGCAAGTTGTTAATTGTGGGAATTGAGTAAACCACACTGATTCCATCTTGTGACTCAGTTTTGGAGCTAGCTTCATTCCCTTCTTATGCAGAGTCTAGTCCAATTTCTGTTCTGTGAGAAAATTTCATTCAATTATGGGAATTGGGAGAAATCCTTTTTGTATTGTTAGAACCTAGCCCTTCATGGTTGAGAAACTGGACAACCTCTATCTGATGCTCAGAGGCTCTTAACCAAGGACATCAATTATGTTGTGAGGGACTGAGTTTGTGACTCTCTGATGACTGCACTTAAAAATCTCTATATTTCTGAGTTATAGCATAGCTAGGTCAAAGCTCCCTTCTCTAAATGACGCTCTTCCTTTCCTTCATATCAATTCATGTTAAAATAATCTTTGTAAAAACACATTGTAAACCTTAAAGCACTATATAAATGCTAACCAATGATAACAATAAAACACTAATCTATGAGAAGTCTTTTGGTACTAAATGGGACTCCAACATTGAGGATTATTTGTTTCATGATATATTTATTTCATATACTATATATCAAAGGATGACACCCTTCTCTAAGGATTTCAGGCAGCTGGGTAGCATAATAGAATAGAATGTTGGGAAGAGTAACTATATCATCATGGACAATTCACTTAACTTTTATTTGCCTGTTTTCTGAACTGTGGCACCTATTTTGCAGAGTTCTAATGGGGAAGTATGATAATATTTGTAAAGTACTTGGCATAATGTCCGTTGTATAGTAGGCAAAATATAACTGTTTATTATCTTACATTATTCCCCATCATCAAGGCAAATAGAAATTTACTCTGCAGTTGGCATAGTGGTTAGTGTGTTAAATTTGGTATCAGAAATACTCAGGTTCAAATCTTGGTTCTATTATTAATAGGGAAGTAACTTATTCTTTCAGAATTTATTTATAAAATAGGAATAATAAAATCTATAGAACTTGCTTTATAGTATAAAAGGCTCTAATGAAATAAAGTTTCTAAAGTGTTCTACAATTTTAAAATAGTTTATATAAATGTCTTCTTATTATTATGAGTGATCTAGGTATGCCTATCAGTTGGGGATGGCTGAATAAGTTATAGTATATGAATGTAATTGAATATTGTTGTTCCATAAGAAATGATGACCAGGATGATTTCAGAAAAACCTAGAAAGACTTACATGAACTGATGTAAGTGAAGTGAGCAGAACCAAGAGGACATTGTACACAGTAACTACAAGATTATGTGATGATCAACTGTGATAGACTTGGCTCTTTTTAACAGTGAGGTGATTCAAGGCAATTCCAACAGATTTGTGGGGGAAAGTGCTATCTGTATCCAGGGAAAGACTATGGAGATTGAATGATAAGCAAAGCATAGTATTTTCACTTTTTCTTTGTTGTGATTGTTTGTTTGTTTGTTTCTCATCTCTTTTCCCTCTTGATATGATTTTTCTTGTGCAGCATGAAGAATATGGAAATATGTTTTAGAAGAATTGCACATGTTTAACCTATATCAGATTGCTTGTTGTCTTGGAGAAGGATAGCAAGGGAAGGAGAAAATTTTGGAACATATGGTTTTGCAAAGAATGTTGAAAGAATGTTTTTTTGTATATGAAAAAGTAAAATATTATTTAAAAAACAAACAACAAAAAAGAAATTGAGCCAGTGATTCTTGAAAACATGATAGACTATTGCTGATCAAAAAATATTCATGTGTAGAAGAAGGTTGAAGAGGGTTGATGACTAGAATAGTTTTCACTCTGTTCTAGGACACAGTAAAACTGAGTATGTAAAGAAAGATAAAATGTATCATTGCTAGGGGCCAAGCACTGCACTAAGTGCTGGGAGATACATATAGGAAAAAAGATATTCTGTACCCTCAAATAATTTACATTCTAATTGAAGACTGAAAAGCAGTAGGGAAGGGAGGAGAAGGAACTTGTTTGAAGGGCTAGTAAAAATGTCCTAAGAATCAGGAATAGATTCCAGAGAGGAATGATAGAATTCATAAGGCTGTCTTGGGTACTTCTTCAAAATGGAGCTTAGCTGACTGGAGCAACTCCAATTAGAAGAGACAGAGAGATCATATAATATGAGAAGGCATGGGGAAGAGGTTGATGGAAAATGGTGGGGAAGTCTGGAGTGTCAGCAGTAAATATGGGAGAGGAATGAAGGCATTAAATCTATACCAGGATCAAAGCCAAGTGCCAGCTTCAGCAGACTATCATCTGAACCTTTAGGGTCTGTTTCCAGTAGTATGAAAAACCTTAACATCACATTACATTTCAGATTTGTATATAAGTTAACACAAATCTATAAATTCCTCAATTATTATTATTATTACTATTTTTAAACCACCTACACTATTCCCCAGCCTTTTCAACTCCTACCCATTTCAGAGAAATCACGTCTCTGAGAAACAGGGAGTATTAAAAGTCTGTATTACATTGTAAAGCATAGGGACTGAGGATCATTTATATGATTTATAGTAAAACATCAATAATCTGCTATTTTAAGCCCCCCCCAAATCTTTGAGAAGGGGAGAGAAGCAAAGGGACTAGAACCTATTAAGTACCTACCATGTTCCAGGAACTATGCTAAACATTTTACAAATATATTCTCTCCTTGATCCTTACAATAATCTGGTGAGATATTATGCCTTTTATACCTCTGGATTAGCAATTCCTAGGAATATCCATTGCAGTCATATTCCATAAGGATCATGTTCTTAGTTTAGAAACTCTTGAAGCACACAATGCCCTTCTTCCTGTACTATGGTAATAGATAGAGACTCCAGGCATAGATCAGGACCATTGTAGATGCAAATTGATCAGTGGAAAAGTGACGGTAGCTGCACCCCTGTGCTGATCGCTGTAGAATGTCCCATAAGTCAATTGAGAAATAAATTTTGCTATTAATCTTGTGCTGATGGATATGGAGTGCTCAATAATACTCCTGAGAAATAACATGCTCTGCTTTTGTGAGCATCTCAGGCCTTTTCCTCTCAATCATGATTTGTCTTTTAGTGTAACCAATCAATCAATCAATAAGCATTTACTGAATGTTAGTGCACTAGCTAGACTTTTTAGCTTTTTTTTTTTAATTCATTTTTTTTATCTCAGCAGACTGAAAGTTGAGGGGCTACTCATAGGTCCTAGTACCACCGCCATCTCCCAGTCTTCTTGAAGTTTTACCATATTGATACCGACCTTAATAAGGACATTTAATTTTTAAAAACTCAATGTAGCTTAGAACTCCAAAGCTCTGGATCCATGAGCTTTAGTCTCTCTGATAAGCTGAGTTAATAGGTAAGCACTACCCACCTTGGCCCCTTTATAACATTTCCATATAACCTCTCAATGGTGGTTTAGATTCGTATCCTATCCTAGAACTCTTCTTCTCCCCTTTGGATTGCTTTCCTCTCTTTAATCTTTCTTCATGAAGGATGCTAGGGTATACATAAAATAATCTGAACCCTAATCATAGAAGCAGATCATGGTAATGTTGTATAATAATGTCCTATATCCTTAAAGACAAGGGGAAGAAATATTTTTCTGCCTCTCTCTCCTATGTAGGAGAAGCCAAAGACAGTTGGTATGTCCATGATGATGTAGGAAAAACAAACAAACTGCTCGATTGCCATTGCTTCACTCTGAATCATGCAGATCAGCTTTTTGTTGGCTGCAGGACGTATGTGACCCAAATCAAAAAATTCATGACATTCTACTTCCCACAGACCAAAAGAGTCAAGCCATGACAATGATTCCCTTTTGGCTGACTATTTCTTCTCTCTTTCAATGGAATAAATGGCCTTTAAAAAGTGTCTCCTAAGTCTCTTATGAGACTCAGTGACAGATGGGAAACATCCCCCACATGGTTTGAGCCAGAATGGAACTATGATATCAGCTTGTAAAAGGGACTGTTACAGAAATACACTTATGAGGCAAACTGCATCCTTGTTCACAGATAGAAGTCAATTCCTTGAGACTATAAGCATTATAGATGGCCGAAGGCAAAGAGGCTTTCCATAGGGCTAAAGTATATAATAGAAAGTGCAAAGATTACAGACGATATTTATGCTAAGAAAGACTCTGAATTGACCCATGGGTTCCAGTGAAACTGGACTACTAGAGATACTCCAATCTAGTTCTACCATAGCCCATCATACACATATCATACCATATTTACACAGACATGTGGGGGCAGCTAGGTGGCGCAGTGGATAGAGCACCAGCCTTGAATTCAGGAGGACCTGAGTTCAAATCTGGTCTCAGACACTTAACACTTCCTAGCTGTGTGACCCTGGGCAAGTCACTTAACCCCAGCTTCAGGAAAAAAAAAAATCTAGTTTACACAGACATGTGTAAATCCTCATGCCTGACATATATTCCCTTTAATTTTACTTATTAAGGTAGAAAGACAAGCTCATTGGGAAATATGTGTTTTAACTATAGTCATGGTATTCCTAGAATCTCACTGAGTGAACATAGTTAGTACTCAGGAAATGACTGTTGGATTGAATTGAATCCAGAATTATGAAAATGGATGATGGTATAGTTAGGCAGCTAAAGAGAGTGAGGGACTTGGAGTCAGGAAGTCTCTGGCTTTAAGTTTGGCTCATAAATTTACTAGCAATGTGACTTTTAGCAAGTTCCTTTAACTGTCTGTCTTAGTTTCCTGAACTGTAAAATGGGATATGTAGTTGCACGTATCTCTCAGTTTGCTGTGAAGGTCAAATGAAGTAATACATGTAAGATATGGTAAATATAATATATATATTAAATGATTATAAATGATATATAATATGATATGCATCTATAATCTATAAAATATAAATGTTAGCTGATATTATTTTTATTATTGCCTATTTACTGTTTAAAACACTAAGCCCTTGAAACACTTTTAAATAAATTATTTAGGTCTTGTTGGTGTTTGGGAACATTGAACAAGGCCAGTGATATAGACTGAAAAATTGAGTGATGGCTAGATCCAGTAATTCAATCCTTTTACTGAAAACAACTCTGACCAACAATTCCCCACCCTCACCTCCACAGGTAGAAATGTAATCGAGGTAGTTTGATTGTTATTAGACTTACATATTTATGGAGTCACTCTAAGCAGAAACATAATTAACAGTACAAAAAATGACTAAATATAAATCATAAGACATAACACACTTTCACTTAGTTTAATTAGCATTCCTACCTATGACATTGTGAAAATATAATTGAGTTATCTTGCATTTCCAATAAAAGGAAGTGTGATTCTGGGATTGAGAAAACTTTCAAAAACCACATATTATAAGACATTGGTACAGCCAATGGGCCTTTTTGGTAAGATGAAACTTTCAATTTTAATAATAATTAAATTATTATTGTCATTTTTCATACTGTCATAAATTATCATTGTCAATTAATTATTGGAAGTTGGGTAAGCAGCAAAATTATATAAATATGAATTAGGTCCATCATCCAAGCAGAAAGATAAGGGGTCCTGCTTTTGAGGCACACTGTATAGCTGAGAAGCTGCTAGAAATATTTTTGTCCATATAGCACATTTTCCTCTTTTTTTTTTTTTTTTTTTAAATCTTCTGGGCGTATTTGCCTGGGAGTTCTTAAAGGGACACATACAATCTGTGAGAAAAAGTGAGCACTTTGAGAGCTGAATATCATCAGGATTGTGGAAATGATGTCCCCAGGCCTACCTGGGTCTTAATGAACCGAGTCAGAAGGAATAGGAGATATAAAGACAATAGTAGAAAAGAGAAATTGAGAGAATAAAAGGGGTGGACTAAAAGGAAAAGGAAGCTCAGACAGGGAAGATTGAGGATAGCTAATGGTTTAGATGCATTGTGGAATCAAAGACGTGTTGAAGCTACAACAGGAGTACTCCCTAAAAGGTCTGCCTCTTTCCCAAGTTCCCCTAGCCTTCCTCGCTTGTCCAATAGCACACACTCAATTATGTTCTGCTCACCCTTTTTATCTAAATATTTCCTTTACTTTGAGTTTTGGCCTCAAATATAAAGAGATGAGAGGTTAGCTAGGTAGAAGTATAAATTAATGTTAGGGCAGAGAGCCAAAACTCTTCCTGACTGTTGGGAATTTTCCTAATTGGAGGCTCTGAGCTATTTTGATTGCACTTATTTATTTTAGTCTAAGTATCATATGAACTTCATAAAATAGCAGGAGAGGGGAACACATGGACCTGCAAAACCATCACATTTCCCTTAGGCTAAAAAGCAATCTATTGTAACATTACAGCTGATGGTTGATTAAATCCCCAGAGAAAAAAGTAGGTGGGAAGGAGAAGGTAGTGATGAGAAAAAAGATTGTACACTAAACTTTCTCTCAAATCTCAAGAGAGGTAAGAAATGCCTGGAAAAGATTCGGTTCTACCCTTATCCATTCTGGAAGAAGGAGCAGAAAGAATTCAGTAACCAACCACTATACCCGTACCCCACAAGTGCTATAAAAGTATTATTATTTCCACTTTACAAATGAAAAAAAAAAGGGTTAGGAACATCAAATCACATCATATAGTTATTGAGTGCAAAAACTGGAACTCAAAACCTAGCTGACCCCAAATTATATCATAGCACACTAGGATATTAAGCAGAGGAGTTACATAATGCAATATTTATATAATTTAACCTGGTAGCTTTGTGCAGGATAGATAGGAATGGGAAGGGATAAATGTCAGTAGCTAGTCAATAAATATTTATTAAGTACTAGGTATTAGAAAGAATCATATCACCACATACAAAATGAGGAGAGCCAGAATGAGACCCTATTGGCCCATTATCAATGAGATGATGTACTATTAATACAATACTATAATATTACAATAAATACTGCTGTACCATAGTCCAATTTTAGTACTATATTAGTACAATAAGTATTATTATATTAGCTAAGTGGGGCAGTACCTAGAGTGCCCTTCCTGAGTCGGGAATACTCGATTTCAAATCTTGCCTGAGATACTTATAAGCTGTGTGACCTTCAGAAATAAACTTAACCTTTCCCAGCCTCAGTTTCCTCATAAGAAAGGGTTGGTCTAAATAGGCCCTTCAAAACCCTTAGATTCCAAAATCCTAAGTACTAAGCACTCATTTACATGAGAATGTTCCATCTTCTTTCTCCCTCGTGGTCCCCCTAACGATAAATGTCATGCTTTTGCAAGATGACTAGACAGTGTTTAGAATTCAGGCTCTAACTTGGAAAGGGCATTTTTACATTATAGAGGTAACATGCAAAGCTCAGTCCTCCATTCTTGCCATCATTAGCCCTATCTTCTAGCAACTCAGCTAAACCAGTTCCTAATATTTCTAATGCTAATGCCTTAACATAAGATCCATATAGGGCGACTGCTTCGAAGGTAAAATTACTTTGCAACATGTTCTTATTGGCAATCAGTCAATAAACATTTAATAAGTACTTATTAAATACCAGATATTGTGGTAAGCCCTGAGGAGACAAAGTACAAAGGAGACAAAATACAAAAAAGGGGAAGTCTCTTCTTTCAAGATATTTACAATCTCTGACAACACATGAGAGGAAGCTGAAACAGGAGGGTAGAAGGTGAGAGAGAAGGGAAGCTATGGGGGCAGGTGATGGTGTGTACCTTGATGGGAACTAATGTCTGGCTGAGGGTCCTCCTTAAAAGAAGGATTTGCAGGTTTAATGGGCTTTCTGTAAATAAAGTCCTTTGAATGTGATGTGATATGGACCTATCTTATAGCAAATTTTTCTAGTGAATAGTATCAAAAAGGATCCCAGTTTATTAACTCATATGTTATATTGTTTTATATTTAGAAGCAATATAGAACAATAATATAATGGTGTAGTAGATAGAGTGCTGAACCTGGAGTCAAGAAGACTCATTTTCCTGAGTTCAAATTTGATCTCAGATTCTTACTAGATGTGTGATTCTGGTCAAATTACTAACTCTGTTTGCCTCGGTTTTCTCATATGTAAAAGGATTTGGAGAAGGAAATGGCAAACCATCCCAGTGTCTTGGCCAAGAAAACCACAAACAGGGTCACAAAGAGTCAGACATGATTAAAAATGACTAAACGATGACAAATAGTTCATCTGACTATGGAAAGACAGGAATGATAAACCATTATAGAGAATGTTCTGATTGATCTGAATAATTGGCATGTTTCTAAAAACCTAAGTGGACAGGATAGAAAAGCATGGCTTTCTTTTGTTTTTGTTTTTACTAGTGTTTCTGGTAGCTTTTCTGAAGTCAGCCAGTTTTGACTCTCAATAAACATTCTAGTGCTCTTATTAAAAACCAATTATGCAGAGAGTGCATGCAGGGAACACATGCAGGGTTTAAAATTATGTAGGGAGTGAGTGAGTGGAGAATGAAACAAGGCTGGATCCTGGGAAGGGCAGCTGCTGAAATAAACTTTAATGTGTGGGCAGGGAAACACTCAGCATTCTCTGCATTACATCAAGTGAATATGGAACTAGAGAGGCAGCATTGTAGTTCTGACTCCCATTACACACTTTAGCTTACTGACAGCTTCCCTGAGATGGAACAAATATAGGGCCTAAGATAGGGTAGCTATAGAGTGGGAGAGGCTTTTGAGGAGCCAAAAAAAGAAGTCAAAGAGTTAACAGGGTTGGATTTATGCAATATTGAGGACAGGTAAGTAGTGGACAGAGCTCCAGGTCTGAAGTCAAGGAGACTTATTTTCCTGAGTTCTCAGACATTTGCTAGTTTTGTGAACCTGTCTGCCTCAGTTTCCTTATCTGTAAAATGAGCTGTATCTCTCCCAAGAAAATAACTGAAATGAGTGAACAACAAAGTATTGGATGAGATAAAGTTATGTAGTAGGAGAACACTGAACTGTGGTCAGAAATATAGCAATTATTCCTTATTAGTTCTTCAACATCTCTTTCATTTGTTCTTTTCTCACCATTCACACAGTTCTGGGTTAGACCCTCATCATTTTGTGTCTAGATTATTACAATAGCCTCCTAGTTGATCTCCCTGTATCAAGGTTTTCTATTTCCTTCAAGCTGATATTCCTAAAGTATAAATCTGCTTCACCATGTTACTTCATTGTTCAAAAAGCTTGAGCGGCTCATTTTTCACCTCTAGGATAAAAAAAAAAAAACAACCAAAATACAAAACAAACAACCCCCCCCCCCCAAGCTTCTCCATTTGGTATTAAAAGCCTCTTACAATCTGATTCTGGCATACTTTTCTGGGTTTATTACATATTTCCCTACCTTATACTCTCTACAAACCAATCATCATTGTCTATTTGTTGTTCCTCATATAACATTCCTTCTCTCTACATCCTTTACATAGGCTTTCCCTGTTAGGATTACTAGGTGAGAACTCAGGTTGTCAGGGATGTAGTGGTATCTCAGAATTATCTTAATTTTCATTTCTCTGATCAATAGTGATTTGGAGTACCTCCCATCTCCTCCCTCAATTAACCCTTCAGGGGTGGAGCAAGAAGGAGGAGGGGAAGAGGCAGAAACACAAACAGAATTGCCTGTGAAGCAGCCTAAGCCTATGACAAGATTAGAAAAAGCATTGGTTAAAGCTAAGAGAGAAGGACAGGATATAAGTGATTTTATACATGCATATCCTGTGATTGAAGAGATTGATTCTGTAGGCCATAAAAGGAGAAAATATGCACCTTTAGAGTTGAATAAAATTAAAGATTTGAAAAAAGGTTGTACCCTTTATGGGGCTACATCAGCTTATGTCAAAATGTTACTAGAGAGTTTGTCTTATGAAGTCCTAACCCCGAATGATTGGAAAGCCATAGCAAGGACATGCCTGGAACCTGGAGAAAATTTATTATGGCTTGCGGAGTTTCATGAATTATGTAAAATTCAAGTCAGATGCAATTTGGAAATAAGAGTTAACACAAAATCCACTTTTGAGCACTTAGCTGGTGAAGGTCAGTATGGAGAAAATTCAGAACAGATTAATTATACCATGACAATATATGAGCAAATTGCTAAGGCTGCAATAAAAGCTTGGGGTATCCTCCCTGGACAGAAAGATCGCGGAGAGGCTTTCACTAAAACACAGCAAGGTCCCAATGAACCTTTTGCAGATTTTGTGGGATGTTTGCAAACTGCTGTCAAAAGAACTATTGGAGAAAATTCAGCTACAGAAATCATGACCAGACATCTGGCTAAGGAAAATGCCAATGAGATTTGCAAAATAATTATATGGGGATTAGACAAAGATGATCCTCTAGAGGAGATCATAAGACAATGTTCCACAGTGGGAACAAATGCTTTTTACACCCAGAGTATGATGAACGTGGAAAGCAGGGTCCCTCCTGGCAAGGGATTTCTAGAGAAACTTGGCAATGTTTTCAATGTGGAAAAATTGGGCATCTAAGAGCTCAGTGTAGATATGGAGATACAGTGAGAAGACAGGGTGAGAGAAGACCTAAAACTCCATGTCCAAAATGTCACAAGGGCCTCCACTGGGCCTCCGAATGTAGATTGACCCAGGGAAATGAGAGGCGGGGCCCAGCTTCAGCCCCCCCAAGTGGGGCATGATGGCAGCCGAGGTTACATCCAGAGAATTTTAAGACATGATCAATCAGCCAAAAGGCAATCAGATGGAAGAAAGGGATTAAAATTAGGAAAAATAGAATTGTGTGCAGTAGAGACCACTGAGATACTCCCTGGAGAAGTGAAATCTGTTCCTGTTGAGCCTATGGATCCTTTGCCTCAAGGCACAGTAGGCTTGACCATTTCACCTTCTGAGAGTGCTTACAAAACAGTGTCCATCCATACACTGATGTGGGAAACTGGAATACGTGTAGCTAATATCCCAGTCACTAACACAGGTAGACAACGTGTGATTTATCAACTAGGAGAAGTAGTAGCATCAGGCTTATTGTTACATACCCCTAATAAGCAACCTGGTGATAGTCGCCCAGATTCTAACTCCAAAGAACAAAATCCAGGAATATATTGGACAGCATCTGTGACAGCTGACTAACCTATGCTTACTATTTATATAAATGGAATACCATTTGAAGGATTGGTAGACACGGGTGCAGATTGTACAGTTATTAGAGGTGCCAATTGGCCCAGTCACTGGCCAAAGATTAAGGCAGACACCTACATGTCTGGGGTAGGAGGATCAATAGCAGCAGAAGTTAGTGCTAGGCCTTTGAGATGGATATTTGAAAGAGAAACAGGAGTTTTTACTCCTTTTGTGGTTGAAAAAATCCCCATCAATCTGTGGGGAAGAGACATTTTACAGCAGATAGGATTACAAATAAGCACTTTGGCTTTTTAGGCAGGGCTGCTGTAGAAGGCTACCTGCACTTTTACCGGTTCCTATTCAGTGGAAGACTGATTCACCAGTGTGGGTAGAACAGTGGCCCTTAAGAAGTGATAAAATTCAGGCTTTATTAGACACAGTGCAAGAACAACTTGACCAAGGACACTTGTGGCCTTCTCGAAGTCCTTGGAATTCCCCAGTATTTGTGGTGAAAAAGAAATCTGGAAAATGGAGGATGTTAACTGATCTAAGAAGAGTAAATGAACAGATGGAAACTATGGGAACTCTTCAGCCTGGACTTCCATCTCCTACTCAGTTGCCAAGAGAATGGCCTCTCTGGGTTATAGACATTAAGGATTGTTTCTATTCTATCCCTCTAGATAAGGAGGATATGAAAAGATTTGCTTTTTCAGTGCGAAGTGTTAATTTGGCTGAGCCTTATAAAAGATATGAATGGACAGTTTTGCCACAGGGAATGAAAAATAGCCCTACTATGTGCCAAATGTATGTTGCTGCTGCTCTTGCTCCAATAAGAAAAGCATTTCCAAAAGTAATATTGTTACATTACATGGATGATATTTTGGGATGTGCACCTGAGGAACAAATGTTAGAAGCATGTCTACAAAAGACCATGGAAACACTAAAGTACTACAAACTGCATATGGCTACAGAAAAAATTCAAAGACATGCTCCTTTTCAATATTTAGGATATGAAGTATATCCTAAGACACTCACAGTACAAAAGCTTTCTTTAAGAACAGAGAAGTTGAACACCTTAAATGATTTTCAAAAATTAATAGGAGATATCCAATGGATGCTTCCAGTGTTAGGCTTAACTACCAATCAACTACAACCTCTATATGACATTTTAAGGGGAGACAGTGCTTTAAATTCACCACGCCAGCTTACAAAAGAAGCACAAGAGGCTTTGAGAGAAGTTGAACTGGCTTTATCCAATGTGGTTGAAAGAGTCACTCAAAAACCCTTGGAAATATCAGTTTTTGCTACAAAAGAGGCACCCACAGCAGTCCTTCACCAAGGAGACAGTGTGATTGAGTGGGTGAACCTCCCAGCACAATCAGAACAAAGCTTTACTCCTTACCCAGTGCTTGTGGCTAGGATTTTATTAAAAGCTATTAAGAGAGTAATACAATTATCTGGAATAAGTCCTGAAAAAATATACACATTCTATACTAATGCACAAATTAATGTATGCTGTGAGACCATCCCAGAATGGCAAATTTTATTGGCCACCGCTCCAAATTTTGCACATGGATCTCCATTAAAGATAACCCGGCTACTACATAATTGGCGATGGATCTTTGAAAAAAAGGTTTCTAAGGTTCCTCTTAAAGTACCAACAATCTTTACAGATGCCTCCAAAGAAAATATTTACTCTCATGATTTAACCATAAAGAGAGGAGTCAGGACTCCTTTTCAGTCCACTCAACAGAATGAATTATTTGCTATCATGCTAGCTCTTACTTATTACCCAGGAGACGTAAATATAATTACTGATTCAGCCTATTCAGTAGGTGTGGTACAAAGAATTGCCACAGCCCAAATAAAATTTGCAGCCTCCAATATTTATCAGCTCTTTAAGGAACTTCAAGAGCAAGTGAGAAAACATCCAGGCAAGATTTATATCTTGCATGTCCACTCACATAGTGGACTTCCAGGTCCCATTTTTGATGGAAATTCAAAGACAGATAGCCTTCTAACCATGTTAGCCAGTAGTCCTTTATTTCAGGAAGCACAAGAATCTCATTCTAAATATCATCAGGCTGCTCGAGCTTTACATTTACAGTTTGGAATCACAAGAGAGGACGCTAGGAGCATAGTAAAAAGCTGTACAGCTTGTCTTCCTTTCCACGCTCCTACACTCCCTCCAGGAAAGAATCCTTGTGGTTTGAGACCCAATGAAATCTGGCAAATGGATGTGACCCATTATAAATCTTTTGGTCGTCTATCTTTTATTCATGTTGTGGTAGATACCTTTTCAGGATTCACATTTGCAATGCCAGCAGCAAAAGAGACAGCCCGAGTGGTCACTGAATTCCTTATACAAGCATTTGCAATTATGGGTGTGCCACAAGCAATAAAAACAGACAATGGACCTGCATATACGTCCAAACATTTTACACACTTTTGTGCACAGTATAAGATTTTACATACCATGGGCATACCCTTTAATCCTCAAGGGCAGGCAATTGTAGAGAGAAGAAACAGAGATATTAAGACACTCCTCCAAAAACAAAAGAAAGGGGGAGCCACGGGTAACTCTAGAGAACTTTTAAATTTAGTTCTCTATACCATTAATTTTCTAATTTTTGACAAAGATGCACTGGCTCCAGCAGACAGGTTTTATAACCCACCAGAAGGGCAGTGTCCAGTGCGAGCAGCTCCACTGTCCTTAAATAATCGCCAGGTGATGTGGAGAGATCTAGAAAGTGATGAATGGAAGGGACCAGATAGGTTAACTGCCTGGGGGAGAGGGTTTGCTTGTATTTCTTCAGTAGGAGAAGGAATCAGATGGGTACCAACGAGTCATATTCGCCTTGTTCATCAGAGAGAGACAGAAAAAGAGAAAGACCTCAAAATAAAGGAGAAAATCTAAGAAACATCTGGCACTGAAAGAGCATGGATAATAAGAAGACTGTTAAAGAACTTTAAAAACCAGCAGGAATCATTGGACTTCCTAACACAAGATGAGACTAATGGACAATGGACTTATGGACATTTATAAATTTTCAATTTATGATTATTTGATCATGTTATTTGTTATATACTTCTAGCATGTATTATGTTACTATGTTACTATATGCTTATGTAATTTATGTAATTATGTGTAATACCTCCCATATTGATGGATTTATGTTTCAAGGTCATGACTATCCTATGTTCTAAATCAAAAGAAAGGGGGAGAAGTTAGGATTACTAAGTGAGAACTCAGGTTGTCTGGACAGTGACAAGGTAAGAACTCAGGTTGTCTGGACAGTGACAAGGTGAGAACTCAGGTTGACTTGACAGTTCTCTGGCTCAGACCTTTGGTTTGGGCCTTTAAAGGGAGTTTACACCTTAGGAATTCTAAGAGGAGCAAGCTCATTGGTTGGAGTACTTTTTCCCAGAAGCCCTTGCATTATCCCACACCCATTATCTGGGAGGACAAAAGAGGACAGCACTCCAGAGATAGGAGAAGTCTCTGCGCTACATCAGGCTTGACGCGGCTCTCTGCAGGAAGGGAAGTCACTTCTCTGGACAAGAGTTAACGGCAACTGTCTGGAGACAACAGTTCTCTACAGGAAGAAGAATCTGTCTGAGAGATTTGAGTTGACACAGCAAATCTCTTCCCAGAGAGCGATCGGCAGCTTCTGGTGACAACAGCACGTTACATTTCCCCATGTCGGGAATGGGATTATCAAGTGTTAGCCATGACTGAACAATAAGCAACACTCCTCTCCCCTCCCCCCTTCTCCCCAACTACATGCTTTTGATTCAGTCATTCAATGTATATATGTTACTCTTCTTGATAGAATACGTCTTTAAGTACAAGGACTAATTCTTTTTTGTCTTTGGATCCTCAATTGCTAGCATGGTTCTTGGTGCATAATAAATACTCAAAAACCACTTGCTGATTGACTGAGAAGTAAATAGCCTTGCAGACTTCAAAAGCCAGTGAGGAAATCATTGTTATAACTGACATTCATAATGATGACTTGTCATCAAGATGTTAAGTTGTTTTCTGAATGTCCTGTTTACAATAGGCAGACATGTAGGATATCTTTTTTTTTTTTTTTTTTTTTTTAATGCTTTCATTTGAAATTCTTGAAATAAAAAAAAAAAAACAGTGAAAATGTTTCTTAAAAGCGTAAATTATCTGTTAACCGGAAAATTTGGCTTTCTAGATCCAATGACTACAAAGAACTAAGGGAAAGATTATACTGAACTTGAATTACTTGGCAAATGAAGGGGATCCCAGGTGATCTAATTAAATCTATAATCTGAAGATAGATTGTGATCCTGGGCAAGCCATTTAGCTCTGTTTATCTAATGTGTAAAATGAGCTGGAAAAGAAAATGACAAATTACTTCAAGATCTTTGCCTAGAAAACCCCAGAAAGGTTCATGAAGAATTGCACATGATTGAAAAACAACTGAACAACAAAAATATAAATATAAGATATGTTTATTATTAGTACAGGATAATTATAATAGATTTAAATAATATGTTAAAATTTGCAAGACACTCCCCATTTGGAATGCTCTTACTTATCTCTGTCAAAATCTTATCTTCTACAAGGTGCCTTTCCTTGTAATTCTTAATATTGGTGCTTTCCCTCCGTTAATTAACTTCACTTTATTCTGCATACATTTTGTTTGGACATAATTGTTTTCATGTCATCTTCCCTTTCAGAATTTTGAGAACTAGGACTATTTTTTTTTGTATCCTCAGAATGTAGTAGGTGTTTAATAAATGTTTGTTGATGATATTCACATATTTTTGAAGCCCACAGTAATTTTATGAGAGAGATATTATTCCTCTTTTATACAGGAGGACACAGTGTCTTGAAAAGATGAAGAAACTTACTTAGATAATAGTAATTGTTAGAAACAAGACTTAAACTCAGGTCTTCTTGACTTCATAACCTGCACTGGACAATATCTTACTGCTATCAACATCAACATCAGCAGCATCAGCATCACAACTACTACTATGTGTAGAGCATCTGCTATGTGCTAGGCCTTTTACAATTATCTCATTTGGTCTTGACAAAAATCCTGGAAGGAAAAAAACAATTATTAGCCCTATTCTTCAGATGAGGAAATTGAGGCAAATATTAACTCACTTGCTAGTAAGTATTTTACATCAAATTTGAACTCAAGTCTTCCTAGATTCCAGCATCAGTGCTGTGAATTATTCATTGTAAATATTTTGAATAATTGATATCCACAGTTATTTTAAGCCTCATATTAATCATATAAAATCCTTTTCCTTTAAAGGACTTTAATAGTTCCTAATGAATAATAAACAGTGTGGCGGATCTAGTTTGGGATTCAGTGCCTTAACTTACTCATATCTCTTCGCAGCTATGGATATAGATGCTAAAGACAATGAAATCCATACAAGTCTAACAAGTTAATGATCTGTATGCAATGGCTGGGCTTAAAGCAATTCACAGAACACTTTCAAATTAGGGAATCAATGTTAATGTTACACAGCATCTTTCATATCAATCTTTTTAGTTATCTAATTTTTGAAAAATCATCTCCTACTCTGCATGTCTTTCCCATATGTCCTCCTTATTTTCCAGTCTTTTGAGCACTCATTTTTAAAATATTAAAAAAAACACTCATCATCTTGGGCCCAGCCCTAATGTTGGAGTTTTTGACTTTTGTGATCTTGACATTTCTTTCTACAAGTTGAAAATAAGGAGGGATGAAAGAATGTATAAGAATTGTCCCTACTACCTATTTAAAAGTTGGCAGGAACAAATGTGGATCACCATGTATCAGAGTATATAAAGCTGTAGACTGCTAGGGGATCACCCTTCACTTTCCTTCTTAGAAATTCCATATATATAACTTTTACCTTATGTTAATATATTATAAAAATGTAATCACAGGCTTCTGAGAGAGTGTTTAGTTCCTGGGGAGTACTAGAGTGATGAATTGCAGAGGAGAATCTGAGGAAATTGGTAGACAAGGTGGCTTAGGAACAGAAAAATCTGGTTCTTCATTGACCTTCTTGATATTACCCCAATGTAAACAGTCCAGGATTCGAAGGTGTAAATCTCCAATCTGACTCTTAGTAGCTATAGTGGACTTTTAGCAAGTCTGGGCTCCAGATTTCTCCTTTGTGAAATGAGAAGATTGGACTAGATATTTTTAAGGTTCTTTTCAGCTATAAAATTTTTTTATGAGTACAGGATTATTCATCCCAGCTTGGCAAATGAGCCAAGAGCTTGAGGCTATATTTGACAAATATTCAGGAATTTAGTGGGCAATCCCAGTGAGAACAATGAAAAGGGAATGGGCATCTAATTCTAGTTACTGGAGGGAATTCATGTCATAAAGATAGACTCCAGAGACAAAGCCTCTAGTTATGCTCTAGAGCCTACATGGCTACTAAAGGAAACAGGCTAATATGGCAATTTAGAACAAAGATTCTAGAAGCAGGTTGTCACTGAAGGATCATATTATCTTAATAGATAGTAAAATAGACATGTTCTGAACAAACTAAATAGGTCAAAGAGAAAACAAGGAGAGAAATTCTGAAGATCCATAGAAAAATAATTCTGATAAGGAGAATAAAGGGAAATTATCTACAGGGACATGAAGAAAATTTATACCTCAGCTTGAATTTTTAAAAATCATCTAGAGAAAATGGAACAAATGAACAAAATGGAAGATAATTATAAAAATGTGGTACACCTCTGTAAAAATAAAGGCAGGAGAACTAAAGCTCAAAATAAACTGAAGTCAGAATCAAATGATAAAAAACAAGGTGGTTGGAAATGATATTGGGCATTTGAAGAGAAGTATCAAAGAAAGGAAGGAATTGCTGTTTGAGAAGACAGGAATGGTGATCAAGGACCACTGAGAGAAGACAAGTCTGCTTCTGTTTTGCTTGTCTGCCACAGGACAAGACCATTATACAAGAAGGTCCCTTTCTCAGGATTTTTTTTTAAAAAACTGAACCTTGGAGGGAACAGACTAATCACAATCTCCTTCAAAAAACTTTTCTCAAACCACTGATATTCAATCTTCAATGATTAGTATATTCTTGTTCCATCATATTCTCCCCATCCTTATTGCCATTCATATCAAACCTATTTCTTTCCTTTCCCTAATTTCTCACTTCAGTTTTGCCTCTTCTACTATGCTCCCTAGAAAGTGGGTTCCATAATTAAAAAACCTCATTCTTTTTACATTTCTATTTATCATTTCTTCTATCTCAGTTACTCACTGAGAAGTGGCTCCTTTTGAGGAAATTGCTTCCCTATCTACCTTTTCCAGTACTAGCTTCTCTTTCTCTCATATTCTCTGACTCACTGGGAGGGACTCAGAATACTCCATGCTCTTCATCACCAGTTCTAGACTTGACCACTATCAGTCGGCAGCCTCTCTTCTTCTGAAGGCCACAGCATCTGAATTCATGATTGAAAATTCAGATCTTGGTGACCATTATTACTTAGTATCCATGATGGTTTTTAGACATAGTACCATTGTACACCTAATAGACTACAGTATAGCATAAATAACTTTTATATTCACAGGGAAATAAAGTATGATTTGCTTTATTATGATGTTTGTTTCATTAGAGAAGTTTAGAACTGAACCTGCATCAGAGGCCACATAAATAATCCTCTTCTCTCCCCAAGAGTCATGCTTCTTCAGAAAAGTTCTCCTTTTTGGAGACTAAAATTTCCAAAGTCTAGAATTTGTGTTTATTTTCAAGTTAATTCCAAAGATGAAATTTTTAAAAAATCCTTTCTATCTGGAAGACTACTTATTGCTATGCTGCCTTAGAAATGTATTTCCTCTAAATAGAATGCAATGGTTCAGGAATATTATTTTCCATGATCCTTTTGCATCATGTAGGCAAATACATATAGTTCCTATGTGCTTTTCAAAGGAGTCTCTAACTCAGCTTTGGTTGCTGTTAGCTCTTGGACCAAGAAAGTTCACTCTCAGTTTTCTTATTTCTGGCCTTTCTCAGGAGAGAGAGAGAGAAAAAAAAAACCAGCCAGAAGGTGGTAAGGAACTCAAGGTATATGAAAGTTGTATCCTTATTGTTGGATTTATTTTGCAAAATCTAAATTATCTCTGTAAAGTGAATCTTTTCAAACCAGCTTAATAATGCCTACTTTCCTTGGTGCTTAATGCTCTCATTATACTAAGGTAGTAGTTTTCAAAATGTGGTCTTTGGGTCCCTCTCAAAATTTTTTAAAAATGATTTTTATAATAATACTGAAATGTTATTTGCCTATTAAAATACTCCTACATTTTTCAACTACATGTTTGTGTACAGCTGGATTTTCTTCATATACTTCAACCAAAACAACATATAACAGATTGAATTCAGAAGCAGTTATGAGAATCCAGCTGTCATCTTGTTAAGTCAGACATTAAAAAGATTTGCAAAAATATGTAAAACACCATTTTTCTTACTATTTTCTTGTTTTGGAAAATGTAGTTGTTTTACATAAAATATATTATTTGTGTTGACATGTAATGGACTTATAATTGTTATTTAAAATAAAATTTTAAAAATCAATTTTAATTTTTAATATGGTAAATATCAGTAGGTATAACCCACATAAACAAAAGCTTTTTAAGGGATCCTCAATAACTGTTAACACTATAAAGGAGTCTTAAGACCCCCCCAATTTGAGAACTAATATACTAGAAAAGGCAAATTATAGCTGTTGTCATGCGTTTTATATCTAGATTCTTCCTGTGAGTAAGATCAGACTTAAAGATGATCTATTCAAAATTAGGTATATGAATTCACTGTTAACAAAGAACTGCAGGTAAAAAATTCCCTCTCACAAAAGAGAACAGGTGTTGCTGTGTAACTTATGGCCTAAAAAGGGTGTCTGCAAACTATGGTCCAAGGTGTCAAATCTAGCTTGCTACTTCTTTTTTGAACCATTTGGTTCTTAGTTACCAGCTTATGGGAAAACAGGCAATAGGTTAGAGTTGTTCTCTGGGCCAAAGTTTTCTGACCTCTCATCTAAAAAGAGTTGCTTAAGATATTAAGAAGTTTATAACTATGACAGAAACTAGGCATGGACGCACATTTAACACAACATACTAAGATAAGATCAAAATGGGTCCAAGATTTAGGCATAAAGAACGAGATAATAAATAAATTAGAGGAACATGGGATAGTTTACCTCTCAGACTTGTGGAGGAGGAAGGAATTTGTGTCCAAAAGAGAACTAGAGACCATTATTGATCACAAAATAGAAAATTTTGATTACACCAAATTAAAAAATTTCTGCACAAACAAAACTAATGCAAACAAGATTAGAAGGGAAGTAACAAATTGGGAAAACATTTTTACAGTTAAAGGTTCTGATAAAGGCCTCATCTCCAAAATATACAGAGAATTGACTTTAATTTATAAGAAATCAAGCCATTCTCCAATTGATAAATGGTCAAAGGATATGAACAGACAATTTTCAGATGATGAAATTGAAACTATTTCTACTCATATGAAAGAGTATTCCAAATCACTATTGATCAGAGAAATGCAAATTAAGACAACTCTGAGATATCATTACACACCTGTCAGATTGGCTAAGATGACAGGAACAAATAACGATGAATATTGGAGGGGATGTGAGAAAACTGGGACACTAATACATTGTTGGTGGAGCTATGAAAGAATCCAACCATTCTGGAGAGCAATCTGGAATTATGCCCAAAAAGTTATCAAAATGTGCATACCCTTTGACCCAGCAGTGCTACTACTGGGCTTACATCCCAAGGAAATAGTAAAGAAGGGAAAGGGACCTGTATGTGCCAAAATGTTTGTGGTAGCCCTTTTTGTAGTGGCTAGAAACTGGAAAATGAATGGATGTCCATCAATTGGAGAATGGTTGGATAAATTATGGCATATGAATGTTACAGCATATTATTGTTCTGTGAGAAATGACCAACAGGAGGAATACAAAGAGGCTTGGAGAGACTTACATCAACTGATGCTGAGTGAAATGAATAGAACCAGAAGATCATTATACACTTCAACAATGATACTGTATGAGGATGTATTCTGATGGAAGTGGATATCTTCAATCTAGAGAAGAGCTAATCCAATTCCAATGGATCAATGATGGACAGAATCAGCTATACCCAGAAAAGGAACACTGGGAAATGAGTGTAAACTGTGAGCATTTTTTCTTTGTTGTAAGTTTTTCTTCCCAGATTATTTTTATCTTCTGAATACAATTCTTCCTTTGCAATAACAACAACAACAAAATTCGGTTCTGCACATATATATTGTACCTAGGATATACTATAAGATATTTAATATGTATGGGAATGCCTGCCACTTAGGAGAGAGGGTAGAGGGAAGGAGGGGAAAAATTCAGAACAGATGGGAGTACAATGGATAATGTTGTAAAAAAATTACCTCTGCATATGTACTGTCAAAATGTTATAATTATAAAAATTAATAAAAAAGAGGAAAAAAAAGAAGTTTATAACTTACCCAGAATGACACAGCCAATAAGTGTTAGAGATGAGATTTGAATATAGGTTTTCTTGATGTGAAGTTCATTATGCTACCTTACAAGTTGAAAGTTAATAGGGGTAACTGAAAAGTTTTAGATTCAAAAAGACCAATTCCACAAAAACAAGATTTTTATTGTTGCTGCTGTTCACTCAGGATCCCATGTGGGGTTTTCTTGGCAGAGATACTAGAGTAGTTTGCTATTTCCTTCTCTAATTCATTTTACAGATGAGGAAACTGAGATAAACAGGGTAAGTGTGCAAGGTCAGATATGAACTAAGGTTTTCCTGACTCCAGGCCTAGAGTTATATCCATTGTACTACCCAGCTGCTCCCCAAAATACAAGTTCATTTGAAAAAGATATGACATTTTTAATATACTGCTCCCTTAATAAGTAAGCAGAGGGATATAGTTGTCAAGAAAGAATGTGATCTTATACTGTATTATAATCAGCCAGTCAATCAATAACCAAGTATTAATTATATCCTAAAATGTGCTAACCATCAGGAATACGGGTACAAAGAAACCTCTATTTCCAATGAGGTTAATTGTAATGGAGGCGACAAGTACATATAAAATACATGTTGCATAAATAAAAAAAATTTACAAATACACACATCACTTAAAATATCAAAGAGTATTTAGCAAAAGAAGAATCAAAACAGGTCATAAAAGTTTTCTAAGTATTTGAAGGCTGGTCATGTGGGAGATTATTAGATATGTTTTCTTAAGCTAAGAAGCCAGAAGTAGGAACAATGAATAGATGTTCCAAAGGCCTACACTTAGACTTTGATCTAAGAAAAAAATTCCTAACCATTAAAAACTATTGAACCGCATTAAATTATATTTAAAAAACATCTTACTGAATTTATTAAAAAAGAGAAGATAATGACTTTTACTAAATATCCCTAAACAGAAGCTAAATAATTATTTCTTGGGTGTGATGTTGACTCTTAATCATTTGTGGATTGGACCAGATGGACTTTTCTTTCATGATTCTATGAGGTAGAATTTCTAGGAATCCAGAGTTTTTTGTAAACTACTTATAAAATTATATTTCCATATAGGGACAATGACTAAGAGAAAGGTCATGTTAACTGACCCAAGTTACTTGTACAAAACAAGTTATTAAACCACTAAACTGATAAATTGATAAAAATCAACCAAAATCAACAACTGGGTAAAAGATAATTGTTCCACTAAACTGATAAATTGATAAAATCTACCCAAAACAACAAATGAGTGAAAGATAACTAAGCATGGAGGGAGCATGCTTAATGAGTTAATTGTTATTATCTTCTCCCCCACAAAGGAGGAATTTTCTGCCATTTTGAACATGGTTATATGATGAGGGAGGAGGAACATGTGAAGAAGGAATATGCAATGGAAGTCTGTTAACTTCATCATCCCCAGTCAATGGGGCAAAGAGGGAAAGATCTTGTGTTTCAGATAGTAAATAAAAAGTTCATTCTAGCATCTATAAGCACAGATTGATCCCTGGGCAGATTGTTGGCTTATTGTCCCCAAACCTATGTTCTCCTGGCACAGTTTCGAAGGACCTAGAGTCATCCAAAATTAAAGAATGATAGTCAGTTTTGTTCTTTCTGGTTATTCATTTCTCTTGAGTCAATTTTAGGTCTTCATGCTACTGATTTTTGTCTTTTATATCCTCTCTCCTTTGCCAGATTCCCCACTGTCCAGCATATTATATATTGCCAAAGAAAAATCTCTAAAATGAAAAGATGGGAGGAATCAGATTTATTCAGAAACTTGTGATACATGGAGTTATCTTGTCCCCACAGAGTCCAATTTCTATCTAATTATTAATATAATTCTTTCATTTTTAAAAACAAACCCTCCACCAATGTCTGCTCTTGTCACTTAGAATACTAGAGATTTGCCTGGAGGACACCAGGAGGTTAAATTATGTAAGGTCAAGTAGTCTTTACATAATTAAGGCAAGGTTTGAACCCAGGCTATCTTTAGTCTTGAAGGCTAGTTCTCTACCTATCATCTCATGCTATTTTTCCTATTCTGGTTATAGTGTCATTAATATAGGTTTTTTAAAAAATTGACTTTTTCAAGTGATGAGCTAGAAAGGTAGTGTCATTACACCAACAAGGTATTCCTTTTTTGAGATAAAGGGAATAATTTAGCATCATGTCTGAGTATCAATGTAATGTGATTTTATTTTGTGACAAGTATCTGCTGCACAGTCATGAGCTTCTATTCCTAGGGTCACTAACTTTGTTAATTGCCTACAAAATAAAATGATCAATTCTTTGAAGGAGAAACTGACTCAGAAACCACAATTGTCTCTATTATTGAATTCAAGATGATTCCTCAGGAAGCCCTATCTCAGAACAATCTGCTTTGTTGAATACCAATCCCCCATGAAACAAAATCACTCCAAACAGAAGTACTCTTGTTTTTTTTCCAAACCATATCACTGCTGAGTTGAGAGCTTTGTTAATTATAAAAGTACTTAAGGGGAGATTGATTCAATCTTCTGGACTTAATATATATTTCTTCATAGTCACAGACACTGGGATTCAGTTCTTTCCTATATACCTGTAAAGACAGTCTGGTGTAATGGATAATGTTTCATCCAGGCACAGGAAAATCTTGGTTTAGACCAGACAAGCTGTTTAACTTCCCTAAGTTTCTATTTCTCTACTGAAAATGGGTATAACATATCTATGCTACCTAATCACAGGGTTGTTGTGGAGATCGGTTGAGATATCTATAAAGTGTTTATCAAACTTCAAAGTAACTATATAAATACCTTATAATATATATATATATATATACAGACATAAAACATAAAATATATAATGTGTAAATAACTTATAAATGTCCATTCTTTACCCTGAAAATTCAGTACTTAGGGGCAGAAGGGAGAAGAGTTTTCTTTCTTTTTCCTCCCTCCACATTTGCCAAAAGTCCCTAAAATAAGAAAACTCAAAAGAAAAGCAAGTTATGGTTATTATTGTAAATAGATGGACTAATTTGTCACAGACTGAGTGTTTCTGCTAAAAGGTTGTGTGATGGATTTAAGCTACTTTGAAAACAAAAAAAAATTATCTCTCCCTTTACACTATTCAGTCACACTACTCTCCAGACTCAGCTAGTCCACCCGTGGGTGTTCTACTACTACTGCCTTTCCCGCGGCCTATCATCTGTTGGAGAAGACACAGTGACTGAGATATGACCAGTAAGAGTCATTCATACATATCCCCATGGGCTCTTGGAGGATTGTATTGCTGGGGCAGTACTTCAGTAGAGGGATCTCTCAGAGTCAGGCTCATCAGGCAAACTAGAGAGTCGTATTTTTTTCTCTCTTTCCCCTTCCTCCACAAACCCAAGAGAAGAGTTTTTTAAAGAGAATAAACACTTAATTGAATTTAAAATGCAGTTCTTACCATCCCACCCTTGCCTCCCAACCCTTTAATATAAAATTAATGAAAAAATCTGATAGGACAAATACTGCATAATACTGGGAGTTTGTTTTAGGAGCACATCAGGAATATCACCCAGAAAGAGATTCACACATTAAGGCAGAAACAATTAGCCAAGTATCCCTAATTTCACTTATTGCTAAATTCCCTTTTTTGTAGAATGGTGACAACATGAACAGCAGGTGGTGCTGGTGGTGGGTGGGCCTTAAGTTAGACGACAAAAAAAAATGACAAACCTCACGCACAACCAAAATTTCACATGTGTCAAAGAAAAAAATTTACAAAAATAGCAGTTTATGGAATAAAAGTATTTGGTTGTTTCCAATTAAATATCAAGAGGCTTTTAATATGAGCATCTTTAGTAAAGTAGAGACAGAGAGATACTTTAGCATCTTTCTCTTTCAGAGAATTAACTCAAAATATATATATATATACATATATCTATATATAAATATAGATATAGATATATCCTATTACCAGGTGTGCACATAGCTACATAGCTATGTGATAGAAAGTGGAACATAGAGATCTCTGACCAAAATTGATACCAGTCAGGAATTTCCTTATATATTTTTTATTTCCTTTCTTTTTCTTTTTCTTTCTTTCTTTCTTTTTTTTTTTTTTTTTTTTTCTTTTTTTTTTTTTTTTTGAGGCAATTGGGGTTAAGTGACTTGCCCAGGGTTACATAGCTAGGAAGTATGAAGTGTTAAGTGTCTGAGACCAAATTTGAACTCAGGTCCTCCTGCCTTCAGGGCTGATGCTCTATCCACTGCGCCACCTAGCTGCCCCCTAGTCAGGAATTTCTTATCTGAGAGCATATTGTTCTTGTTCTGTCTTTAAACACATTGCACAAAGATCTTAAATAAAAAGAAAATATAACAACTTACTTCTGATTACTCTCTAACAACCCCATTTGAAAGGTTATAAAACATTTAGTATATTTTTGAGTCATTTCAGTTATGAAATGACTTTCAAAGGACAATTATGGTCACAAAACCTAAGCTTTGGAATGTACTCCAGAAGTCATCTTGTCTATCTTGTACCTGTACAAAGCCTCCAAATGCTGATCTAAATTCTACTTGAAGGCCTTTAGTGAGAGGCAATCCATTGATGCTTTGGTTTACATCAATTTCCACTTACTAGAATATCAAATGTTCCAAAGATAAATTTCTTTTGAAAGAAAATGTTAAGATATTAACAGTAAATTCCTGGAGATCAGAGACTATTTTCATTTGTGGTACATAGCAGGTGATTAATTTTAGGTGTAATGGATCAGGTTATGCAGAATAAGTAATCATGAATACTTATGATCTGCATCTCATATATCATTATATTATCATCTTCCCCAGATTCATCTCTTTTACGGGAGGGACTATTTCCTTGAGTTATAGATAGAAATATAGGATATGAAGTTCACTGATATAAAGCTAGATTGGATTTTAGAGATTATCAAGTACAACCTTTTTATTTTATAAATGAAAAGGAATATTAACTGACTTCCCAAGATAACACAAGTAGTAATTATCAGAGGAAGAATTTGAACCCAGGATCTGGGTCTTCAGAGCTAGAGTACTTTCTACTGTACCATATGGGATTGACAAGCTATCATCTCCTGTGAATAGGTTGGCCTGAAACATGCTAGATAACTATGTGTATTTAGGACTGGAGGCCAAATACACCTCCATCTAGCCATACACACACACACACACACACACACACACACACACACACACACACACACACCCCTGTATCTATAACTATGGCTAATTGTTTTCCCCATAAACTGTGAGTTAAAGTATTTATCCAAGTCAGGATTATGTCCTAAAAGGATTTCCTCCTATCAATGATTAATTTTTTGTACAGGTAAGGTAGATTAAAATTTTAATCAATGATAACAAACAGCTAGGACTTCATTAGTCTAAATAATAAATTCCCTGAAGTAGTTTTAAATATTTTAATCCCCCCTGCACATTTCCATTGGATTGCAACCAGTCACTATATTTTACTTAATTATATACTACATAATTATATACATTACATTATATATATTACATAATTATAACTTCAAATTGGGTCCTCTGGGGTAGGGGAATTCAATTCATATTAACTGGAGCCTAGCTGTAGGTTTTTAGGATCTGATTAAACTCCTTACATTGCAGAGATAGTGCACCATTTTCTTGGTAATCTCTTGAAACCCAATACAAAATATTTTAGGCACTGTTGTTTTCTCTGTATAAAAATTCGAAGGACAATTTTTAGATTTAATTTAATTTGATCACTAACTGGCATGAGCAAAACTGACAGATTAAAAAAAATCTTCCATTTTCCTTTGTGGAACTCAAGTTATTCATAATTAAAACTCTCACTGCTTGCTAATAAAGGACACCAGAAAAAGTCTGAGTCACAGCTAAAATTAAACCTAATTTTGATTGAAAGAATAAACCACATACATCTCACTCAGTTTAGACCATAAAATGGGCAAATTTTAGCATGCATTTGCATTTACATTTTAGAATATTTTTCACCAAAGTTGCAGTACTCTTAGGTCAGTGCTGAATTTTTTTTGGGAGGGTATTTTCTTGGATAAACACAGGACAAAATAGACAGTGTAGTAACTTGTGCCCTGTGTTTGTCTATTATCTGGATTTCAGGTTCATTCTTTGTTGACTTTTCTTATTGGGGAACAAAACATTATTTTCTTTAAAAAATTACACTGCTATTTCCTTGATATCATAAATACTTTTTTTTAAAAGAGAGAATCAGAAGTCATTGAACATAGCAAGCAACAACAATAAAATCACAAAAAAGGAAAATGATTGATTTAACAGTGATGATATAACTGCTTCTTCATTTAGGATTAATTTGTGAATTAATTATCAATGTATAACCACTGTATCAAGTTGTTTTGTTGATCAAAAATCAGCACTGACTGCAAATGAATAAAAATGATATTACAATTAAAACATATCCCAGTTGACTTATTGATACTGAAAAAATAGAAAATGGATAAAAGAACAGATATTAATGCAGACTACAACTCTCATAGAAACAACTGATGTAAAGTAAATTCCCATGAGAAAATATTTTTCTCCATTATATAGCAGGATACCTATTACATTTGGACCCTAACATAGCTCTTGATATGCTATATCAAGAAATAGAAATGATTTCAGAGGGAAAAAGAAATGCAAAAAGAAGAAAAACATCTCAGCTCAACCAACTAAATAAAGAGGAAATCTATATTGCTGTTGATATTTTTGAGATTATTTAGGAATTCATTTTCAAAAAAGTTGAGAAGTAAAGATACTGATTTGTATCAGGTAATGGAGTTATAAAGACACATAAAACAGTCCTTGCTCTCAAATAACATGTTATACTTATGAAAGCATAAATAGAATAAGCATGAATTTTCCTTGCTCAGGGATGGATATGAGATGTGGTGGAGGTTGAATGAATTGAAGAATAGGTAAATAGTTGGATTTGTAGGGTAAGGAAAAATGAGAAGCTGAGATTGTTGCTTGGATTGTAAAATTAGCTAACCACAGGGATGGTTATGTCCCTAACAGAAATAAAGAAACTTGATGATGATGGTGGGGAGGATGAGAATTTGAAAGGGCAAGATAAAGTGTTTTCTTTGACACTGTGAGTTTACAATGACTAAAGGATGTCCAGGTTAAAAAATTCAATGCTCTGTTAGTGATGTAGCACTAGTCCTAAGAAGGGACACTACAGCTGGAAATATAAATCTGAGAATCGTTTGTGTGGAGATGATAATTCAAAAAGATTCTTTTTTCCAATTTACTATAGCATTTTTGAACTAAACAGAAGGGACCAGCATAATTCTGTAAAATGAGTTGTGATTTAAAAAGAAACATAACTATTGATTTAAGTGGTGTGTGTCTGTGTGTGTATTTAGCATTTTATTGATTGAGTTGTTTCAGTCATGTCCTACTATTTATGACCCCATTTAGAGTTTTTTTTTTTTTGTCAAAAGTACTGGGATGATTTATCATTTCCTTCTCTAGCTCATTTTACAGATGGGGCAATTGAGGCAAACAGAGTTAACTGACATACCTGAAGTCATCCAACTTGTAATTATCTAAGATTGGATTTGAAAAATAGGAGTCTTCCTGACTCCAGGCCCAGCACTCTATCCACTGCTAGATCCCCAACATTGTGCTCTTACAGAAAAAAGATTCATATCCTAGAAAACTATTATGCTGATCAGGAAGATCAAGATACACACTCAGAAGATAACAAAATCAAAGCTCCTATATCAAAAGCCTCCAAAAAATAAGCACTGGTTGCAGGTCATGGAGTAGCTCAAAAGGGATTTTAAAAACCAAGTAAGAGAGGTAGAGGGAAAAATTAGGAAGAGAAATGAGAATGATGCAAAAGAAAATTCAAAAAGTTAATGAAGAGAAGAATGCCTTAACATCAAAAATTGGCCAAAAGGGAAAGGAAATACAAAAGCTTACTGAGAAAAATAATTCCTTAAAAATTAGAATTGAGCAAATGTGCACTAATGACTTTATGTGAAACCAAGAAACAATAAGACAAAACTAAAATAATGAAAAAAAAAAGAAAACAATATGAAATACCTCATTAGAAAACAACTGACCTGGAAAATAGATCCAGGAAATATTAATTTTTAAAAATTATTGGTTTTCCTGAAAGCCATAATAAAAAAAAGAATCTGGACATCATTTTTCAAGCAATTACCCAATATTTTCAAAGAATTATTTTCCTTAGAGAGCTTTTGTACTCCCTTTCCCATTTGGCCAATTTTTCTTTTTTAAGTCATTCTTAACCTCATTAGCCTTTTGTATTTCCTATTGAATCACTCTCATTTCTTTTCCCATTTTTCCTCTATCTCTCTTAATTAATTTTTTTTTCTTTTTAAAAATATTTTTATGTTTTTATTTACAAAACATATGCATGGGCAATTTTTCAACAATGACCCTTGCAAAACCTTTTGTTCCAAATTTTCCCTTCCTTCTCCCCATCCCCTAGATGGCAGGTAGTCCAATATATGTTAAATATGTTAAATTATATATATTAAATACTATATAAATATATATATGTGTATACAATATGCACAAGAAAAATCAGATCTAGAAAGAAAAAAATAACCTAAGAAGGAAAACAAAAATGCAAGCAAACAATAACAGAAAGAGTGAAAATGATATGTTGTAGTTCACACTAAGTTCCTATAGTCCTCTCTCTGGGTGTAGATGGCTCTCTTCATTACTAGACAATTGGAACTCATTTGAATCAATTCATTGTTGAAGAGAGCCACATTCATCAAATTGATCATATAGTCTTGTTGTTGCTGTGTATAATGATCTCCTGGTTCTGCTCATTTCACTTAGCATCAATTCATGTAAGTCTCTCCAGGCCTCTCTGAAATAATTCTGTTGGTCATTTCTTACAGAACAATAATATTCCATAACATTCATATATCATAATTTATTCAGCCATTCTCCAGTTGATGGGCATCCACTCAGTTTCCAGTTTCTAGCCACTACAAAAAAGGCTGCCAAAAACATTTTTGCACATATGGGTCCCTTTCCCTCCTTTACAATCTCTTTGGGATATAAGCCCAGTAGAAACACTGGGTATGCACAGTTTGATAACTTTTTGAGCATAGTTCCAAATTGCTCTCCAGAATGGTTGGATTGGTTCACAGTTACACCAAAAATGTATCAGTGTCCCAGTTTTTCCACATCCCCTCCAACATTCATCATTATCTTTTCCTGTCATCTTAGCCAAACTTACAGGTGTATAGTGGTATCTCAGAGTTGTCTTAATTTGCATTTCTCTGATCAGTAGTGATTTGGAACACTCTTTCATATGAATGGATATAATTTCTTTTTTTAAAAAAATTATTTATAATATTATCCCTTGTATTCATTTTTCCAAATTACCCCCCCTCCTCTACTCCCTCCCCCCGATGACAGGTAATCCCATACATTTTACATGTGTTACAATATAACCTAGATACAATATATGTGTGTAAACACCATTTTCTTGTTGCACATTAAGTATTAGATTCCAAAGGTATAAGTAACCTGGGTAGATAGACAGTAGTGCTAACAATTTACATTCACTTCCCAGTGTTCCTTCTCTGGGTGTAGTTATTTCTGTCCATCATTGATCAACTGGAAGTGAGTTGGATCTTCTTTATGTTGAAGATATCCACTTCCCTCAGAATACATCTTCATACAACATTGAAGTGTACAGCGATCTTCTGGTTCTGTTCATTTCACTCAGCATCAGTTGATGTAAGTCTCTCCAAGCCTCTCTGTATTCCTCCTGCTGGTCATTTCTTACAGAGCAATAATATTCCATAACCTTCATATACCATAATTTACCCAACCATTCTCCAAATGATGGACATCCATTCATCTTCCAGTTTCTAGCTACAACAAAAAGGGCTGCCACAAACATTTTGGCACATATAGGTCCCTTTCCGCTCTTTAGTATTTCTTTGGGATATAATCCCAATAGCAGCAATGCTGGGTCAAAGGGTATGCACAGCCCGATAACATTTTGGGCATAGCTCCAAATTGTTCTCCAGAATGGCTGGATTCTTTCACAACTCCACCAACATTGCATCAGTGTCCCAGTTTTCCCACAGCCCCTCCAACATTCATCATTATTTGTTCCTGTCATCTTAGCCAATCTGACAGGTGTGTAGTGGTATCTCAGAGTTGTCTTAATTTGCATTTCTCTGATCAGTAGTGATTTGGAACTGAGTGGATATAATTTCAATTTTATCATCTGAGAATTGTCTGTTCATATCCTTTGACCATCTATCAATTGGAGAATCATTTGATTTCTTATAAATTTAGTCAATTCTCTATATAATTTGGAAATGAGACCTTTATCAGCACCTTTGAATGTAAAAATATTTTCCCAGTTTATTACTTCCCTTCTAATCTTATCTGCATTAGTTTTGTTTATATAAAACCATTTTAACTTAATATAATCAAAATTATCTATTTTGTGATCAATAATGATCTCTAGTTCTTCTTTGATCACAAATTCCTTCCTCCTCCACAAGTCTGAGAAGTAAAATATCCTATGTTCTTCTAATTTATTTATAATATCATTCTTTATCCCTATATCATGAACCATTTTGACCTTATTTTCATATGCAGTGTTAAGTGTGGGTCAATGCCTAGTTTTTGCCATACTAGTTTCCAATTTTCCCAGCAGTTTTTGTCAAATAGTGAATTCTTATCCCAAAATCTGGGATCTTTGGATTTGTCAAACACTAGATTATGAAAGTTATTGACTGTTTTATCCTGTGAACCTAACCTATTCCACTGATGAATTAGTCTATTTCTTAGCTAGTACCAAATGGTTTTGATGACTGCTGCTATATAATATAATATAATATAATATAATATAATATAATATAATATAATATAATATAATATAATATAATATAATATAATTTTAGATCTGGTACAGCTAAGGCACCTTCATTTAAATTTTTTCCCCATTGAAATTCTTGACTGGGTTTGTTGTTCTTTCAGATGAATTTCGTTCTTATTTTTTTCTAGGTCAGTAAAATAGTTCTTGGGAGTTTGATTGGTATAGCACTAAATAAATAGATTGGTTTAGGTAGTATTGCCATCTATGTTATATTTGCTTGACCTATCCAAGAACATTTCATATTTTTCTAATTGTTTAGATTTAACTTTATTTGTGTGGAAAGTGTTTTGTAGTTTTGCTCATATAGTTCCTGATTTTACCTTGGCAGATAGTTTCCCAAATATTTTATACTATTGGTGGTTATTTTAAATGCTGATGATTTATGTAAAGTTATTTTGAATCCTGCAACTTTGCTAAAGGTGTGGATTATTTCTAATAGTTAATTCTCTGGAGTTCTCTAAGTATACAATCATATCATCTGCAAAACCTGATAATTTGGTTTCCTCATTACCTACTCTAATTCTTTTAATTTCTTTTTCATCTGTTATTGCCAAAGCTAGCTAATAGAATATTGAATAATAGTGGTGATAGTGGGCAATCTTGTTTCACCCCTGATCTTATTGTGAACGGTTCCAGTTTATGCCCATTACATGCGATGCTTATTAATAGTTTTAAATAGATGTTACTGACTCTTTTAAGGAAAAGTCCATTTATTCTCTAGTGTTTTTAATAGGAATGGATGTTGGATTGTATCAAATGCTTTTTCTGCAACTATTGAGATAATCATATGGTTTTTCTTAATTTAGTTATTGATATAGTCAATTATGCTAATATTTTTCCTAATATTGAACCAGCCCTGCATTCCTGGTATAAATCTTACTTGGTCATGGTGTATTATCCTGGGGATGATTTTCTGAAATCTCTTTTCTAATATTTTATTTAAGATTTTTGCATCAATATTTATTAGGAAGATTGGTCTATAATTTTCTTTTTCTGTTTTCATCCTACCTGGTTTAGGTATCAGTACCATGACTGTGTTATAAAAGGAATTTGGTAGGAGTCCTTCATTCCCTATTTTTTCAAATAGTTTATATAATATTGGAGTTAAATCTTTTGTAGAATCTTTTGGTAGAAATTTGGTAAATCCATCTGGTCCTGGGGATTTTTTCTTAGGGCGTTGATTAATAGCTTATTCTATTTCTTTTCTGAAATAGGACTATTTAAATAATTTACTTCCTCCTCTGTTAATCTGGGCAATCTATATTTTTGTAGACATTCCTCCCTTTCACTTATGTTATCAAATTTATTGCATAAAGTTGCGCAAAGTGACTCCTATAAATATTGTTCTAATTTCCTCTTCATTGTTGGAAAGTTTTCCCTTTTCATTTTTAAGATTAACAATTTGATTTTACTCTTTCCTTTTTTAAGCAAATTTACTAAAACTTTATTTTGTTGGTTTTTTCATAAAATCAACTTCTAGTTTTATTTCTTAATTCAATAATTTTTTGTACTTTCAATTTCATTAATTGCTCCTTTCATTTTTAGAATTTCAAGTTTGTTATTTGATTGGGGGGGTTTAATTTGCTATTTTCTGAGTTTTTTTAGTTTCAAGCCCAATTCATTTATCTTCTCTTTCTCTATTTTGTGGAAGTAAGCCTCTAGAAACATAAATTTTCCTCTTATTACCTCTTTGGCTGCATCCCACAAATTTTGGTATGTTATCTCATTATTGTCATTCTCTTGTATGAAATAAGTAATTGTGTCTATGATTTGCTGTTTCACTCATTCATTCTCTATGATGAGATTGTTTAATTTCCAACTTCTTTTTGGTCTATTTTCCCCTGGCCTTTTATTAAATGTAATTTTTATTGCATTTTGATCTGAAAAAATGCATTTACTATTTCTGCCTTTCTGCATTTGATTTTGAGGCTTTATGTCCAATGTATAGTCAATTTTTGTATAGGTTCCATGAACTGCTGAGAAGAAAGTGTACTCCTTTCTGTATCAATTCAATTTTTCTCCAAAGATCTATCATACCTAACTTTTCTAGTATTCTATTTCCCTTTTTAATTTCTTTCTTATTTATTTTGTGATTTAATTTATCTGGTTCTGAGAGGGCAAGGTTGAGATTTTCCACTATTATAATTTTGCTGTTTATTTCTTCTTGCAGCTCTTTTAACTTCTCCTTTAGTAATTTAGATGCTATACCACTTGGTGCTTATATATTTAGTATTGATATTGCTTCATTATCTATAGTACCCTTTAGCAAGATAGTTTCTTTCCTTATCTCTTTTAATTAGATCAATTTTTGCTTTTGCTTGATCTGAGATCAGGATGGCTACCTCTGCTTTTTTTACTTCATCTGAAGCATAGTATTGTCTGCTCCAGCCTTTTACCTTTATTCTCTATATATTGTTATGCTTTAAATGTGTTTCTTGTAAACAACATATTGTAGGATTCTGGCTTTTAATCCAGTCTGCTATCCACTTCTGCTTTATGGGAGTTTACCTCATTCACATTTACAGTTAAAACTACTAATTCTGTATTTCCTGCTATTTTATTATCCCCAGATTATACTTTTCTCTTTCCTTTTCCCCTTTCCCTTCTCCACAGTATTCAACTTATGAATACCCCTTGCCTCAAGCAGCCCTTACCCTTTAGAATCCCTCCCCCATCTTATATCTTTCTCCTGCTATTTCTGTTTTCCCTTCTATTTAGCCTACCCTTTCCCTTTTCACTTTTCCCTCCCACTTTTCAATAAAGTGAGAGAAGTTTCTATGTAAACCAAATATGTCTAATATTTTCTCTTTGAGACCAATCTGATGAGAGTAAGATTCACACAATGTTCATTCTCCTCCCTTCAAATGTAATAGGTTTCCTTGGCCTCTTCATGAGATGTAATTTCCCTCATTTTATCTCTACTTTCCCCTTTTTCTGATACAATCCCCTTTCCATCTCTAGCTCCTTTTTATAGTATAACAGTCAAATCAAATTATACATGCACTTTCTATGCAAACCCATAACAGAAATATAGTTGTCAAGAATTCTTTTTACCTTTTAATGCTTCTCTTGAGTCCTATATTTGGAGGTCAAATTTTTTGTTTAGCTCTGATCTTTTCTTCAGAAATAAATGGAATTCACCTGTTTCATTGAATGCCCATCTTCTTCCATGGAAGGAAATGCTCAGTTTAGCAGTTTATTCTTGGCTGCATTCTAAATTCCTTTGCCTCTCAGAATATCAGATTCCAGGCCTTTCTATCTTTTAATGTGGAAGCTGCTAAATCCTGGGCAATCCTTATTGTGGCTCTTTGGTATTTGAATTTTTTTTTTCTGGCTGCTTATAATAGTTTTGGTTTGATAGTTCTGAAATTTAGCCACAGTATTACTTGGAGTTTTAATTTTGGGGTCTCTTTCAGGTGATATTTGGTGAATTCTTTCAATGGCTATTTTGCTTTATGATTCTGACACCAAGGCAGTTCTTTTTGATGATTGATTACTTAAAAATATTGTTTAGGCTCTTTTTTTATCATGTTTTCAGGGAGTCCGATGATCCTTAAATTGTCTTTCCTATATCTGTTTTCCAGGTCAGTTATTTTCTGAAATAGGTTTAACATTTTTTTTTTCATTTTTTTTTTTTTTTTTGGTTTTGCTTGACTGATTCTTGATGTCTCATCGAGTCTTTCATTTCCATTTGTCCAATTCTGATTTGTAATGAATTGTTTTCTTCATTTGCTTTTCTTACTTCTTTTTGTATTTGTCCAATTGAGTTTTTAAGTGAGTTGTTTTGTTCTATGGAATTTTTTTCTATTTCACAAATTCTGTTTTTTTAAGGAGTTATTTTCTTTTTCCACTTCACAAATTCCGTTTTCCTGGGAGTTATTTATCTTTTCTAATTCACAAATTCTGTTTTCCTGGGAGTTGTTTTCTTTTTCTATTTTGTCAAATCTATATTTTAATTAGTTACATGCCTTTTCAAACTTTTGAAACTTTTGCAAACTTTTCCTTTCCTTTCCACATTTTCCTTCTAGTTCTCTTTTAAGATCCTTTTTAATTTCTTCTAGGAGAGTCTTGTGTGATGGGGACCAGGTTAAATCCCCCTTTGGGGCTTCAACTAGAGATGGTCTGCTTTTAGTCTCCTCAGGGTTTGACATTTGTTCTTTTCTTTCACCATAGAAACTACCTATAGTTAGAGTTCTCTTTGACTTTTTATTCATTTTAAAAAATGTTTAAAGTTGGGATCTGGTTTTAGGGCAAGGGAGGTTTTCTAAGCTTCCTGTACAAGTCACAGCAAAGCAACTGAGGATGCACTGGATCCAGGTGCTGGGTGGGTGTGGCCTTTGAGACTCCACTGCTTTGGGTTTACTATTTACCTTTTGTGTTTGTGTTGGATGTTTTATAACTTCTCTGCTTGCAACCAGGGCAAAGTGGCCAACACTGTAGTAGAGTCCTCCCAGTAGATTCTCTATCCTGTGGAAAGTGCCCCTCACCCCTAGTCTGCACAGCATGTGCTGGTGTCCTGAGCCTGGCCTCCCTCCATGCCCAACTGAAACAGACCTTTTTTGGTGATCTTTGAAATTATTTTCTGCTGATAATTTACTGCACTCCCGATATTTGTGAATTCTGCCATTCTAAAACTAATTCAGAGTCTGAATTTGGTAATTAATTGAGGGTCATTGGAGAAGATCAGAAAGAAGGGTGTGTCCTCTCTGCCATCTTGGCTCCAGTCCCTGCAATATGACTTTTACAGACATGTTTTACATAACTTTACATGTGCCTTTTCAATGAAGGAGGGAGAATGTGGGGGGAAAGGGAGAGAATTTGGAATTTAAAGTAATGTAAATGTAAAAAAAATTGTTTTAAATGTAACTGGGGAAAATATTAAAACAAAGTAAAAAAAAACCCAAAAGAAAAATGTATATTTTTTGAAGATCACCTTAAGGAAAAAAATTAATTTGACAAAATTTCAAAACATTAAATGTTAGAAAAAAAGAAAATATTTTTCTGTAACTTTGTGAAGTTGTCTGAACTTTGAATAAAGAATGAAAAAGGAACAATTTCTATGCTATCTCCTATATATTTACACATAAAAGGAGGGTTCTGAGAGGTAAATTTAGTTTCTTAATTTTCAAATTATAAGCATCATTGCATGGAATTCTATAATTGCTGAGAATACTAGATAATTCATTTCAATTATACAAACTCAGGATCTATATATTGTCAGTATGCTAAGTCTTCAGGGAGTTATAATGATGAAAATTGCAGAAAATAGGCAGAAGTAGACTTTTTATTTTATTAGAACAAATTCCAAGAGTGATCTTGTCATCTCTGTCCTACATCTAATTTATAGAACCAGATTATTTGGCCAGATTATCTGGCTTGAGTTGGAGATAGAAGAGCAATGGGAATTATATTGTGAGCAAGGACAATGCCTTGTTTGACATGTCTGAATTTCACCATTGGGATATAAATATATACATATACATATATATATATATACATATATATATATATATATATATATATATATATATATATATATATATGTATATATATATATATATGTATATATATATATATATATATTCACAGTCAAAAACAACAGCAGCAAAGTAAACGGGAACAAAGCACTACTCTCCTAATAAAATCTTTACTAACTCTCAAAAATGATATCTGGCTCATTAAATATTTTAGTTGCAATGTTGCAATAAAAGTTGTAAAGAAATTTGTATAGTTCAGCAATTTTAACATTGCAGATTTACACATTATCAAGGTTTAGATGTGGCAGGAATAAATAAGGCATGCAGGATTCACAGAATAATCATAATGCTAGTATTTGCATAGGATTTAAAGCTAACAAGGAACTTTGTTGTTTTGTATATATTATCTCATTTTGATAAGTATGTCCTATACTGTCAAGGAAGATAAAAGGATAAAAAAGTCTTCTTAAAGGATATAGTAGACATACAGACCTTATTAAGAGACCCATAGCTGGGAGAATGAGAGAAAAAAAATTCTCCTTAAATAGCAATAAATGCAAATAAACATTTCGGAAAGTAGATTCCTTCTCTGTCCTGTTTATACAACAATCCATTAAGTGTTTTTAAGGTGAGAAGATCCCAGGCAGTAATTTAAGAGTAATACAAAGTCTACAAATTGTAAAGCTAGTACAATTTATTTGGGGATTATTCAAGTAGTATCATTTCAATCAGAAGAAAACGACTAAATTAAAATAGGTTTTACAGTTTAAATCTTGAACAGGTACATGCATTTTTTAGTGATGAAGCACTATGTACATCCACAAACACATGCATATACATATATATAGAACATTAAATTCAACAACAAAATTAAGCAGCCATTATGTACAAATCACTGAACTTGGAAGTGTCTATAAGATCTAGGGAAGCTCCTTCAGTGACTATAGGTGTTCCATGCTTGGGTCTAAGGTTATTGTAGTATCACATCTACTAGACATTTCAAAGTGGATGTACTGTGGGCATCTCAAGCTCAACATATTAGAAACAGAATTCACTATGTATCCCTTCAAACTCACTTCTCAGAATGTCCCTATTCATTTTGAGGGCACCACCACCCTTCTGGTCACCAAAGTACATCATCTTGGCATTATCCTCAATTCCCCACTCTCCTTCATCCTTCCATATCCAATTGATTGACAAATCTTCCATCATTTCTACCTCTACAACATCTCTTTAATATGGTCCCTCTTAATGTTTATATAACCACCACTCTAGGTTAGTCCCTCATCAAACTATTACATGGACTCTTTAATAGTAGCTTTTAATTGTTTTCCTAGTCTCATCTCTTTCTCTCTGTTCTTCAATTTTATCCTCAGCATGGCAGACAAAATGATTGACTTATAGTACATCCTGACTGTGTCACTCCTTACTGAGTAAAATCCAATGGTTCCCTATTGCCTCTAGGAACAAATATAAACTCTTTGGTTTGATGCCTTTTAAAATATGCCCCAAACTATTCTTTCAGTCTTATTGTGGAAGTAGAATCAGCAATTTTAGCTTGTGAGGGAAGAGAGATTACAGATGACAGAAATATGGAGACTCAGAGATTGAATTAGAATTGGCCTGTATCACCTCACTGTTGAAAAGAGCCATGTATGTCAGAATTGATCATCATATAATCTTGTTGTTTCTGTATACAATGTTCTTCTGGTTCTGCTCACTTCACTCAGTATCAGTTCATGTAAGTCTCTCCAGGCCTTTCTGAAATCATCCTGTTAATCATTTCTTATAGAGCTGTTTCCAGTTCCTTACCACTACAAAAGGGCTACTACAAACATTTTTTGCATATGTGGGTCTTTTTTCTTTTCTATGATGATATTATGACAATATAATCAAATAAGATAACTAAAAAGAAATTTAACCAGAAAACATTATAGTAGATAAATTTGCATCATATATTCACACAAACTTATAGAATCTATAAATAGAAGATGATTACAATTGTAAAAAATATCCTTACATTGCCATTCCTTTTGATTGTTGAATGAACAATTAGAACATCATAGTGAAAGGCTATCTATATACCACCCTTAATGACCCATATTATAGAATTTTAGGAATAGAAATAAAATTCTCTCTGTTAGGGTTCTGTTCTTTGAAAGGAAGTTTTCAAAACCTTGTGTTCCAAACTTTTTTCTCCCTCCCTTTCCTCTTCTCCCCTCCCCTAGATAGGAAGTAAATCAATATATGTTAAACATGTGTAGTTCTTTTATACATATTTTCACTGTTATCATGCCTCTGTTGTGCTAAAAAGCTAGCCAATTAAACCAGCTCAAACCAGTAATATTAGGCCAAGAGAGAAATGTTTTGTTCCTTTTACTGCACATTAGATCATACATATTATGTTCTTTAAAAAAAGATTCACTATTATATGGTAACATACCACAACATTTTACTGATTCTTCCTATAAATTCAATAATTAGGCTCATCACTAATGAAACTCTCTACTCCATAGCAGAATAACTTTTACTTTAAAGTATAGGAATTTCCTAGGGATTTCCCTTCCATTTCAAATATTTATAAGACAAATCATAATACATCCATATAATCAAAATCTCCTAATCTTTGCTTTCAGTGCAAAAAACAGTCCAGGGGGAGAGAACTCTGAGCTGTATGTCAGGTAATCTGTTTTCAGTTTAATTCAACAAATATTAAATGCTATATAGACACAAATAAGGTTTATGTCACAGAAACCCTGTGAAATAGGCACTATTATAGTTAGGCAACAGAAAAAATACAGATAAGAAAATTGAATTGTCCAGGGTCACAAGCTAACAGGTATCTGATGCAGAAATCAAACTTATGTCTGTCTGATCCTAAATCAAAAATTACTATGCCAGTGGGCTACCTATCAAAGAGTTATTTCCTCTCATTTTCCTTCCATTAGTGGTAACAGCTTTCATGAAGATATTTACACACTTTTTTTTCACTAGTTCCCTTTGTGGTATGTATTTGTAAAAGGACCTTTTGGAGCTAATGGAGACCATTAGCTTTTTATATGATCTAACTGGCTTATTATAAGATTACAATCTGTAGTTTTGGCCTCATTAACTCTTGAACCAAATGACCTGAATGGCGAGGAAAATGATATACAAATCTGTCAAATGCTGTATTAAGAGGATAACTATGACCTTTATAAGAGAATGTATTAATTAAACCAAAATTTATTAATTACCCTTTGGGCGCAGATCACTTTTTAATACCTAGAACCCTAGTGACAATATTGCTATAAATTATATCCCTATATAAATATGTGCATATCTTTTTATATATACATGTCTCCCCATATGTTTGTATAATATATATATATATATATATATATATATATATATATATATATATATATATATATATATTATAGTTGTCTCCCCAGTTTGTTGTACAATTTTAAACTTTAATAACTATATATGCATGTGTGAGCATCTAAGTGGTATAGTGGGTAGAGTGTCGGCATGGAATCAGGAAGACCTGAGTTCAAACGTGACTTAGACATTTACTAGTTGTATGATCCTGGGCAAGTTACTTAACCTAGTTTTCTCATCTATAAGATGAGCCAGAGAAGAAATGTCAAACCATTTCAGTATCTTTGCCAAGAAAATGCCAAATGGGGTCACAAAGAGCCAGAAATGACTGAAATGTATGTTCAATTCATCATTCTCGTGAGTTCTAATTCTAATAAGCTTGAGGAAAATAGATGAAGGGACAATATTGAATATAGAGATAATAAAAAGCTTTTTTTTCTTCCTTCTTAGCTAAATCATTTTCAGAACACTGTGAAGAAAAATAAATTACTAACTTTGCCTTTATGCAAGGACACTATGCCTTCTTTGACTTTTTGGTTTCATTTTTAATTAGTAATTAATATTTATTTCATATTTTATACTGCTAGGCATTTAAAGCAATTCAATTAAAAGAATGGATAACTAGGTGGCACAGTGGATAGAATACCAGCCTGGAATTGGAAAGACTCATCTTCCTGGCTTCAAATATAGCCTAAGATACTAACTAGCTATGTGAGTAAGTCACTTAACCTTATTTGCCTTGATGTCCTCATCTGTAAAATGAGCATGAGAAGGAATTGTCAAAACTACTCCAATTCTGGCCAAGAAAACCCCAAATGAGGTGATGAAGAGTTGGACATGATGAAAATAACTGATCAAGTAGCATTTTCAAATATATGGCTAAAATAGCCTCCAAACCCCTCTTTTCAGTCCCTAGAGTGAACCCCCCCCCAATACACACCAGCAAAGGCTCTAGGCTGAGTAGGCGATAAGAAGTGATCATTGAAAGTGAAATGACACAACTGGCATAAAGGGGAGAGTGTGCTATAACTTCATGGTCCAATACCTTCCACATTTCCTTCCAGTGTTCACAAGCTATAAGGTAGTGAACAAAAACAGATCCTTTTGCTCAACAGGAATTAGAAGTGACCAGTAAGTGCTACTTAGTGATAAATGGTGGGGTGGAAAGCTAGGATGGGAATGAGGTTGGAGTGTAAACTCTCTGTCTCTGTCTGTCTGTCTCGCTTTTGCTCTCTCTCCTCTCCTGTCCTCCTGTCTCCTCCCCTTTTCTCTTCCTAACTCTTCTCTCTTTATCTCTATCTCTTTCTCTGTCTTTTTCTCTCTCACCTTCTGACCACTAGGTCCATCTCCCTCTCCACAGTGTTGCCAATTTGTTATCAAACCCTCTATGGATATATAGATTTACTTAATCAAAATGATCTCACCTCATATCTTTATAAACCTAGCATGTGTCAAGGAGCTTTGGTCATGAAAACTTGGTTTAATGGGCTCAATCTCCCACAAAATAAGCGTATATGCCTAAATGTTGCATGAAGTATATAGTTAAGTTTAGAATCAATCAGCAACTAATATCTAACAACCAGAAATCATTGCTTAATAATAAAATAGCTTTCAATAGGTGTACATCTACTACTTTTCTAGATCCTGGAATTCTCTCCAGTCATTAGAGCAGTCTAAATCCAGGAGTTTTAGGAAATATACAGTCTGTGTCCTCATTTGAATGGGAAAATAGGTATGAGCAATATAATTTCCAGAGGAGGTACAAGACAGCCAGGTCTAGAGTCAAGAAAACACATCTTCCTAAATTCAAATCCTACTTCAGACACTCGTCAGCTTTGTAACACCCTGGGCAATTCTTTAGGCCTTAGTTTCTTTATCTGTAAAGTGAGTTGAAGAAGAAAATGGCAGCCAGTATCTCTATTAAAAAAAACAACAAAACAACAAAACAACAACCCAAAAAACCCAAACGGGATCATGAAGAGTTGGGATATGACTGAAGAACATTAATTGCAAGGCTATTTCTAATATGGAAAAATAGAATGGTGCTTAGTTCAGCCTAGGACATGGGGGTTGATGAATCTAACTTGAATGCTAATTTGAACTTGTCATTATGTTTTCCTTCTTTTTGGCTATTTGATCCCAGAGGAAAGTGAGTAGATTTTGCAACTGGCCATTAACAAGGAGAAATGTACCACTGCCATCACTGACCTGGCATCCCTCTTTTGACTGTGAATATAGCATCCCCATTCCACATCTACCTCACAAAAATGAAAATGAGTCTTAAGAGTCAGAACTGGGTTCAAGTCCACTATAAAAGTTAACTGACTGGGGGCAACTAGATGGCTCAGTAGATAGAGCACCAGCCCTGAAGTCAGGAGGACCTGAGTTCAAATCTATTCTCAGACACTTCCCAGCAGTATGACCTTGGGTAAGTCACTTAATCCAAATTGCCTCAGCAATAAATAAATAAAAAGGAAAAGAAATAGAAACAATAAAACAAAATCAAAAGAATAAAAAAAAGCTGTCTGACCTTAGCATCACAGATTTAAAGTTGGAAGGGATTGTTAGGGGTTATTTAGTCATTTGGGATGACCCTTTCATTACAGATGAGAAAATAACAGCCAAGCGATGTTTAGTGACCATTCCACAGTTGAATAGGTAGCATCTGAAGTGGGACATGAACTCAGGTACTTCGACTTTTCAGATGGCGTTCCCTTCAATGTACTATGTTACCTGTACCACAGGTACCCTTGGTATCTTCCCCCACCCTTATCCAGATTTATTTGGTTTGTTTTCTTCTATTAGATTATAAGCTCCTTGAGAGCAGGAACTGTTATTTTTTTTTATTTGTATCCTTGATGCTTAGAATAGTGATTGGCACACAGTAAGCAGCAATTTCCTTCTCTGTAAAATGAAGGTAATAATAATTACACTGATTTCCTCAAAAGATAGTTATTTGTTTTGAGGCTTAAATCAGATAATGCTGCTAAACCACTTTCTCATTTTAAAATGCTATGAAATGTAACTAATAATGATTAAATTATACCATCTATTTGTGTTTGTGTGTGGAATAGCTTTTTAGGAAAGGGTAAGCTATTTCCTCTTGCTAATTACATAGATAACTGCTGATATTAAAAAGTATGATCTTCCCTGTCAAATGCTGTGAGTGAACTTGTTTTATTTTATGCACTCAGAAAAGGTGATTGGGTCCTAGAGGGATGTGCCAATGACTTATCTTCATCAGAAATAAAATATAAAGGTTTGATAATCTGAAAATTAGAATAAGAAGTAAGTTTAAAAAAATCTGTGATTTATCTTTGTAATGCTATACAGCTTTAGTGGTGTGCTATCTAGAAGCCCTGGACATTACTAATAAATAAAAGATTATGAATCTTTGAAGCAAGTGCCATTTAGTGATTTAAAGTCTAGAAAAAGAGAGAACAGGAATTCTAAGATCTAGGATCACTGAGTTTTTAAATAGGAAGAAATAGCTTTGATAATCACATTTATGGGTCACCAGGCACTACTGATTTGAAATCACTTTTGCTGTTTAAAAAATATTGCTCCCGTGTCATCAGGGACAAAAGGAAAGGAAGGGCAGCATCTGGCAATATAAGTAAGATTTTTTTCTTCACAAGTTTTTCCTCTCTACTATAGAAGGCAAATGAAATCACAAATGGGAAGGAAGCTTAAGAAAGCAAGGGAAAAACAATTTAAAATTGTATAATATCTTAGTTTGAACTTGAAATGATGGGTTTTAAGTTTATGGTTATTAATGCCACATTACTATCTAGAAACCAGAAAATAACTGTGTTTTCATCTTAGCTCAAACTTAGCTTCAACTTAGATCAAAGGGACACTCAAGCAATGAGCAACATGTTTAAAAACTAGCATAATCTCACAGGGAGAAATCCAAAGGACTTCCAGATAAGAGGTGCAAATTGTATTTCCTGAGCTCTTGAGGATTTAGGAAACAACTGCCTTTTCAAGCTATATGCCTTTCGCATTACAGAAGAACAGATATCTTATACACAGGAGATCCATATGCCTTTACTTTAGCTTTTTTTTTTGTCATAGGATTTGAGAGTTGGAAGAGATTTTTGAGAACTAGTCAATCTTCTTAGGAAACCGAGACTCAGTGAGATTAATTGATTTCGAGGATTTATGAAGTTAAAAGAGACCACCTAGTTCAACTAACTGGTTCCTATATAGGAATGCCCTATTTGGTATATTCAACCAGGGATGCTTCAGCTTTTACTGTATGACCTTCATAGAGAGAGGACTCACTAAGCAGCCCATTCTTTTACTGATTATCTTGAATGCTTTTTAACATGACAAAGCCTGAGTCATGCAGATTAGTATATAGAAATGCAATGCAGAATCAGGTCATCTGCCAATGGCATCCAGAGAGAGAGAGACCATAGAGACTGAATGTGACTCAAAGCATAGTATTTTCACTTTTTTGTTTGTTTGTTTTTTTTTCCTTCTCATGTTTCTTTTTATCTGCCTTTTGTCTGGTTTTTCTTGCACAAGATGACAAATATGAAAATATGTTTGCTAATTGCTTGCTGTCTTGAGAAGGGGAGAGGTAAAAGAGGGAGGGTGTAAAATTTGGAACATAAAGTCTTACAAAAGTGAATATTAAATATAAAATATTAAAAACTATCTTTACATCTACTTAGAAAAGCAAAATACTATTAAAAAAGAAAAATAACACACACACACAAGGATCAAGCTATAAGCATCAGAAATTAATCTCAGTATTGATACATGTACAGTATATAAGGCCATTATAGAAACTATGTCACTCTGCCAGATTTCAACTCCAGGGAACAAGTTGTCCCTCCCAGGATAAACTCATCACTTCCTGTGGGGCTAACTCAAATCTTGATACTACTTGCCTCAGCCTCCTTTTCCTTTTCCTTTTTAGGGGACAGAAACTAAATATTCAGTGCACTTTGCATTTTCATCTCTGCTTGGTTTCAACTTCCCAGAACATGATACTGCAACTTTGGTTACCTCCAGGTCCTTCTCTTCTTTCCTCACTCCCATTTCCAAATTTCTTTTATGGCTTTCTTCCTATTTATGTCCCTAATACTTAGAAGTGACTGCCATATAGTAAGGAGGCACTTAATAAATATTTATTAAATTGATTTGAATCAGTGCAAGCTACAAAAATTTAGTCCCTACTGAATACTTAGAAGACACAATTTGGTAACTGGAATTAAATATAGAAGTTTGCTATCTTTCACAAACTACTAAATGAAAAAATTCCCATATTCCAAAAAGAAACATTAATATATGCTTGAGAATTCAATAAATAAACTATACTGAGACTAGACCATTATCACAGACAGAATTTGTAACTAATAATTATCTTGATAGCTTTGATTCATAAACATAAGAAAGATGTTTTTAATAAACATCACCAGGCCAATTACTCTTAATGTCTAATATGGAAAAAGCTTTAAAATATAAATACCTAGCAGAAGAAATAATAAACACAGAAGAATATCGTAAAGCACATATCAGCCCAAATGCCTGGAGTGTTCCAAAGAGGCTTTCAGGAAGCCAACAGATGAGCTTATATTACAATAAGAATGCAGCTATTTATCACAGTGGATAGAGTGCTGAATCTGGAGTAAGTAAAATTTGAGTTCAAATCCAGCCTCAAATACTTATTAGCTATGTTATCTCCCAGGGTTATTGTGAGGATAAAATAATATTTGTAACATGCTGCATAAATGCTTCTATCCTAATTCCAAATTACAGATTTAATTATCAAAAAATTATAACTTTTAAAAATTTACTCATGTAGCAATCTATAGAACATTTACTACAAAAGAACAATGGCAGCATAGCAATTTGTCCCTGGATTTTCTCAGTCTCTAGTTCATTGAAAACTAGTGCAAAAATTTGGCATAAGTAACAACACTAACTAATGCTAATGGTGTTTGATAACAGAACATTAAGGTAAAAATTCAGAAGCCAAAAGGTTAAAATTTCCAGGTCATATTCTCCGGTCTAGGTAGTAAGTTGGTTGACAAGAAATGGGCAGAGAATTCAAAGTAAATAACAAATTCTATGAACAGTCCAACAAGCTCCTCAGTATTATTCTCAGTATAGTCACTGATTTGTGATCACATCGATTTGAATATACCTTCATATATAGAAGGTTAGTTCATAACTCCTCTATGTCTACCTAGCTGTTATGAGTCTCTTGGCCCATATTTTCCCAATAAGTTCACCACAGAGTATACTAAGAACTTTTCTTGTTTTCTCCTGACATTGTGATAAAGCCAGTGGTGTAGTTGAGTTGTTTGCCTATTATTTATCTTAACCACATGATTAAAGCATTTTTTGGAACCTGCATTTTTCTGACAAACATCTTTTTATTCTGTTTTCCTCTGAAATGCTGTATTTATTTTATGCTGTCACCTGTTCATATTCACTATGTATCTCTCTCCATTGTCATGTTTATTATCCATTTTCAATTTTTGGAGACTCTAGTATGGTAAATCTTGTAGATTTACAACAATACCAGTAGAATATTGGTATTCCAAAGATGGATCTTTGTTTCTAGGAAAAATTAGTTTGGACCTATGAAAGGGGCTTTGAAGATTCCTGAATGCAATGCAGCCCACTTACTTCCTCCTGTTCAATTTTGGGACTGACTTGTCCATTTATTTTGCCTTCCCAAGATATATCTATATCTATAGATTACATGTATCTATCTATCTACTTATCTATCTATCTGTCTATGGATCATCTCTGTACATTGTCCATATTATTTAATGTCAGAGCTTTGTCAAGAGATATATTTCAAACATTCATCTTTTTCTTTGTGTGTGGATGTTTAGGTCAAACCATCACAAAGAGGAAACTAATTCCCTCTAAAGTTACTGGTTATCCATGTAAAAATCATTCTTTCATGATCTATTTACAACCATCAAGAAAAGGCAAAGTTAAATAAATTCAAACATCAAGGAAAGGAAAAATTAAAATCAATTAAAAGAAGAACTATTAAAAGAGAAGCTCCAACTAGATTTATTCAAGTAAGCTATTTTTGCTGAAAATAAGAAACGGATAAAGGAAAACACATTGACAGTGAATTTTACCATTTCCAGCAAGTTTAAATTATGTAAAACAATTGCCACAAAGAAGAGGTCAAAACATTTCAGAAACACTTTAGCCAAGAAATAGTTGGTCTCCTTGCTACAGCATGAAACATGTCAACACCAGTTTAAAGAATAAACTCATTTCTAAAATGTCCTAGAGAAAGATGCTACAAAATTATGAATAGTATTATCTCTTGAAATAGCAAAGAATGAAAAGGAGAAAAGTCAGATCATCCCAATATTTGTAGATAGTACTGGAAGGGGAAAACCATCAGATGAAAAATGCAATATATATGCAAGATTTTTTCTAACAAAGTACCTTCATTTTCAATGAAAATGGAACCACAACACATAAACTCTAAGACATTACTTAATACCTGAATATGCTCATTATATGATCACTTAGAAATGACAATCAAGAAGATAAATATGAAAAGAAGATGTTTACCAGGGCAAATAAATACAAAATAAATCTATACTGGAGGTGACACAATTTTGATAGCATTGAGGAGGATACCAAATAATTTGGGGAAAGCATTGTTTTGTTGCATTGCATTATTTTCTCCAAAAGGCAGCTGAAATAATACACTTACACATACATATGAATGTATAAATGTATGTATAGTAATTCATGTGTGTATGTATAATAATGAACACAGAAGAGCCTTTTTTCCCCACCTCCCTTGACATAGGCTATCTAAAATCCATCTAGGAATTATAAGTCTGTGGTAGGGATACTATCATGTACCCTTTGCCTTCTTGACAATCCCCATTTCCCTTCTGGTTGAATAATGACTCCTTTTATGTTCTTACCCATGGGAAGTACCCAGAATCCCCATCTACTTGGACCACAAGGTTCTTTCCCTCTCTTTCTCTTCCTCAGCTCCTCCAGCTATGCAGAGTATACATGGCTTTTCACATATGATTATAGTCACCAATTATTATCTTATCCATCGCTAAGTTCTCCAGTCCCCCAGACACTGCCATTTGCCTTATTTATGAAGCCTAAAGATGTCTGGGCTTGTTATCTGTCTTTCTGCAGGGGTGGAGAACATCTACCTAAAGGTAAAATCATTTGCTAAAGTAACCACAAGCAATAGTACAACAACTTGCCACTGCTTGAGTTATACAAGTTAATATTTTTTATGGCCTGCAAATGACATTATAAATTTCCAAATGGCCTTTGGCAGAAAAAAAGATTCTTCATCTCTGCAAGTATTTTTTTTGCTGTCCTGCAGCTAAGCCCTCCTAAATAGATTATCTTCTCCAATTAGAGTATGAAATCCTTGTGGTCAGGGATCTTTCTAGTTATATCCCAATCACTTATCAAAGTACTTGGCAAATAATCAGCCCTTAATAAATGCTTTTTCATTCATTGAGGGTTTTTTTAATGAAAGTATGAAGAGAAGGAACAAGGTTTTACAAATGACTTTCAATAATAGATTACATCTTCCTAATTATCTACCTGTCTAAAATATGTAAAGGACCTTACTATGTTCATTATTCATTGATTTAAAAAGAGCTTTTGATTCAGGCAAGCAAAATGCAACTCAAAGGACTATTCTTTTCTAAATTATTTTTTACATTAAAATTATTTACTTCCCCTCTCTTACCATTGGGGAGACAAGCAATGCTTAAAAGATTTCCTTCCAACAAGATGTCTTCTACATATATATTTCACCATTATTTGAAATTTCTCAATATATTCAGTCAGAGAGAAAAAATACGATCCTTCAATTACCAATATCAAGGGAGGCATGAAACAGGAAGACAGACTCACAGACTTGTTTGCCAGCATCATGATGGAATCTCACAAGAAGTTCAAATGGAGCAAGAGGGAGATTGGGTATCATCAACAACACGGAGTATCAATATGGATAGCCTGTGGATCAATTTAATTTTGAGGTGGATTTTCCACTATTGAAGTTGTCTGCACTGATATGCTCTCAGACAGCATAAGTCCCTTATAACTATGCTCAGATATCACTAATTATCTAATCTTTTTCTTGAAATAGGGTTGGTTGCATTCCATGTCATTTTTCAAACCTAACACCATTTTTTGTTGTTCCCATTTATGTCATATCCTCTACTAGAAAAAGAAGAGATGAAGGAGAGACTGTCCCCTCTCTTTTCTGTTCTGTGAGACATTTGTGTACAAATGATTGATGATTTCCTTTCTTCCAATCAAAAAAAATTTACTATCTCAACAAAGTTATCAATTAACTCCCTACACTTTTTTCAATTAACAGTGAATCACTTCTGTGCTGAATATCTAAGGTTTTTTTTTAATTGCTCAGATCTTAAAGGTAGCAATCCACCCCCACCCCAACTCCAACATGCCCCATCATAATTCATATTTAAAAATAGGCTTTCTCCACAAAAATATCTCATAACTAAAGTTATTCAGAAGTTACTTCATATTGTTATTTTTTACCCCAACATATTGTCATTATTTTAGGTTTATCTTTTTTCCTTCTGGGCTCTTCTATTACTTCTCAAAGGAAGAAGTAGAAAAATTGGCTTACTCAAGTTACTCTCCTTTACTTGTGCTCTAGAACTCATATACTCCAGATTTAAGAGATCTTCCTTCTATGCCTTGCCATTCCAGAATATTTTCACCTTTTGGATTTTTTCCTTCAAATTTCTCATGATACAAAAGTCTCGCTATCTTGAAAATGTCTGACCTTACCATCCCATCTAGACACACTCTTTTCTTACCTTTCCAGTCCAATTTGATTGAATTGAATAAAAAGTATGTAACTCTGTTCTTCATCATTAATTCTCTTCTCAACATCCTCTTTGAGAATGAAGGATGAACAACAATTTTCCTTCTTATTCTATATGCAGCTTCCTTCTTCACCATTCTACTGAAAACTCTCACTTAAAAGTTAGCAATCTCTTCTTTTCATCAGAACCAATGACTTCTTCCTCTGTTTTATTAATTTTTCAGCTGCACTTCATACCTCACCATTCTTGAAACTTTTCATCCCTTAGTTTCTATCCTATTTCATTATTTTAATACTCTCTTCTCACTTTTTTTTTTGTTTTTGCTGAGGCAATTGGGGTTAAATGACTTGCCCAGGGTCACACTCCTCTCACTTCTTTTACTTTCTCCTTTCTTGACTCTTCCCCCCCAAATTGTTGACATTCCCCAAACTTAATCTTTGGTACTTTCTATATCCTCAGTTTCCATACTCTTGGTTTTCCCTTTCTACATTCTTAATTAGGAGTTCTATATTGATAGCTCCTAGTTTAATATCTCCATTTAATTCTCACCCTATTCCCAGCTTGTCTCTAAAAAAGTTTCTACTTGATGATTCATTGTCATCACAAATGCCTATAGACAAAATAGAGACAGCTCATCAACTCTCCAACAAATCTACTTACTGTCCCAAATTCCCTATTCCATTAATGAGATGATAATTTTCCCAGACACTCAAGCCCCAAACTAGTTGTCATTCTTGTTTCAATTCTTTTAATTCTAATATGATAACAATAGTTGAAATTTTTATATATATATATATATGTATATATATATATATGTATTATATTTTAGTCTCACAATCATTTCTTTGATAGTTATTATAGACATTGCTATTCCCATTGGGACTTACAGAGGTTTATTTACTTGCCCTTGGTCAGCAAGTTAGCATGTATCTTGAGATTTAAATGATTTCTTGAATAGTTTTAGCATTGTATCCATTAAACCACACTCTCATGTCTAATTTGTTCCTGAAGTCAGGAAGACCTGAGTTCTTAGCCATTTACCTGTGTGACACTGAGCAAGTCACTTAATCTTTATTTTCCTCAGTTTCCTTATTTATCTCAATGGGAGTAATTATAGTACCTAACCCCACCCCAGAGTTAACATAAGGATAAAATGAGATAATATTTGTAAAGTGCTTCACAAACTTTAGAATCTTACATAAATGCTAATTGTTATTATTATTACTATTTCTTTGGAATATATCTCATATCTTTCCTTCCTTCTTCATTCTCATTGTTCTTACTCCATTTCAGGCCACGATTACCTCATACCTGGATAATTGCAATAGCAATTTTCCCTGCCTCTGATCTCTCTGCCCTCTAAGTCATTCTCTGTTTAGCTGCCAGACTAATCTTTCTAAAACACCTCTTTTATCTTATCACTCTTCTGCTCAAAAAATGTACCTTACTTTTTTTTATTATGTATTAAATAAAGTCCAAATTCCTTATCTTGACATTCAAAGCCCTTCACGGCCTGACCTCATTTCACCTGTCCTTTTTTATCTCTAAATACTTGCTAACAAGATCTCCTCCATTCAGACCAATCTCCTCATTGTTCAGTGCATTCCCAGCTAACCTGTATGATTCTATTTCACCAGTTTGGAATAAATTTTCTCTTATCTAAATCCTACTATTTTTCAAGGATTATCTCAAGTCCTTTTCTTTTCTAGTCTTTCCCTATAATTTCTTCCCTAACCTTTATATTGTTCAGCATAGTGGTGGGCACAGATAGCAATAATGATGATAAATATTAGAATAAATCTGGCACTTTGAAAGGTTTGTAAAGTACTTTATAAATGTTATCCTCACAACAACTCTGGGAGGTTCCTTTAATTGCTCACCTGGCTGTACCACTTTGTAGCTTCCCTGATTGACTTTGCCATGCCCCAGAAAGCTCATGATTGGGATAATATCATCCTGCAAGATCAACCTTGGAATTCTACCTCATCAATATTTTGTGTCCATCTGATTGGAGCATGGAGCCATGAACTTCAAAACTTCCATTTAAAAAGGTAATTCACCTCAGATTTCTCATAAACATAGCCCCTGCCCTCAAGGAGCATCTAATCTAATAGGAGAAGGCAATGTACAAATGCCAATGTACAAATGGAATGCAGAAAGGGAGTGGGAGGAGGAGAGTTAGAATGAGGAATTAGAGAGGAAGGGACATGGTAAAAAAACATGTGTTGACTGATTCAAGTAGATGCTATTATTAAATCCGTTTGGTATGGAGGAAATAGAGGCAGAGAGATTAAGTGACTTGCTTAGACCCATATGGCTAGTAAAGATCTGTGATCAAATTTGAACTCAGGTTTTCCTGACTATGGACCCAGAATTTTATTTCCTGGGCTACTTAGCTGCTTCAGTAGGTGATCAATAAAATAAATATAAAATAATGGAATCAGTTTCCTGTGAAACTAAGGATGGTACCCTGAATCATGCTGAATATGGCAGTATCCATTAGATTGTGAGATGTATCTATTAGTCAGTTCAAGCTTCCATCATTCAAGATTAACAAGGGGTTAAATAGGACCAGAGCTGAGAAAAGATTATTCATAATGTGGAGAAACCATTTGGAAGCCTGATGGCTACACCACATGAGATTATAGGCTCTGCCAGCAATGTACATAAACTAGGTAGGTACTGTATAATGCAAATGTGTACTGTCAGAAACCCAGGACACCTTTCATGTAATTGCCGCCTCAGGGTGGTGATTGGGGATAAGTCTGGGAACAGCTGTTTACAGAAATTGTACTAAGACATTGCTACCTTTTTTTTACTTTTTTGCATTTTTAAGATGAATAAATGGATGAAAGAACAAATCATTTATTAAACACTTACTGTGTGCCAAGCACTGTGTAGAGTAGTGGGGATGCAAATAGAAAAAGTGAGATAGTCTCATCTCTCTAGAAGCTCACACTGTAACTGAGGGAGATCACATAGAGAAGAAAGTCTGGAGTCAGAATGAGTGGAAAAGACCAAAGCCCTAAGGTGGAGAGGTCAAGACTCAGAGATGTTTTAGTTACATGAGAAGCTCAGATGAAGTATTAAAAGGACATAGAGGGAGGGTACATGGAAGGCCCGGTGGTCTTCCCTCTCACTGAGAGGAATGGAATAACTCCCCTTGACCTGAAAGGAAAAAATAAGGGATGGGGCATTCCTGTTTTGATGCATCTTGCTTCTGCATGACTATCCAAAGTAAATTTTGGGAAGGGGCTTGGTTTGGGGCCTTATGGGGTAAACTCATCCCTGGATTTGTGGATGGAGGTCTAACACCTGAGCTGCTGATAGAGATATTTCTGGGATTTCTGTGATAAAGTTAGGACATAAGAGACATACAGTACATGCTTAATACATGATTACAGATTTCTGATTTGAGAGATATAGCAGGTGATCCTGAGAATTGGTAGTTGTAAAGGAGTTTCTATAACTCTGTGAGGGAGATTTGTGTGAAAGAATAAGCATCTGTCAAGATTGAAATTTCCCAAAATTACTAGATGCTTTAGGTCTCTATGTGAGGGTAAATATTGTAAAAGGGAGATGTGAATTGTTCTGTATCACAGCAACACATTCCTCAGGGAACTGGGATAAATAAGGTAGCCAGTCAGATTCTGTCTTGCAGGGCAACTCTGAATCTCCATTCATCTAGATTTAGGAAATGTGATTCATTATGTTGGGGGGAGGAGAAGGACAAGGGAATTCAGGGCATGAGGCATGTGTGGTAACTTGTGCTAAGTCCAAAAGAAAATATCTAAAACACAGGGACAGAATCTTGCTGATGTTGGTGAGGGTTAGACTTTGTGTGTGTATATGTGTGTGTGTGTGTGTGTGTGTGTGTGTGTGTGTGTGTGTATGTGAAGTCAAACATGTAGCATCTTTATGGTACACTTAAAAGAATAATATAGTAAAACTGAGTCAAAGTACTGTGTCCTTGCCAATTTGTAAATTGTAGCATCTACGTATCATAAACATGAATGCTACCCTGAGGCTAGAAACTTCTGATCACTTCCCAGAAGTTGTGATTGAAAGAAAGCCCACCTCATCCATGTCAGAATATTCTCTGGGACTATTGATTTGGATTCGATTTGCTGACCTGCTCTAGAAGAGAACAGATAGACTTAGAAGGACCAATAATTCACAGCAGGTTGGAGAAAGGTCATAGAATAAGAGGGTTTCTAGGGTTACTATTCCTGCAGTTTATGGGCCATGAACTGTTATGACTGCCTGGGGTTTCCCTCTAAAACATTTGGAAACCCAAAGATTGGCATTATAGTCATGTATATTCCAGAAGAAAAGGGATCCTTAGTGAAACATTCTTTATCTTCATATGTCTGCAAACACATTTTTCAGACATATTTCAGGAATGAAGCCAGATGCTCAACTTGAGCTCATGGAATCACAGTACAATCAGTCTTTAATGACACCTGGTACTGGGTTCCGATGTCTCAGCGTGTGCCAAAGAATGTCAATTCAATTCGATTCAACAAACATTTTTAAAGCATCTGCTGTGTGTAAGGCACTTACAGAGGCATGACCAACTGTGCCTTCTATACCCAAGAGTCTTCCTATTCTGCATCCTTTCAGTTATACAGAGCCTCTCTTTCCCAGAACTGCTCTGTCTGTACACACACACACATACACAAATGTACATACACAGAATCAAAGGAGAATGAAAGAACGCTTTGGATCCCACATATATCTCTGAAAGGAGATCCAGGTTGTTCCTGTGACCATAAAAAAAAATTAAAAAAAAAAAACTTTGAAAAGGGAATCACCTCTTTCCTTTTTCTAGATTCCAGAAACACTATTTATTTCTCTCCTGTGACTTAAGATTGGAATACAACTTACTGAACAATTTGCATGAAGCCACAAAGTATATATGAATTGATGTCAAGTACCCATAAGATGCATCCTTGTCAAAATTTGTGTTTTAAAAAGAAATCACTTTCCTGGGGGAAGATTCTGGGAAGATGATGGAGTAGGTCAGAAAATTCCAGATTTGCTCCAAAAACAAACAAAATTGTGCCTCAGGATGAATATAAACAAATGAAAAACAATTAAGATTTGAAATAGAACAAGTTTTCCTGGGGCAACCTAAGAAAATTGGAAGAAAAAATCCAGGATAGTTTTGGCCAAGTGGGACATATAAACACCTTCAGGTTAGCTCTGCAGAAAGAGCAAGAACCCTCAGGCTGGCTGGGTTCAAGGTAGCCACAGCCCAACTATAGGGAACTTTCACCTCCTAGACAGCATAGGTAGTTGGAGGAAACCTGGGCTGATCGGGAATACCAGGCCCAGCTGTGCTGCTGAGATTCAGCTCTGGGCAAGAAGTTCAGAAACCATGGGGGTGGGAAAGCTGCTGGCTATGGATACTTGGAGGAAGGTGGAGATCTTGGTTTGGGGTTCCAGGCCAGAGGGGAGAACTAAACTGAAGCAGAGGCACCATCCTCCCCCACCCCAGAATTAGAGATTGTTACACTAAGAAATTCTCATTAAAAAAAGAGTGGACAAAGGAGAAAGAACCCGATCATAGAAACTTACTATGGGAATAGGGAAGACTGAGGTTCATCTTCAGAGGAGGACATTGAAGTAAAAAGAAAACAAAACAAAAAAGCCCTTCTCTTATCCCAAAGAGTAGTGCTAGATGGCTAGTTTCCCAGAAAGAATTTATAGAAAAACTAAAAAAACCTTTAAAAACCAAACGAGAGAGTTTGATTAAAAAAATCATCCAAAAAAAGTAAATTTATGAAAAGAAAATCAACCAAGTAGAAAAGGAGATCCAGAGTCTTGGAAAAAAAATGATTCTTTGAAAATTAGAATTGAGTAAGGGAAAGCTAATGAAGCTCTAAGAGATCAAGAAATAACAGAACAAAATATAAAGAATGAAAAAAAAGAACAGAATATGAAACATAAGAAAAACAACAGATCTAGAGAATGAAGCAAGAAGATTAAACAAAATAATAAGTGAATTACTTGAAAGTTATGCCCCCCCCCAAAAGAACCTTGACAGAATAATATAAGATAATCAAAGAAAATTGTCCTGAAGTGAACAATAGAACAAGAGGGGAAAGTAGAAATAGAAAAGGAAATTCACTGGTTATCACCTCAAAAAGATACCACACGGGAAAAAGGTGGGAATTTTACTGTTAAATTTTGAAATTCCCAGATCAAAGAGAAACGTTTACAAAAACAAAAAAAGCAATTAAAAAATGCTGGAGCTCCAATTAGAATTGTTCAGGATCTATCAAGGGCTATAATAAAAAAAAAAACCCTTCAGGTTCTGGAATATCATATAATTGACAATCAAAAGAATTACATCTGCAGTCAAAAAGAAAATATCCAGTAAAATTAAGCATAATATTGAATGAGAAAAATCGACATTCAATAATGTCACAGATTTTTAAGGATTTTGCCTGAACCAAAGCTAAACTCAATAGAAAATTGAACATATAAGAGCCAACATCAAATACTGATTTCAAGGAACTTAATAATGACAAACTGTTTATGGGTTTTTTTTTTTAATGTGGAAATGTAAGCCTTATATAAGATTGACCTTAGTAATTGAGTAGTTCAAAAGAAAGATTGAGGCAGAGATGAGCATGATCTGACTCTAAAAATCAAAACTGCCTAGGAAAAGGTAAGTATAGTTATTAGACTATGCAAGGTGCAAAGGAAGAACTGACGCAGAGGTATTAGACGAGGGAGGAAGACTAAATAAATACCACGAAGGGTATTGTACTCTACAAAATGTCTAAAGAAATAAGAGGGGAGAGAATTGGTTAAGGGGTACAAAATGGTATTTAGATTAACAGGAGTGAGATAAGGTGTATAGATTAATGGCAATGCTATAAAGAGGGAGGGAAAACATGGGGGAGAAGATAAGGAAGGATTCATGGAGAGGAGGAGGTTAAATAATAGCAAGGCAAGTTAAAGAGTAGAACTAAAGTAAGAGAGTTATCAGGAATAAGAAATAAGAGTTATACACAAACAAAACAATAAGGATCAGGAGCTTAATTTGTTAGAAAAAAGAAATTAAGGTTAGTTATCATTGATCTCAAGGTCAAAATTAGACACAATTGAGAGAGAAATCCACATTATATTTCAGCCATATTTTTGTTTTAGATGCTTGTCTATGTATGTGTAATTGCATATGCATACACACACATATATGTGTGTGTGTGTGTGTGTGTAAGTATGATGCAGGTGTATATATACATATATATGTATATATATATATATATATATAGATAGATAGATAGAGAGAGAGAGAGAGAGAGATGTATGTGTGCAGATGTATGTGTATTTCTTTTTCTATCTTTTTCTATTTATTTTTTTCTTATTTTGTATTTAGGTTTTTTTAAATGGTGGAATGGTTTAAAAAGAGGGGACCCTAGATGGCACAGTGGATAGAACACTGGCTCTGAAATCAGGAAGACCTGAGTTCAAATGTAAACTTCAAACATTTAACACTTACTAGCTATGTAATCCTGGACAAATCAATCCTAACTGCTTCACCAAAAAATATCACAGTGCTTTTAGCTTTCTAAAAAACTATTCCACAGAACTAGATTATATTGAATTAGACACAATGTGGAAATAAACCTTCAGGATGAAAGTGAAGAAGCCAAGAAATCTGAACAATTGGCTACTTACAAAGGCTGCTTATCCCAGTTTTTGAGGTGACAAAGATTATATGAGTCCTTCATGAGTGGGAGTGCCCATTATTCAAATATAAGTACGGTTTTGGTCAAATTATGGAATGCTAAGAAATCCAGGATGGGGTGCATAGGGAAAAAGCTTTAAAGTAGGAACCTGAAGATCTGAAGTTGAGTCCTGGATTTGACATTGTCCAGTTGGGCGAGTTACTTTATGTCCTGATACCTTAGTGTCTTCACAGGGATAATGATGCCTTTTTGTCTACTTCCCAGGACCAAATAAATAACACATTTACAGACACATAGGGAAGCATCAGTTTCTACTAAGTATAAAGTGTTCTTCAAGTGTTTAAACTTTCAGTTCACAGTGAGCTCTTGAGAGAGTGATGTGGTAGAAAGATTACTACTTGAAATTATGAGGCTTGGGTTCACATTCTGATTCTGTGGTTGTTAATGGCTAAGTAATCTTGGGCCAATTCCCTCATTGCACTTGGCTTAGGTTTTCTCATCTGTAAAATGAACTGTAAAATTATCTAAGTTTCTTCTACTTCTAACATTGTAGGAAACACTGGGCTTGGTTTTATTTTGTTTTGTTGCTTTTTAAAAGTAAAAATTCAGGTCATAGTCTGAAAGCTATTCAGTTACTTGGGAAATATTAGAATATGTTGTCAGAGGTTATGACTGGTTAATACCAAAAGGCATTTGCACATTCTTTTTCAACTCCAGCACTAATAGAGTGTGTGGTTCTACTTGGACATGGAACTTCTTTATACCGACTGTGCAGTACTATGCAAAAGGAGAATACTATTGAATTAAATAGAAAGGACATGATCAATTTTTTTGGGAGAAGGAATATAGTAAAAGATAAAATAACCTAGAGATAACAAAATCTCATTCACTTTTGCCATGATTTTTTTGATCACTTCCAAAATAAAACTCTTGAGAAGATAAAGAATAATATTATGATATAATTTTCGTTCTTCCTCATTCTACTTAATTTCTGGTGCAGGTGTTGAAAAATCAGAGAATCATGGGATACTATGTATCCAAAAGAAGAATATTAGAGAATTACAGTCTACACACTGGATAAATGACAATTGACTATATAAATACTTTTTGGAAGAAATCAAGGCTTCTTTTCTACAATTTGTGTGTGTGTGTGTGTGTGTGTGTGTGTGTGTGTGTGTGTGTGTGTGTGTGTATGTACATCTGTTTAAAGGAGGGGAGTATGAGTGAATCACAAAATGAATTGAATTGGGTAGATTGTTGTTCAGTCATTTAATAATATTTGACTCTTCTTGACTCTTTTGGGGTTTTCTCAGCAAACATTTTTTAACCATTTCCTCTCCTAGCTTATTATAAAGAAGAGTTAACAGAGGCAGAAGGTTAAGCAGTTTGCCTGGTGTCACATAGCAAATGTCTGAGGGTAGATATGAATTCAAGTCTTTTTGACTCCAGGCTTGGCACTCTAGCCACTGTGCCACCTTATTGCACTAGATAGTCTTTAGCATTCTAAAATTCCAGCAGAATATAGTCCTGGGAAAACAGCGCCTATTTTAAATTTGTATTCCAGCACTTGGAATAGTGTCTTGAACATAGGGGGTGCTTAATGAATAATTGGGTTGAAAGCAAGATGACTCTTTTAGTCAGAACTCTAAAAAACATTCTTTATTTCTTAATTTTGTGCCGTAGGATATGATTGGGAGCTATTTTCCAGAAAATAAAATGCTTTAATTATCCAAATCAAAGGATTTTAATTTGTACATGTTAAATTTTATAGCATTCTAACTTTATGTAAGCATGCTATAAATTGCACTAATTATCACCTGACTTATCAAAACACTTAATCATTTTCTCCTAAACAAAATTTTGGTCTCATCTCATTTTCTTAGCAAAGACGTACTAATAGAGAACTAAAGAGAGATCTCCTATTAGGCATCATTAGTTTAAAAAAATCCTGTTATACATTTCACTCAGTACTCAGTACTGTCATATTACTGATAAGTCACGTCTTTATTAAAGGAATTGTGAGAAAAATACACACAGAGGAAGATACAAAGACAGAAGCAGAAAGATGCGTAAAGACAGGAGAGAGGTATACACATGAGGAAATACATAAGCACGAACATTCCTACATGATGTCTGAAAGAATATAAAAGGATACCCACACACATTGAGTTGGAGTAAGTAAGATTCAAATGATAGGTCATTAAGAGTCTGATATTTCCCCAAAGATCCTGTGTAATTGCTTCAATCATATTTTTACCCAGGTATTTTCCATGTTATTCTGGAATAACAGAATTATTGAAGTAGAGTTAAAAGAACTTTCAGATGTCACCCAGCCTAACCTCCATCCAAAGCATAAGTCTTACTCTATATCATTACTGACAAATTATCATAGAATCAAAGATTTAGAGTTGATAAGTACTATAGATGTTCTCTAATCCATCCCCTCCTCACATATTTTTGGGTGAAGAAACTGAATTGCCTAATATCACATGGTGAACCCAGGTTTTCAGACTCCAAATTCAGCCCTCTTTCCAGTTCACCAATACTCTAGTTTGTACTTTAAAACCTCCTGTAATGAAGAAATCATGTATCTCCAAGACAGTCACATAGATTCATTTTTCCCAGACTCCTTATTTGATTCTATTGCCTTTGGTGATTTTCTATGGATTCCCCTTTATTTTTCTGTGATACAGCCTCAGGCTGTTTTGTTCCCATGTATGTCCAGGTCTATATTATGTGAAGAGCAAAGGCTCTTACATAGCTCTAAACTCCTAAAAAGACCCACTCTAGTCACATTCTTTCACCATCCAGTCTCCTAACTTTCATGTTCTTGATTTGGATTCTTCTCCTTGGTGCATTTTTCTTATTTTTTTTCCTTTCAGAGGCAAGAGTGTATTGTGAAAAGAGCTTTAGATTGGGAAGTTAGAATTATTAATCCCCCAAAATTTAGAGCTGGGAAAGACATTTGAGATTGTACAATTAAAAACTTTAAAAAATCCAACACCCTTTCTCTAATTTTTTTTAATCATATGAAGAAATTGAGGTTTAGAAAGGAGTTACCTAGTACTTAACAGTCAGGTAGTCCAGACCAAGGATTTGGTTTTACATCTCTTACTCTCCAATCCAGTGCTCCTTCAGCTAAACCATACTGGTTCACATATGATATTTGGTTCTACCACAATTTTGCTCTATAATTTTGGTAAGCTACTTTACTGAACTGAGCCCTCTGTTTCTTAGTCTGTGAAATAAAAATGGTCCAAGGAATCCTTGTAATGATCATATCAGAAAACACATATGAAAGAATCATGGAATTTCTAAGTCCTATAAGTTGGCATTTTTATTACTATGTAAAATATATTACCTAAGAAGTATCCATGAATTTTTGAAAATTTTTACAGAACCAGAATATTTTATTTTTTTTGCTGAGGCAATTGGGGTTAAGTGACTTGCCCACGGTCACATAGCTAGGAAGTACTGAATATCTGAGACCAGATTTGAACTCAGGTCCTCTTGACTTCAGGGCTGGTGCTCTATCCACTGAGCCACCTAGCTGCCCCCAATTGACATTTTATAATGTTTTAAAATTTGCTTGTTTCTGTATATACAATTATCTCATTTGAGCATTATAACAAAATTCAGAAGTATATATTTCAGTTTTATTATTTCAACTTAACAGTTAAGAAAATGTAGCCTCAGAGAAGTCCCATGGATAATAAGTGTCCAAGACAGGATTTGAAATTGAATCTTTTCAAGTCCAGCACTCTATCCACAATACATTGTTCTAATTTCAGTCTTTGATTACTGAAACCTTGTGAGGTAGGTAATATAACTGTAAAGAGAAGCGGTTTTTATCTTTCCTCAAAAAATGTAAATAAAGGAGTTACATGCTTCTTAACTGAATCAAAAGTGTAAACTAGATATGAACAATTCTCAGTTTGGGAACAGTGGAATGCTTGGATCAATGGATAAGGATAAATGATGCCTTATGGAAATATCTTGGGATTTACTGAAAGTTTTAGACATACCTCTAGGCCACCACCCAGTAAGTTAATTAAGTCTAGTGGTGGAGTAGTGCTAGCCAAGCCTCAGAGAAGGAATCACTAAGAATTGTGTAAACTGGGAGGATCCATTAGAATCAATCTACCATCAACCATAAACTGTAGTGGTATTTTCACACTAAGGAAAAACATTTTAGAATCAACAATTTTTGGAACCCAGCAGAGAGCAATACCTAAGGAGAACTTCATGAGATTTTCAGAAAGGGAAAATTTTTTTTAATAATCAGGAACTGTGAGTTTACTTTTATATGAGCTTTCCAAGTTTGAGCTCACTTTCCCCAGAAACCTTGTAGGTACAAAGGGGAGAATGTGTCTCTAGTTTGTGCAGAGGTGGAGAGTGTACTATGTTTCTATAACAATTATCATCGCTATATATGTGTGATAATACTCTTTCTAAAAGCTAATTTATTCTGGCTGATAATCAATGGGGAGTATACTAGATGGGGCTTGTGAATGACAGAACCAAAAAAATCTTACAGCCCTTTAGAGTTATACCTAGAAACCCAAGGGGATAAATAGCTGCACTCTGAGCTGCTCTTTGTCAATGTGAGTGGGAGTCAGAAAAGCTCCAGACAGGATATCACATAAATATCTTTATCTCTAATACAATGAAATGTTATTGAACCTGATAAGCCTGGTGCTCTTTTCACTATATCGCTTTTGTATATCCAATTTCATTTAGGATTAGTATCATATTCACTAATAGATGGTAAGTCCATATCAATCCGTCTTTTCTGGTGATTACGATAAAAAGCAATGTAAAGATGTAAAGAGCTCAGATTGTATGATGTTCACTGCCTTAAACACTGAATATTTAATTGGTGCTCAATAATATTAATTTTGATTAATATTTGTTCTTCCAATGAAGCAATAGTACACAGTTTTTCAGAGTCATATGAAATAGACTCACTATTCCAGTAAAATTATGAGAGAATTTATGGTGGACTGAATATTTGTGGTTTTATAGTGTAGGAGAAGATCCGATTTATTTACTGAGAATTCTAGAGGATTTTTTAAAGGTCAAGTTTATGTGACTGTTAAATCTTCAAAAATTGGAATTGGAGCCAGAAACCTCAAGTACTAGAACCAGAATTGTCACTTAATTGCATAAATTAGGACAAGAGACAACCTCTGAGCCCCAATTTCCCCATCTTGAAGACTGGGATATCGGACTTGCTCATCACCCAAGGTAATGATGAGGTTTAAATGAGAAAGCTTTTGCCATATATTTTGTAGACCAATGAGCTCTCTTTAAATGTCAACTATCATTATTGTCATTACCACATTGAGAGATATTCAAATTAAAAAAAAGTTAGCAATTCTAAAAAAAGCAGATTATTATCAAATATTTACTTTTAGCACTTTGGAACATACAATTATTCAAATGTAACCACACAAAAATCAATAAATGATGTATGTTTTTAGTTGGAAGTGTTCTTTAGTAGTTATCTAGTTCAATATTCTCAGATAAGGAAATTGAGACTTAAAGAACTTAAGGGTCTTGTCCAAGGTCATATACATAGCAGAAATGAAATTCAAACACAGTTGTTTTGACTCTCAGTTAGGCATGCATTTCACTATATATTATCCCCCAAATAAAATATAATTTGGCATTTTTTATTGGAAAAAGGAGAAGCGGGTTGTTGAATCAAGATAGCAGAGTGAAAGGTCACAACTTCCAAGCCTGCCCCCAAACCTCTCCTACAAAACAACTACAAAAAGCATCAAAGTGAATTCTAAGTGGGAAAGTCTCAAGAAAAAAGGCACACTCGTTTTTTGTTTTTTTTATCCCAGGGCAGTTAGGAAGAGATAAAGAGATCCATAAACAGTAGGGGGAAAGTAGGGCAGGACCATGGCAGAAGTGGGATTGCAACTCTCAGGGAAAGTAAGGGGACTAAACATCTATCAGAAAGAGATCCCAGGGGACTCCTGTGCTAGCATCATACACAGGATCAGGTGCCATTTGGCATCTCTGTCCCACATTACTCCAATTCTAGGGTTACAGTTCTAGGGCAGAGAGAAAGTCAAAATCATGAGGGAGTAAGGAGCTTACCTGGGTATAGACCAGAGCACAGACCAGGAGGGCAGTGACCAGATCTCTCCCCAGAGTACACCACATTGGAATCACCAAAAACTTACAGGTTGCCAGATTGAGCTGTAAAAGCAGAAGGATATTAAAGATAAAATCTCAGGCCAGGAATGCTTGGAAGAGTCAGAGAAGAAAAAGGAACCCAATTCTAACATAAAGTCCCAAATCAAGAAGTATCCTGGAAAAATGAGTAAACAATATAACAAGAACCCTGACCATAAAAAGCTACTGTGATGACAGGGAAACTCTATACACAAACTTAATAAGAGACAATACTTGAAACCATTTTTAAGCAAAGTCTCAAAGACAAATATAGATTGGACACAAACCCCATGAGAATTCCTAGAAGAGCTAAAGAAAGAGATTAAAAACAAAACAAAACAAAAAGATTATTTTAAAAATCAAATAAGAACAAGAAAGAAAACTTGGAAAAATAAATGAGAGCTATGCAAGAATATATGAAAAAAGAAATAATGGTCTGGAAAAAAGAGATGCAAAAATACTGAAGAAAATAACTTCTTAAAAATCAGAATTGGTCAAATGGTAAAAGAGGTACAAAACCTCTTACTGAAGAAAATAACTTCTTAAAAAGAAAACTGGGAAGTACTTACATACAATACTTTTCATCATTGCTCATGTACTTAGACTCATATCTAAACTGCATATAATTTTATATGAAATATTCTGTTTAAAATCATCATTAAATATATACATATAATAGTTAAATTACATAACACATTCATATATAATACAAATATATATACAATTATACAAAATATATATAACTGTAAGATATATAAAAATATAATCTTACAGGAATTAAGGAGAGATGTCAGATACAATATTAAGTGAGACTTAACAATGTACTTTTCAGAAAATCTTTTCAACATGGATAAAAGAAAGAAAAAGTAGTTTGATCTACCATCATATTGTCAAGTACTCTGAAGTTCTTTTTTTTCTAATGAAAAACTCAAAATATAGCCAATACTAACTCTACAAAAAACTTTCTAGAATCAAGAACATCCTATTACTAAATCATCACAGACTCTCTGTGAATTATAAAATAGTGTTAAAAATACACATTGATTAATTTAATTTAATAGCATCCAAGTTCAAAATTAAGGATTTATATTTGAATGAATCAATCTGGGATTCAGGAATGGAATATAGGGGTGAAATGGCCAGGGGCCAACTATTCTACCATTAGAAATCAAGGGATTGTGAGCCTAGTGATTTGCATTAGATCAGGTGGGTTCTGTTTTAGTCTTTACAAGTTCTGTATTTTCTGGTCCATTTTCAAGTTATTTCTGAGTCAAGGATTGTTAGTAAGCAGTTTTAAGGCCTAATCAAGAGTTAGAATATTCATACTTGCCCAGAGCAGGATAATCTTTCTTGCCTTAGAGATGACTTGGGGTTAGGTCAGACCTTCACATAGTTTCTGATGATCAACGAGTGCATATAAGTAAGGTCATCCTGATATTAAATCATATGCTTGGGTCAGAAACTAGATTAATACTTAAAAGCATTGAATTAATAGCCATTCTCTTGCTTAGTTGATTCTAGATAAGGCAGAAAATCGTAAATCTGTATTGACTAATTGTTTGGGAGCAAGGGCTAAGAATTGTAATAAGAGCCTCATAAACATCAATAAATATAAAATCTGGTAAATGGTCATTAGGATATCCTTCATTAAGCAACATATGAGAGTCTAAATATCTGTAATCAGTTATGTGGGACATTATGGTTGTGGATTATCTTAGAGAGCTTTGGGAATAAAAAATAACTTGAGAGCTATGGTTTTATATAATTAAAAAAGTAATGTTCAGTTGATTATAGGTCCTGGGAGACATTTAAATGATTCTTTTTCCTTTATCCTCAGTGTCATGAAGCTGTTAACTGTTTTAGTCATTTAAAAATTTAGGAGGTCTCTTATTTAGTCATGAAAATCCTATGCTATGAAATGTACTTTCAACTCTCAAGGAACTAATTAAGAGCTCTGAATATTTACCCTGATTTTAGACCATGTGAGGATGTTGCCAATTATTTCAAGAAAAGTCATGAAATTCACAAAAGACTTGCAAAATAAATTGATTTTGGTGCCCTTTAATTTAGGGCATAAACATCTCATCTACTTGCTGGGCAGTCACATTTTCATAATAGTAAAATGTCAAGTCCCAAATAGGGTGGTAGTAATAACATCAAAATAAAATGCTAGCAGTGTGCATCTACAAAGGGCAAAGATGTCAGCCATGGACTAGAGAATCTTCTGGTACAGGGCCCTTCCAAAACTGACCAAGTTATGATTCCTGTCTACTGTGGCTATGATTCCTGTCCTTGGCTTCAGCAGTGGTGGCAGGTTCAAGGATGTTGAACGGCCCTTTAAAGAGGCTTGAAGATGGTAGAGATCAAGGGAGAGTCTCAAGTAGCTGAAAATTAAAAGTCTGAGTTTATGTCTTTCCTTCTGTTGGTAGGTGAGAGTAGGAATTAAATGAAATTTATGATATGCGTTTGTGCTATAAGAAATTAATGCTCCCTGTTCTTAATATACTTCTATTTTCTCTTACTGTTCTAAATGCTTTCTAATGCATGATTTCAATAAAGGTGAACTGATGAAGCAGGTAAGAAATGGGAGCTGACAAATAAGTAGGGGCATGAGTTGAATAGTGCAATTTGTGGAAACTTACATGACTAGACTGAGATAATCAACCAGAAGGCAGAATCACTAGATGAAGCTGAGTTAAACAAGGCTCTAATTGAGAGAAAGAGGCAATTTAGCTAATACCCACAGTGTCCTCTGGTGGCCACATTGGTCAAATTGTAATTCGGAATTCATTTATTCATTTGCTAAAATCTTGGATTTTAACACATGGAATAGCATAATTAGAAAAAAAAAAAGAAAAAGAAAATTGCTTACTTGAATCTTCTTCAATCTATTCTGACAAACTCATTTCAGTGATAGACAGTCTTTGCTTTATCCTATGAAAGGCTCCATTGAAAAAAATAGTAGGTCCCTGGTGTTGCCATCCCATTCCTTATAATGTTGTTCAAATGATAATGACTCATATTTGTATAGTACTTTAATGTTAAAAATGCTAATTTAATGCACTGACTAATTTATCCTCACACCAATATGTTGAGATAGGTTTTACAACCCTATCTTCTGTCTCTATATCGATAAAGGTCAAAGGACAAGTAAGTATTTTTCTGATGAACATTTCTAGTACATAAGGCTACAGATTCCATAGACTTGAGGCTCCAAAGGAAAAATAGCAATAAATGGCAAATATCGCTATCATCCTCACTCATGTTGGTGGTAAAGCATTCAGGCTTATAAATACAGTTTTCATAATAACCCTGTAGGGGTAAAATTTAGAGAAGACATATCTCAGATGAAGCTTATTCCACATGGAACTCATATTCTAACAATTTCTTCAGCATTTTAATGATCTGTGATTTCATCAGTGTGGATTTTCCCTCCATCTATGCTAACCTTTCTGATTTTTAGTGAACCTTAGTAGATGACTTATTGAATAATTATAGCCAAAAGACAAAGCAAATAAAATAAGACAAAACAAAATCTCTACCAGGTGCTAAACTTCTATAGATGAGTTGCTGAGACTTCAACTTGGCTGGTCCTCATGAAATGGACTCAGTCCATTACCGGGATAGTATTAAAGAGTTTTCCCCTCATGATAAGACTTACTAGGATCTAAACTTTACTGGCATCACTTTTGAGGAACCCAAGACCAGTCATATACCACAATGACATCTGATAGTGACTGTTAAGGATTTCGGTATAAGAAAAAGATTAAAATATTTTCAGCAATTGCTACAAAGTATTAGAAGTCATTTGGAATAGAAATAAGAAAAATTTACTAAAATTTAGAGTTGTCCCCAAATGGAAAGTACTTCTAGGGAGGCTGTGAGAAGCTAGACATTCCATTGTCAAATAAATGATAGGAAAGATTGTTGTTCAGATATTGGATAGAAATTGACAGCTTTCTTTCCACACAAATTCTTTCACTATAAGATTCATGAGCCTTTTTTTTGCTTTTCAAATTGATTTGGAGACTTTGTTTTTGGCTAGGAGTGAGAAATTAATTTTTCAAGAGATAATTACAAGTGAACCTATGTTCCCTATCAATTCTGTCACCAGACTTGAAGTAGTCATTCTTCCAAGGAGCTTACAGTGGTTCAGTTAGGAGTGAGTTTGTACTATTGGAATCCATCAACAGCCTGGCCTGGTTTGAGACTCTATATTGTGTTCTACAGTGCTAGAGCTCGGATTAGGCTGGCCCTCAGTCAGAGAAGGATAGAGCCTTCCTGGTATATACTTTTATCTGAAGCTTCCTGAATTTAATGCTACCTAGGGAACATAATGATCCTAGATTTTCATTCCATTTCATTCCCACCCACCTTCCACCCCACCCTTTGTTGTTAGCTGTCCAAATTCAATTGTGGTTCTTGGCCAAATCGCCTGCCAATTAGCTCTTTTTCCCATTTTTTTCAAGTTCAGAAAATTTTGTTCTTTCTGAAAATGGAAAGCCGAGTCTAGGCTGAAATGTTCCTGATAAAAGCTCTATGCACCAACAACATTACTAAACAACAGTGATTTTATGTGCAGAATGTAGGAGAAAATAATTCATTAGGACTTATCTATTCCAGATATTTTTGCCTTAGACTTTTCTACTTTTTCAGGAAGTTTTCACATTTCAATTAGTCTACCTAAAGCAATAATCAAAGACAGTTCACTTGAATAGGAGAGAAAACAGTTGTAAGCTCTCCAAGTGCATCTCAAGCGAGATCTACTGTCTGCAAAGTCACTGACTTCTTTCTTCTCCTAATGAATAAATATTTCTGAGGCTTTGTTTTCATTAAAAAAAAAAAAAAAAAAAAGAAGAAGCCCTAAGGTCATATATTCATTCCTGGATTCTCCTTGGATAATTTAGTAGAAGATAGGAACAGAATATCAAGCCTTGAGCTGAGTTAAAGATTGTTTTAAGCAATTACAGAATTGCAAAGTTGGAAGAGGCACTCTAGGACAAGAATCTCTTCAACGATATATTAGACAAGTAATTATATTGATTTTGTAGCTTTTTGGTAAGTGAGAATCTACAACTGCTAGAGGGACTTTATTCCACTTTTGCATAATTCTATTTTTTATAATGAGATTTTCTTAGATTTTGCCTAAATTTACTTGTTTTTCCCATTTATTGTCTCTTATTCTGCCCGCTGGGGCCGTGTAGAAAAGGTCTCATTCTTCATCCTCATGGTAACCTTTCAAACATATGATTCCTTTGACCTAGAACTCCTCTGACTAAACATTTACCACAAAGAGGTCAGTAACAAAAAGAAAAGACCACATTGAAATGTTCATAACTAATTTTTGTGGAAACAAAGAACTGGAAATAGATTAGATGTCTATCTGTTTATGATTAAAGAAGCTGTAGCACATGAACAGAAAGGAATATATAATATAACACATGACAAATATGATATATAATATATATCATACACTATAGGGTATAATGAGCATGATGAATATAGAGATACATGGGAAGAAAAGCAAAATGGCTAAAACAATGCAAATGTAAAATAAAATAGTAAGATATTAATAGAAAATAAATTATAATAATCAAATTTGGTCCAAAGAATATATACAAGAAGGTAACTCTTCCTTGCTTTCCTTGGGGATTAGGAATATCAATGCTACATATAATGTCAGACTTCTTTTTTTATTTGTTGGTTGTTTCCCCCCCCCCCCCCCCTTCTTATTATTTGTGATGAAAGAAGGATTTTGTTGTAAGGGTGAGGGAGGGGAAAGGCATACATTAGGAAATGTACAGGATATAAAAACAAGGTATCAATGAATTTTATTTAAAAATTAAATGGCTATAGGGCAGTTAGATGGCACAGTGGATAGAGTGCTGGCCCTGAAGTTAGGAGGACTTGAGTTCAAATCCAACCTCTGACACATACTTCCTAGCTGTGTAATCCTGGGCAAATCACTCAATTGCCAAAATAAAATAAATAAAAATTACATGGATATAGTTGGTCCCCAAGTCCTCTCACTTCAAGCAAAACATTATTAGTTCCTTTAAATAATCATCATATGGCATAATATTGAGGTCTTTCCCCATCCTGTCTATATTTCTTTGTTAAACTCTATGACTTATCAGAACATTGCTTAAAATGTGGCAGCAGAAATTAATACAGATCTTCAGGTGTGCTTATACTGAGATAAAATAATATTTTTTCCTACTTTTGGACACAATACCTTTGTTAATGTAACCTATGAAAGCACTGTTTTTTTCCACAGTGTGAACAATTATTGAGTTTGTAGTCAGTTAAAATTCTCAAATATTCAGGCAAAGTGCTGATTAACTAGTCTTCCCCATCTTTACTTGTAAAATTGATTTTTTTTAAAAAAACTGTTTAAGACTGTCCCATCATTATTGCAAACAATATGCTCAAATAGGTACATTGACACTTTGATGAATCTCAGTGCTCATCAATAAGGTTACTCTTTTCAACGACAGCAATTATTATCTATCTATGGGAATTATATCCAGTCTTATTCTGAGGGATTTTTATCTACACTCCCATAAATCCTTCATGAAGGTAAATCAAATGATTGAAATCAGTTCTTTTTCTTTGACATTTCACAAAGAGCAGTGAAACAAATAAGCTGACAATTACTCTTTGTTTTATCCCATGACTAAATCACCTTTTCCAATTTCACTTAACTACATTGTGATCTAGAGAAGTGATGCTAAACTCATAGCCACAATGGCAGAATTAGATCAAAATATAATTGGGAAATGTTCAAGAAAACATAGATAGTATGAATTTGTGATTCTCAACATCAGTATGCAGTCTGCAGGTATCTGTTTCTTTGAAGATTTAACACAGTATCTGGCAAATATTAGGTGATTAGTAAATGAGTATGATTGTTTCTATTTGAATTTGATCACTCTGGTGTAGGACATAGCTCCATCATTTTATACAGAAAAAAATGTTTAGATCTCATTGTAGTCACATTCACTTTTTTTCTCAGTTGATAGTTTTTATATTGTTTCTCTTGAAAAATTCTTGCTTGTTATGTATTACTGAATATTCATATTCAACAAGACATGATTCTTAACTGCCCTTTGGATGACCCTCAATTTTATTTTCATTAACTATGAAGACTGTGGCATTCCATAATTTGCAGCCTCATAACATCACTAGAAGAATATTGGGATTTTCAAAAGGCTTTTGTTTCAAGAAGAATCTTAAAGTCATTAAAAGTATTATGAAATTCTATAAAAAGCGATATCATTTATAGTTTTCCCTCCCACTCAATTCTGAGTCTATCTCATTATTCACTTACACTGAGACTTGGGAAAGACCTTAGCTTCAAAAGGCCATGGTCTCCCACTTCATTCAGGGCCATCTGCAGTTGTCTTAATCTAAACCTTGCCACTGGATCTAGATGGCTTGGGAGGAGAGAGTGAGACCAGTGACTTTGCTCGGCCCTTCCTCACTTGAATCCACTTGCATGACATCATCTCCCTGATGTTGTAGTCCTTGAAGGACAAACAACAACAATGAGAAATATGATGGGGTATATTGGAGCCAGCTTGAATGGGCTTTTGAGAGTTGCTTATTAAATATGCATTATAAGTATTTATAGAAAATGGTCAAATTCTACAAATTAGGACTTGATTTATTGTCTTCTTGATTAAGCTCAAAAAAGTAATTTCTCCAATAATTGGGGAAAACATTAATGTAAATTAAATTCAAAAGTGTGTTGTGTACACACTTGTTTTCCAGAGAGCTAGTTGTGTGGTATTTAATAACACATCACTGCACATGTGAACTGATGAACCAACTTTATGGGTTGACCATTGAATTGCATATAATATTCTGGAGATAGCAGACATATTTCATCCACTTGAGTTTTTCAACGTAGATGAGCCAAAATCTTTTAAGAGGCAATAGATTTTATTTAGAAGGCTCTGACATATTCTTGCTTCAATGGACCAAATTCAATGGTATCTACAGACAAGGGAGAGCTTTACCCTCAATAGAGAACCCCTCTAATTTGTACTAATTGTGCATCCTCCATGATGATGGTATATACACTTGGTGACAATGTGAGTCCCTTCAGTTGATAATCGAAGAGGGTTACAGAAGGGGGTCACAGTTGCTTTTGTTGTTATGTTCTGCACAATCTTGACATCTGCATGGCAGACCATTTGTTGAAGGATAGTCTTTCAGGCAGGATTTGGTTTATTGAATCAATTTATTTTATGGAGGCAAACAATAGCTACAATGGAATCTTATATTCCTTATACCTTTCAGTCAGTCGGGTGATTTATAATAGAATTATAAAAACTTGCCTCCTCCCTTTTCATACCTTCATTAAATATGAATTGAATGTATGTATGCATAAACTATTCTCATTAAAATCTCTCAGATTTAAGAAAGGAGATACATACAACTGTAATTATTAATATTTGTTAGATCACATTTTTGATAATAAAATCTAGCAATTTGTTTCCTGAGGTTTTCTGTCCCCTCCTCTTTTTCAGAAATTTTAAGAAACAATCTCTTACTACCCTCCAAAGAATCACTAACATAGATTTCCTTTTGGCTTATCTTTCTTTGTTTTACTTAGTGCCGTTTGTACTTCATGTAATACCTAGAGAATTTTGATATTCAAATCTGGTGCTCTACTCTTACTAATGGTATAAAGAATATATTATTAGTTTTTTATGAATCTTTTTTCATTTTTTTTTATTATATATATATATATATATTTTATAATATTATCCCTTGTATTCATTTTTCCAATTTACCCCCCCTCCCTCTATTCCCTCCCCCCGACGACAGGCAATACCATACATTTTACATGTGTTACAATATAGTCTAGGTACAATACATGTGTGCGAATATCATTTTCTTGTTGCACAATAAACATTAGAATCCGAAGGTACATGCAATCTGGGCAGACAGATATTAGTGCTAACAATTTTCATTCCCCTCCCAGTGTTTCTTCTCTGGGTGCAGCTACCTCTGTCCATCATTGATCAACTGGAAGTGAGTTGGATCTTCTTTATGTTGAAGATTTCCACTTCCATCAGAATACATCCTCATACAGTATTGTTGTTGAAGTGTACAGTGATCTTCTGGTTCTGCTCATTTCACTCAGCATCAGTTGATTTAAGTCTCTCCAGGCCTCTCTGTATTCCTCCTGCTGGTCATTTCTTACCGAGCAATAATATTCCATAACCTTCATATACCACAATTTACCCAACCATTCTCCAACTGACGGACATCCATTCATCCTCCAGTTTCTAGCTACAACAAAAAGAGCTGCCACAAACTCTTTTTTCATTTTTTCATTTCATTTTCATTTCATCTTTTTTTGGTCCTTCCTGTTATAACTGTTATACATCCCAAATGCCATATTTTGTTCTCCTCCTCTCCCCTCAAATCATTGCTTCTCGATATTTCCTTATTTCTGCTTAGTACTACCATCCTTCTAGTCTCCCAAGATCGAAACCTTAGAGTAAACTTTTGACTCTTCCCTCTTCCTCACCACCTTTTTATTCAGATCTAATCACTGGCCAAGTCTTGAGTCAATTCTACTTCCACAATATTTCTAATATCTGTTTCTTTCTCTGGACTCATGCTGTTACTGCCAAAGTTCACCTCTTATCTGATGTAATATAATAACATTATAATTGGTCATTTTTCTTCCAATATCATCCTTCTCAATCCATTTTCCACATAGCTACCAATTTGCTATTTCTAAGACACTAGTACGGATATAACACTGTCTTATCCAAAAAGTGCCAGTGCTTTCCTATTGGCATTAGGATAAAATATGTACTCCTCTGTTTTGCATTCGGAGGCTCCCATAATCTAGTTTCCATATTTATTTCATATTATTTTCTTTCATGTACTTTAGCTTTCAGCCAAATTGATTTATTAATCTTTCTTGATTTAGACATGCTATTGCCTTCTTCCATGCACTTCTGCTAGGCCTATGAAACAGTCCTTCATCTTTGCCTTTTAAAATTTCTAGCTTCCATCAAGCATCAACCAATGGTCCCCTGCTAATTGAAGCATTTCGTGATTCTACCAGTTATTCATGTTCTTGACCTCCTAAAATTGCCTATTTTGACTTACCAAATCAGACAAATGACATCAAAAAATACTAAAAAGACTGATAGATCTGATGGATTTTGATAAATTTTCATAGGTCTTGGAGAAAAGGAGAGGTGTCATAGTATGTGTGAAGGTTACCTATGGTCTAAATTTTCAAAAAAACTCAAAAAGGTTAGGGGAAGAGAAGAATATATTTGACTTCTGTTCCTAGAAATACATTTTAAAGGCAGAAATTTGTGAGCACTTACTTAGAAATGGAAACAATAATCATTAAAAAGGGATAATTAGTATTCTAGGTGTCATAGTGGATAGACCTCTGGGCATTTAAGTAAAAAGGCTTGAGTTTAAATCTGATCTCAGAGACTTACTAGTTGTGTAACCTTAAACAAGTCACTTGCCTCAGTTTCCCCATATAAAAATGTGATAAGAGCACCTATTCCCAAGGATTACTGTGATTATCAAATGAGAGAATGTAAAGCACTTAGAGTGACTGGCACATAGTAGGTGCTATTTATATAGCACTTATATGTTAGTTATTATTATTATCATCATTGCTTCATGAAGAACAGACAATGTTAGAATAAGATCCTTTTCTGGCAGAATGACTAATCTAGCAGAGCAGGAGACAGATATAGATGTAATATAATTAGGGTTCCTGAACAGAATGAAGAACTTAGGGTCAGAAAGTCCCAGGTTCATATTCTTCCTTAGATAAGTCAAGTCTGGGTAAGTCATTAGACTTCTCAACCTTAGTTTCCTTATCTGGAAAATAAAAGCTATAACAACAATGAGAGAGTTGTGGGGATGTGATGAAAAATTAGAGATAGTAAGCCTAAAGTATAAAAGACCTCTTTAGGGCGGTGGTAACTTTCTTGGAATATTTGAAAAGCTTTCATAGTCACTGTATTTGTTCTACTTTAACTCAAAGGACAGAACTGGGAAAAAATGGGTGGAAGCTTCAGAGAAACAGAGTTAGGCTTGATAGAAGGAAAAAAAAAACTTCACAACAATTGGAGCTAACCAAAAGTGTAAAGGGTTAACTCAAGAAACAGTGAATTTGGGGGCAGCTAGGTGGCACAGTGGATAGAACACCAGCCTTGAATTCAGGAGGACCCGAGTTCAAATCTGATCTCAGACACTTAACACTTCCTAGCTGTGTGACCCTGGGAAAGTCATTTAACCCCAGCCTCAGGAAAGAAAAAAAGAAACCGTGAATTTCCCCCTCATTGGAAATCTTCACAAAAAGGTTTGACAATCAAACCTTATTAATATCATAGGAAAATTTCTTGGTCTTGAACTTGATGGTTTCTGAGCTTCCAATTATGGGATTCTGTGAATTAATCCCAGGATAAACTCATAGGCTGAATATATATATATATATAAATGCAAATGTCAGAGATGTTACCTTATTCATTTATGTTTTCAACTTTCTTCCTGTTATTTATGAGAGATAGTGATGCTGAGGAACAGAAACTTTGGAAGTGATAGTAGTGAAATAATTTTTTGAGTAAATAACCTTGTATCAGTATCATTATGAAAATGAAAGATATTTCCATCTGGGATCCATCACTACACTAATTTGGGGGCTGGCAGGTTCTAGAATTGTTTTATGGAAACTTCTAAGAGAAGGATATTGGAAGAGAAAAACTAGATGGAGGAAAAAGTTGCATTTGGGAGAGTTATCTTCCATCTTGACAGTATGTGTACTTTTTTAAAGCTTGCCTCCAGATTTGTCTGTCTTTGTTTTCCCCTACAAAGACTATAGAAAAACATTACTGCTGCTTCTGTAGTTAAATTATGTTAAATATAGTTAAATATGAAATTGATATGCAGCCAAAAGAGATTGTGACCAAGAGGTGCTAAAATGATTGGATCACATTTGATGAGATGACTCAACTGCCCTTACTGTAACAGAATCAGACAAGGAAGTTAGGGCAGTCCCCTAATTCCTTTCTACAAAAGAAGAGTTTAAAAGGGCCAGTCCTTGGTTGTAGTTGGCAGTGCCCTGTGTTAGTTGTGTGTCTCCACTAATTGGCTTTCTCCTTGCTGTCTTTTTGTTCTTTCCCTGGTTACTGAACCTTCCCATTATTATATATAGAATTCAGCAGCGGCTAAGTTTTGCTATATGGTTAATGTTGACAATATTGTTGGTGATTATAAGGAGGAATAAATCTGAAAAAAAGCAAAGAATACTTTTAGTATGGAGCATTGGGAGATGGTGGGTAATGCTGTTAGACTTGGGGGATATGTTTCTCATTTCATATTTATGCCAAAGTAGAAGCATGGAACTTTTCAAGGAGTTGGCCAAGTTTAATCTACATAATTCTCCATGCTGGGTTAGCACGGTCAGTGTGTGTGTGGGAATAAGAGACAGATGAAGAGAGATATTATTAAATGAGAAAAGAGTTAAAATAGAGAGGTTGCATGATCCCTAAAGCAAATTTTGTTTTATTTTATGTTATATTTTTGGAATTTTTCATAGAAAAGAAGATGAAAATTCTTCCTTTTATCTCCCTACCATAGCATACGATAACTTACTCCTTGGCCACAAAATAGAAATACTACAAGTTCATCTATAATATGGCTTAAATAGTCTTTATGCACACAATCAATTACATTAATTTTATGAGAAAAATCATTTTTGAGTTCTAGGCAGTCAATTTACAAATAAAATTTTATAACATGAACCACACTTAAACTGGAGATTGTGAATGATAGCAAGAATTTGAATCCATCCAACGCTACTATCATGTCTTTTGTTGTGCTGTCTGGGACAACAAATTTGGTAATTTAAAATAATAAATCCCTGAAAAGTTGCCTAACATGCCTTTCCCAAGAGAATTATTTTCTCTTCCACTAAAGCCCAACTGATACTCCACTATGGTGTGGTGATGGCCCTGGTGTTAAAGTGCAAGTTCTTTTTGATTCTTCCAAGCTGAAAGGTTTTGAGGGTAGGTCCAGACACAGACTGTATTTCAGTTATCTGTGGACCAGTCTTAGTCCTCAATAGCTTAATAAGTGATGAGCATTTTGGATCATCATTAAGATAGTTGCAGAGTTAGTTGGGTAGAACATCTGGAGCTCTTCAGGAGTACGTCAAGACATGGAAAAATCTTATATTAATTGCATAGATATATGATGTAGGTTGTATTATACTTCTTTGGATCTCAGTTTCTTCACTTATAAAATAAGGATTTTGATACAGATGATCTCTAAGATCTTTTCCAATTCTAAAAACTTTTCAACCTATCAATTACAATTAATCATCATATACTCATCTTGTTACCAAGCTTGCTTTTTACTCTGAAGCTGACTACTCAGAAAGGTCATGATCTTTGAGACTCCCCAGGGAAAGTGGGGGTGGACAAACAACTGCTGTATAGCATTCACACATAACTTCGGCTTTCTTTTTATTGAGTCAGTACCCAAAACACCTTGAAGAAAATGATTTTATTCATTATCCATATAGTTAAAACTATCTTTTCTATTGCTCCAAAGACTGACTTAGGCCATTTTTTTTCCACTGAAAAAAAGAATTCTGCCCAATGAAATAATGTCCTATTTTACAACGATTGACAGTAATAGTCACCTTGCCTTCTCTTTATATATTCTGAATCGTTGGTTGGTTGTTGTTCTTTCTTCTCAAAGAGGATCAAAATGACATCACTATATTAAGAATCAAGTTAGAGTGTGTTCTATTGTGGCAGATCAGACCAAAATGAGTTCAGGAGGCTCTACCACAGGTCAAGCACAAATATAGTTCATGTGAACATTTGGGGCAGATTCTCTAACTCTGAGCATCTTACATTTTGGGGTGGCTACTTCAATCCTGCTTTGTTTGTAGAGAATATTACCTTCTCTGATGAGGGCACACCAGGCTGGGTGGTTCTGTGCCAGGGTCTCCCATGTTATATAAATAATTCTAAAGTTCTTAAGTGTGACCTTTAGAGTGTCCTTGAATCACCTTTTCTGACCATCTTGTGAGCACTTGCCCTGTGTGAGTTCTCCATAATAGTCGTTTTTGGCAAAGTGAATATTTGGCATTCAAATAATATAGCCAGCTAAACAGAACTGTGCTCTCTGCAGTAGAGTTTGAATGCTTGACAGTTTAGATTAAATAAAATTCTTCTGTTCACTTGAAGGCTGGGCAATCACTTGCTCCAGATTTTAGAAACTTCCATTATTTATTTCTATCTGGTTCCCCTAATAACAAAGCTACCTCTTGCCTTCACAGGCTACTCTCTTTTTTCTTTACCTCTTTGAGAATTATAATTTAGCCTCCCTACAGGTGTCTGGGAAAATGGATCATATTTGGTGTTTTTACTTGGAATTATCTCCTTTTTTTAGGAGTTTCCCTTTTTCCATTAAAGTTTTTCCATTTAAGTTTATGCTGACCAATGAAGGTCTAAGTGTTCTTTGATTCCTTCTTTTCAAAGATGAGCAGCAAGACCCTTCAGAACTCAAGTGGGTTGTAGGGTTACTGAAGCCTGCAACACTATAGGGATGGGTGGGTTTGGGAAAGTACTATGAAAAGATTAAGTTTGAATAACTTTTTCCAACCTTTTTAAAATGACAGGGGAAAAGGTATCATTCATATGATGTCAGTGGAACTGGTTCAGAGAAATTTCAATAATTTTTTCCTTTTGAAATAGAGTTGAATTTCCTATCTTTTTCATGGAGTTGGGATTATTATGATATTACTGACGTGTCCTTCTGATGAAGTGACTCTCTAATTCTGGGTCCTGTACCTAACAAAGTGACTATTTGTAACCATTTGTAACATGCCCTCCTGGCAGTTACAATTACTAGTCTGTCCTAAGCCCAATAGAGTACCTTTGACCACTGACCTTTGCAGTGTCAACTCTACCCGGCTCGCCTCCTCTGAGGCCTTCAAAGGTCTCTGGCCACGATCTCTTGAATCTATAGTTTAATAACCGGTAGCGCGCTCAAGAACAGCCACGTGTAATCTTAAAAGCCTTTATTGTACCTACTCACATAATGCCCTGACTTGATGCCCTGACTTGTTGGTTCCCTAGTGAACACCTGGTCAGAAGACCCACGTGTTCACTACCAAAATCCTTACCTCTTTCGGCTACCCATCTCGGCTTGGCCATCCAGGCTAGGGAGCCAGGTTAAAGAGCACCAGGTTAAAGAGCATGAGAAAATGCAGATTCTACACTGTTTATAAACACCTTTTCATCTGACATCTCAGTGGGTCAACAATGATCATTTTTAGGATGAGGAGATTCTCTAGTTTGCCCATCTATGCACTTTTCCAACCAAGTCTGCATTTCTGGAGTTCCTTCTCCAATGTTAAACTTATTCTGCTTAAAAATTGCAGGTTTGAAAAAAATTTTTTTAAATTAAATAAAAAAAAGAATCCCATGTTTGTGTCACTCTATCTACTAGCAATGGTTCTCATACTTTCCCCTTAAATACCCCTGGCAAATGTGACTCTGATGGGATAATTAGTCACAATTTATTCAGCTACTTCTGAATAAATTCAGTGATGCTCCTCAAGATTCTATGTGAAGAAGGATCTATGATTTATATGAATAGAGGGAACCCCAACCCAGCACAATGAAATTCTTCAAGTATTTATAATTCACCTTTCTAGCATAATATTTGAAGAATTGATGAAAAGAGCCATAAGGGCAAGTAATGGAAAAGGTAGGAATTTATTTACCTAAATATAAATTCCTTTATGTTCTCAGACATTTAGCCACTTGAGGAGGCTTCTAAATCCGTCAAAATATTACACATAAAGAGAATCTCCAGGTTATGAATGCTGATTGCATTGCAGCTTAAAGCAGGAATGTATTATGAGAGAGATGAATAAAATACTATCATGGCATTGAAGGTGTTGATGGATCAAGTAATTTCATTGAGGAAGAAAGCACACTTCCTTAATTTTGTTCAACTCCTTTCTCCTTGCCCTGACTAATGCTGTGACTGGCATACACGAGGATAAAGAAAAGGACAGAATAGGAAAAAAAGTGATGAAATTTTGACTGCTGAGTGGGCATGTATGTCAAGCTGGGTAGAGGCTATTTAGGTTGCAATTAAATAGATGCATTTTGGAAGAAAAGAAGAATGAGCAGAGAAAGGTGAGCATGAAATCTGTGCATTTTTCTCCATGATGATGAGGATAGGCCCTAACAATCTTGCCTGGCCATGTTCTTTGAGGACCATTACATCTTATACTCACTGGTTTAGAGGAAAACTGCAATTCCCTAGTTTTTGGGAGTTCCTAGGGTCCCAGAACTGTTAGATGGTCCCCATGAATATCTGAAAGGAGTCAGTGAGGAAATCTTCCTGACTGGAAAAAAAAGGATCCTATCAAGAAGTGGGAGACAAGTTTGAAAAGCCATCACAAGACAAGAACAGAAAGAAGCGATTGATAGGCAGCATGAACAGATCAGATATGCTCTAGTTGGTTTCAGTGGCAATACAAAGAATCTGTTTTGGGCTCTGTTTTGGCAGTGATTTGATTTGTGGACAAAGTCCAAAATGTTTAACCAGCGAACATGCCAGGTAGGATAAGTTCTGAAAACCAGGAACATCAGGTTTTGGAGCTGTGCCTGACAAATAAGGGATTAAAATATTTCATGGCTCTGAAACACTTTCTTTCTATTGAAAGGGAGGGATTTGCATTTTTTCCCTCATGCTAATTATATTCAGCATAGTTTGAAAACGTTTGGAAAATGAGGAGTGTTTTTCTATTGCCAGGTGAGTAATCCATCTTTGTACTGGTGGTGCATCTGTGATGGGTAAATTTCTTTTTTTTTTCTTCTGTATAACTCTAAAGTAATTTTTTTGACCAGCATAGTACTTCCACATGATCAATATTATTAGATTATGGTCTTCTACTTAGAAATCACATTATTGTATAATACTTTTGTTCAGTTTTTATCATGGGTTCCAAAACAGGTTTAATTAACAAATATAATAAAAAAAAGTAAGTCTGATAAATAGAGGCTTTAAAAGTTTTCATCTATTTTGGAATAAAAATCATATATGGAAAAAATCATATATTTTCTACACTCCTGATTTCATCTACTTCCAATTTTCAATTTTTTTTGAAATGATTTAAAATTACCCCTAATTTCTTTCCTAAATTTTATCACGGCATTGCTAGATATCTTTACTTGAAGGTCCACTCAGTCTCTCAAATTTGGCATATTTAAAATGGAACTTACCAAATTCTTACAACTAAACTATTTTGTTGACATCATTACCATTCTTTTAAGCATCTTTTTTAGGGGGGTTGAGGCAATTGGGGTTAAAGTCACACAACCAGGAAGCATTAAGTGTCTTCCTCCTGACTTCAGGGCTGATGCTCTATCCACTGAGCTACCTAGCTGCCCCTCTATGACTAAGATTTTAAGTTCCCCCAAAATTGTCTCCTTGATCTACTTGTAGCCTAGTAGAAGCTCTTGTGTCTTTACTTAAATTGCCATTTCTTTGCTTTCAGTCTTTTTTTTTTTTTTTTTTTTTTTGTCCAACCCATTCTCATCACTCACTCTATTCAAATTATGTTTAGTCATTTGATCTTTCACAGATCTCTAAATGAAAAAAACAACAACCCAAAACTGGCTCAGAAATGGGAAAACCCAGACTAAAATCCTCACTACCCTTTTAGCCACTTAATACTTTTGGGCATCAGTTTTTTCAAATGAAAGAGTTGGTCTAGATGACCTTTGACATTAGTCTAACAATCAACTAATCAATCAAAAGTCAACAAGAATTTATTAAGTACTTACTATGTGTCCGGTACTTCCAGCTCTAGACCTGTGATTTTGTCTTTCCAGACTCACTTCACTTTATTCTACTTTGTGTACTCTATATGCCAGAACAATTGTGCTTGTAGGTCTTACCTGAAGCTGATATTCCATTGCTTGTAGCCATTCACGCACACAAACTTACCTATAACTGAATATCTTCCCTCTGCTGTCCTTTTCAGAATTTTTTTCTTCCTTCAAGTCTCAGCTCAGGTACATGTCATACATGATCCTGACCATTTAATTCTCTCTCTTTCCTCAAGTTACCTCAGTGTGTATATTGCACCTCTCCAGGAGACGCTCATGAAGGCAGGGACTATTTACTGCCCGTTTTTGTGTCTCTAGTATCCTCCAGAGTAATTTGCACATCTTATTGTCATGAGCAAAATTCAACAAAATTATACTGAGGTTTGTTTTCTCAGAGCAAGATAATAGTTTATATTAAACTCCCTATTAGTAAATAATGTCAATGGGATGTCTCAGTTTAAGCCAAAGACTCCAAGATGAAGACTTGATTCATATTTTTTTTAGAACAAAGAGTAGAAGAGGATAAGTGAGGAAATAATACAATTAGTTATGGGGTTAGTGACCTCATGGGGTTGAGGACAATATGACTGGTTATATTGTTAAGGAATAGGGAACATTATGATTGTCTGGAAGTTGGAAATGAGGGGCTAGAAACAACCCCCTCCTTTCCTCTTGTGACTAAGAAAACTATTTGAATTCACCTGCAAGGTTAGAGATAGTGGGCCAGATTTCTTTGGATAAGCAAACCAGATATCCTTGGAGGTTCACTTGGTGGTGTAAAGATGCTAGACCAGACTCTCTGGTGTCCACCCACATACCTCCAGGATAGCAGATTTCTTTGAGGCAAGAACAGAACAGTAATTAGCAGAACTGGATTTCTAAATTTAACTCATAATAAGCCAACTGAATTTCCAAACTAAGTTCATAGATAAGAAACTATGACCGAGGCAGTTATAAGATAAAAGCAATTAACTGTAAATAGGATCAATAAAATAGATACAGAATTATTTTCATCTTACTATATAATAAATGTTTACTAACTTGTGGAATTGAATTGACTTAAAAACTACTCAAAAGTAGTTTTGAAAGAGTTTTCAAAGAATTTCAAAGAGTAGAAAGAGAGTCTGTGTCCAAGCTCTCATTTCTACTTATTTGGATATGATGGCTCCATTTCCCTGGGCTCCAATTCAGAATAACTATGAAGTTATTGATAGAGAGACCAAAGAAAAAAAATGTATATTATTTTAAGGGGTCAAATATGGAATATTAGCAACTTGCTGGTGACTCTTGTTGCCATCCCTATTCCCCTTTAGGGCAGAAAAGGATGTCTCTGACATCCCAAGATGTAATTCAGAAAGCATTTCTCCACATAAACTTTGTTATAGATGGTGCAGATTTAGCTAATACACTGTTATATTATTAGCACTTATATTTCAGGTCCTTTAGGGTAAAATGTATTTTTGTGAGCTACCCTGATAACATAGCACCCCTAATAAAGTTTTCCTTTTTGAGAAAATGTAGGGTAAATTCAAAAGAACTACTGAAAAACTTTTATAATACATTTATATGTTGAACTTAGACAACAATATATGTTGTATATATTGGTACAGATAGAAAACAACAAAATTAACATATCTTACGTTTTCAGTTGTGTTCAACTCTTTGTGACTAAGTTTGAGATTTTCTTGGCCAAGATACTGGAATGGTTTCCTTTTCTAGATAATTTTACAGCTGAAGAAACTGAGGCAAAAAAGGTCAGGTGACTTGCCCAGTCACACAGCTAGTGTCTGAGACTGGATTTGAACTCAAATCCTTCTGACTCCGGGGCCAGTGCTCTAGCCACTGTGCAAGCTAGCTGGTCCAGTTAACGACAAGGTGATCTTAGGTGATTATAAAATGTTTGGCACAGTAATCGGAGAGACTTCCAAGAAATTACCTGCTGAGGTATTGTCTTTATTTCCAAAGAAGTTTTTTCATTCATTGAAATTTAATTTGCCTTTCTACAACTTCCTCCAGATGATTTTATTTCTACCCTCTTGGACCAAGCAGAACAAATTTAAATCCTTTCTTTTCATGAAAGATTTTAGTTCCTTAAAAATAGCTATAGTGTTCTCTAGCTTCTAGAGGAATAAGAATTAATTATTTGACAAAACTGCTGGGAAAATTGGAAAATAGTATGGCAGAAACTAGACATGGAGCACCCTATGTGAAGAAAAAGTTAAAATGGACACAAGAGTTAGATGTAAAAAGTGATAATATAAACTAGGAAAACAAGGAATAGTTTACTTGAAAATAGTAATAGTTCCACTCTCCACCTTTTCTTCTTCAAATTATATGCTATTCTATTTCTTCAACTGATCCATTTTTGTTTCTTTTGGAAGCAACTAGGGTTATGTGATTTGCCCGTAGTCATACAATTAGTGCTCGAAGCTGGATTTGAACTCTGATTCAAGCATTCTGGCTACTGATCACCCAGCTACCCCTGAAAAGGTCATTTTTTTGGAGGGAGGGAAATAATGTCAACTCTGAGGAGAGTATTATTAAAATTATTCTGTCAAGTGATTTGGGAGTATTTGACAGATTAGAGGGAACTTATTTGGGTATCAACTTGATATAAAGACTATGTAGACTTCCAAGTTTTTTAGGCGGGCTAAATAGTTCTTGACTTGAGCAGTTAAAACATTTTAAGACCTGTGATATTTCTAAACTGTTATAAAATAATTAAAAAACCTCATTATGTCCTAATAACAACAGCTCACATAGTTGCTACACTGTAGTGTTTACTCATGCTTTTTCTCACAACAATCCTGTGGGTTCAGTACTGTGTTTTTAAGGGCCACTTAGTAGATAAGAAACTGTGAGTATCAGGACCAGAATTTAGACTAAGGTCTCCTATCTCAAAGTCAAGCATTCTTTTCACTCTATGTAAGACTATGTAAAACTTTCATACCTGTCACTTGCAGTTTTTAATTACTGTAGGAGGCTAGAATGTGAGGTCATTATTTATTTTTAATTATCTCATCATTCTCTAAAAATGACTACTAATTTTAAAGTAATCTCATTCTGCTTTTTTATTAACAGAAATACTTCTGTCTTACATTGATGAAAAACAGAAAGAAAAAAAAAACATCAGATAATAGTTTGTTCCATAAATTCACTTGACTTGAAATGTATTAATGTTTTCCTTCTTTCCTATCCAAGTCTTGTTCATTCTTGAACACCTGACTCACTTAACACTAACTGACAAGCTTTTATTTTATTTTATTTTATTGACTACCTCAGCAGAGAGCAATCTTGCTTATCTAGAATCTCCAAATAGTCTGAATGTCTGTACAATTTCTTTGATAATTATCCATTGACTTGCCTTATAACTTCTCTTGTCCTGAATTGTTATTGGAATACATTTCTTAGTTTTAAAGATTTTCTCACGTTTCTGTCTAGTCTTCCTAATATGATTCTTCTTTTAGGATACTTACATTTCTTCTTATCCTCCAAGTACTTCACTGATTCCCTTGCACATGGTAGGTATTCAGTAATTCAATAATTATCTGATGTTTGCAAAACTTACAAAATGCTTTACATGATATTTTATTTTATCCTTACAACCCTATAGGGTAGGTGTTGTTACTATATCTACTTTATAGATGAAAGGGATGAAATATTTTGTCTGCAGTCACACAAGTAGTAGTATGTTATATGTAAAATGCAAAAAAACCTCCCCACATATATACGTATGTATGCAGCACGTTACGTATAAATACATGTTTATATATTTTCCAGTTATATGTAAAACAACATTTTTTGCATTTGTTTTTAAAATTTTTGAGTTCCAGATTCTCTCTCTTCCTCCCTCCCCAATCGTCCTCCCAGTCAACCCCCATTGAGAAGGTACATGTGAAATTATATAAAACATTACATAAAATGCAAAAGAAAACAGATTTCCCCTCTAAAAAATTAAGAAAAATATAGTTTTAAAAAAGTATGCTTCAACTTGTTTTCAGACACAATCAGTTCTTTCTCTGAGTACAGATAGCATTTTTAAAAACCATAACTCTTTCAGAGTAGTCTTGGATCATTGTATTACTAAGAATAGCAAGGTCATTCACATCATCCTACAACATTGCTATTATTGTGTACATAGGAGGTTATGAAGGACTTTTCAGGTTTTTCTGAGAGCATCCAAGCAGTAGTATGTTCTGAGGAAGAGGAAAATACAAACCAAAATCTTTCTGGCTCCAAAGCTATTCTTGCCACTATAGCTTTAAGGGCTCTTTAGATACTATGCCCCACAGCCCCTTATGTTCATAGTTTTGTTTATTTCCAAGTAGATGAAAGAAATGAAGAGGAAAAAAGTTCCTAACACTATTTTCCTGTTGGTTTTTCTGACATACCAGATGCACATCTGCTATAAACACATCTGTTTGTCTCTTCATTAATCTGCCATTTAGAAGATGTTAGAAAATTTCAGCTGGGGAGAAGAAATAGAAACTTAGAAGGAATATGAAAGGGAAAAATCTCTTTTTGAACTAGCTGGAGCCAATTTGCAATAAAAATGAATTCTTAAATGAATAAATCAAAAGAAAGCTGGTGGAGAGTGAATCGTGCTCATCATCTTAAATAGTGCTTATCATATTTCCAATTTTAAATACAAAAACAATCTAAATCTTATATCAAATACAACAATTTGGTTTAGACATATTGATTTATCAGAATTGGGAACTGTTGAAATGTCTTTTACCAATGAAGATCATCAATTCATCTATCCCTTTTAGTCTTAGAAAGTTGTCTTGGGGACATTGGGAGATTAGGTAAATTTTTATTCTTTGACTTCAAAATACTCAGGACTTATTATGTCATTGTGAGTTCTTCTCCAATGAATACAGACTGTCTTACATGTCTTATATGACAAGATGGACTATTTCATGAGTTGTTGGGGTGAAACAATTCATTGCATGGTAGTAAACTTCAGCTAGTAACCTTCTTTGAAATGATCCAGAGCAAAGTAATATTTATTTTATAATAATTTTGTATTTATTTGTCCATGTATACTTGGTTTCTGCCTTGAGTCTCTTGACTGTTTCCTTTTTATCTTTCTATACCTAGTACTTAGAACACTGCCCACTATTGATAATATCTTTAATAAATATTGACAGAATTGTATTGAGTTGAACATGACAGAAACTCATTGGATTAAATGAACTGGTACTTAATTCATATGAACCACCAATAGTGTGACAATAAAATGAGATAATGCAATAGAAATACTAATAGAAACTCAAAATTTGTAGAAAAAAAGAGACTCCTACAGTCCTTTATCCATTTCAGTTAAAGATATCTGATAAAGAGAACCAGAAGATCATGGATTCTGAGTGAGAAGGTCATATTTGAGGTCATTTAGTCAGCTATTAACATAATCAATTAGAAACACAAGTTAATACTCTGTACATAAGGATCTATGTGGACTGCATATTCAATTACTGTAAAGATGTAATATTATCTGTTTTATTGCTTTTTGTATATTTTGTTAAATATTTCCCCATTGAATTTTAATCTCATTTGGGCAGCACTCAAGAGCATTGCAGCTGCATCTGGAGTGTCTAATATTTCTGATTTAGTCCAACCTCCTTATTTTACAAATGAGGAAACTGAGGTACCCCCCCAAATTAAGGAGGTTTTCTAAGATCACATAAGCAAGAGTAAAAAGTGTTAAACTCTGGATCTGAACTCAGGTTTTCTGACTTTTTTTATTGTACTAGAATATATTTTGTCCAATTATGGAGCACATCTATTTTTATTTTTTATAACAATATTTTACTTTTTTCATATTTACATACAAAATAATTTTTAAAGTTTTTTTTTTAGTTTTTAGTTCCAAATGTTCTGTCCCCTTTTCTCCCCCTCCTTTCACTGCTCCCTGATACGGGAAGCAATTTGCTATAGGTTATACATTCTCAATCATGCAAAACATATTTTGTGAAGTGCATTTAGAGGACATTCCTCATCTGTATAATGGGGTAACTCAAAGATGCTCTATGTGTGATCTTAAGATATTTTCTGGAGGTTCATGAGGCAAAACTAATTCCATAATCATTCTGAGATGTTTGAATTTCTATTATGGTAAGCCACATTATCCAAAACTTTTTAGAAAATAATTTTTAAGTGTAAAGGGGTCCTAAAACCACTATTCTGAGAAACTCTGTTCTGATATATGTTTTCTTCTAGCTTTAAAAATCATTAAATCTATTAGCCATGTTATGTGAGGAGGCTTAGTTCAAGAAACTAGGGATGATTATACTGAAGAAGAGGCTTATGAGGGTAGGAGAGTCATGATAGCTAATCTTGCAATGTCCTAGAAGATTGCAATGTAGGACAATGATTAGGTTTGTTCTAACAGACCACAGAAGGCAGAGCTAATACCAAGAGGGGGACATTTGCAGGGATTAGATTTCAGTTCAATATAAGGAAAAACTTGCTAACCAGAAATGGAATGAGCTACTTTGGGAAGCAGAGAGATCCTTGAAACCAGGAGCTGAATGATCATTTGTTAAGATTATCTTAGAGTTCATTGCTTCTTTGGGTACTGGTTAAACTAGATGACTTCAGAGCTCTTCCAGCTCTGATATTTCTTTGTATTTGTCATAGTACTGAGCACAATAACTTCTCACAGTTAATCATTCAATAGATATCTGGTTACTCAATGATACCAATTTAAAACAAATTAGGACTTGTTAGAAAAGCTAGCTAACACAATCAACTTAGGATCCAGGTTTTGATAAAAAAAAAACTTGCTTTACTTGCAGAAAAGATAATATTCTGTAGTATTTTTCATGAATACAGTAAGGTAAAACATCTGCTTTTTGGTCTTGGGTGGAAATTTTTTTTTTTTTTTGCATTTTTACAGGCTTGAAAAATAGTTATGTACTATAAATACCCTAGTATGAGTCATTTACTTAGCTGAACAGCTGCCTACTCATTAGCCAAATGTTTTTCATTTTAAGTCACACAATTAAATGAATATCGTCTCCTCTCTACTTCCATTCCACAGTGGGCAGAAAAATGATGTACAGGTATTTTCTAGCAGAGTTTAAGTGACACGGCTATCAGAGCCGTGGGAGGAGATGGCACCTCAACTCCATGACAGGATGAATTTAGAGAATAATTTTTCATAAACTAGCTTTGAATTAAGACCAGCTATTTGCAAAATATAGCAAAGATTGACCCAATGCATAAAATGTTATTCCAAACTTATTTCTCATTACTTCCCAAACTGTAGTTTATATGTAATCATCTGGTGAAATGATTTTCTCACCATCCTTTGTACACCACAAGTTCATTTCTACCACTGTACTTTTTCCCTGTACCCCCATTTCTTTCTCTTTATATCATCTTGATCTTAGAATATTTAATTTGCCCCGTCCAATCTTCACCCATAATAGAAGTCTTCCTGCAAGAAGTTTTCTCCATCTACTCTTTCAACCATGCTCAATCCCTCTCTTCAAAATTTTTTTTTACTTACTGTTACTGTCATACAGCTCATGATCATGTTCCCCTATCCATCACTAGCTGATAAAATTTGGTCATGAAAGTAAGTACCACTGAGCCATTGTCAGATTCCTCATTAGAATGTGAAAGTGAACTATGTTCTTAAAAGCTTTTTCAGCAAATCACAGGCTCTGGCAAATTCTACCAAAATGAGAAAGTTTTAAAACTATGTATCTGCCTAATGAAAAATATCTTGGCTAATTTCAAAGAGATTGAGCACCAGAAGTTCAGCCACCTCAGAAACTGTTTTCAACATCATAATTTATGTAACAGTATACTATGTCATAGAAGGATTGTATTAATGCAGAGTGGGGAAGAGATCCCATACTGATAAAATAAATCATGGATATTTGGAAGTTAACTATTAGTTTTATAAAAAAGTGTTGTGATTAATTATCACTATGTTGTGATAATTAATTTTTGTTAACATGCTTTAAGAATAATAAAATATTTCTTACTCATGACTCTGAAATATATGGTACAAATGATTTCATACAAATTTTAAAGATGAAGAAAGAGGCCCCTAAAGGTTAGTTGACTTCCTGGGGGTTGCAATTAGTATAGGTCTGAGATATAGGATCTTTTAACCTCAAGTCTGATGCATTTCCCATAATATCAAGGTATTTATTAATCTCTCTTTATAATCCATGAAGACAAAGATATATTTTATTCTTCTTCAAAATGTCTACCATAATTATAGTCATAGAGTTACTACTAGACTGTAATAATCTCCATGAAGGCAAAAATCGTGTGTTTTCCAAGTTTTCAATCTTATTCTAGTACAATACTCTGCTCAGATTTTTAACAAAAGATGAATTGAATAATAGGCAGCAAATAAACACTTGCTGCATGAGTGTTTGGCTGATACAACCATTTGTATGAATATGTCTTGGCACAGGAAGGAGTGGTTATACATAGTTTGATCTTGGGACTTTAAAATTTTACATGTTTTGCTTCTGAATGCCCTTTCAGTGAGCAGGATGATGATTATGATTTCCTAAAAGATAATGATAAATATCCCATAGAATGCTGCTTCTGGCTGATCAAGCTCCTCTATCCATCACTAGCTGATAAAATTTGGTTATGAAACTAGGTTCCATTTGAGAACATGAGGCCGGTCTCGGCTCACACATCCATACTATTTCCATCACTATCTCTTAATTGCTTATTTAGGGACTATGCTACATATCAGGAATTACTGGAATACAATATTAAGCTCATAAAATATGCTTTAACACAAAAGCACAGTACTAGATGACATATAGTCCAGATGGCTCAATAGCTCATTTCCTGTAATTATTAGATTTCACTTTTCTCTCTGGTATCTTCTACTAGCTTTGACTCATACAGAGTAAAACAATCATCTGTAATTTCCATTCCAGATAGCTATGGTTCAGCTGCTTAAATTGACCAGAGTTGTTTAAATTTAACAATAGTTCTTTATTACAATCTCTTTCATTACAATGAATAGACTGTCCTGATTCTTCTCTCTCCTCCAGTTGAAGTTGCTGGCTATTATCTTTTTTAAAGATAGTGAAAATTATCATTCATTTCTTTCTTCAAAAGAAAACAAATGCTTAAAACTTTCTTGGAAAAGCCATCAGAAGAACTTTGAGGAAAGAATGCTAATTTCTAGAGATACAAAACTATGACAAGATTCTTCAGAGTTGTCTAAAATTTTTAGGAGTCTTGCATTTCGATACAGATTTTTCTTCCTGAAAAATATCTTTAAAGAACATGAAATAAGATTACAAAAGTAGATTGATGCCAAATTTGGAGGGTTTTGAATACTGTTCAAAGAACAATAAACCTTTTACCTAGACAATGGGGAGGCAATGATATTTTATGAAGTATAGAATGATATGTGAATTAGGAAAATCAATATGATGGAAGTCACCATAGGAAGCTATTGCAATAGTTTAAGCAAGAGGCAATGAGGATTTCAATCAAGATTTGAGTTGAAACAGTTCTGATTGTTATCTGTGAAACATGGACAATTAATTTTTCCTCTTTAGCTCTGTTTTCTCATTGGCAAAACAAGTTCTTTCTGTCTGTAAATCTAATGATCATATGATTAAAAGGTAAAGGAGGGAATGGAAAAGAAAATGTATTAATGATAATTTAGAGTGAAAATTCTAAGGATTTGTTGTTAGGATGGAAAGGAAGAGACAAAAGTAGAAATGAAAAATAATTCCAAGAGTTTCAGCTGAGGTGATAATGGCAATAATAGCAGCATCATTAAAAAAATAGACAAATCAGAAAGAGGAAAACATTCTTAGAGAAAGATGATGACTTCACATCTAGACATAACAAAATTTGTTTCTGAATGACAGGAAAAATTTCATGGTTAAGGAATGATGTAGACTTAAAAGTTAATCTGCATTGAGGTGATGGTTGAACTTGTAGCAATGGATAAGGCCATAGAAGAGGGAGATAGAAAAAAAGAGAAACGATCAAGTTTGCTTAAATATATTCATTCAGTTGGCAAGAGGATGAAGGGAAGTAAACATAAAAGACAATGTTCAGAGAAATTGTTAAACAGGTAGAAGGAAAAGCAAAAACTACAATGTCCCAGGTTCAGGGGAAGAGTGAATACCAGAACATGATTAGTGTTGCAAAATGCTGCAGGAAAATGAGGAAAAAATGCCTTTGACATCAGCACTTTGAAGATGGTTGGTGATATTAGAGGGAAGTTTTGGTAAAATGATAGGGAGAGGATTTGAGGGGTGAATGATGAAAAAAGGAATCACTGAATATGGATTTGTGGTTGTTCAATTTTTCCAGTTGTGTACAACTCTTTGTGAACCCACTTGGTATTTTCTTAGCCAAGTTACTAGATTAATTTTCCATTTCCTTCCCCAGCTCATTTTACAGATTAGGAATCTGAGGCACACAGGTTTAAGTGATTTGCACAGAGTCACACAACTAGTAAGTGTCTGAGGTCAGATTTAAATTCAGGGAATTTTAATTTCAGGCTTGGTGCTCTATCTACTGCACCTGGAGACAAGTATCATGGTAGATGGAGGGAGGTAGCAGAGTACTAGAAACATTTTTAAAATAAAGTAAACATGAATATTATCTACAATGGGGAAAAGAGCCAGTAGGAGAGGAGAGAGTGGAGATACATGAGAGAAATGCAATTATTGATGGAATAATGGATCAGTGTCCTTAAAGTGATGGAGTCACAAGCACAGGCATAAGCTTAACTTTGGATAGACATGCCCCCCTCTTTCTTTGGAGACTAAAAATAGAAGGATAAGAGGAAACATTAAGGGACAAAGAAGTTTTGAAGTTAGGGATTTGACCTGCATATTTAAAAAAGCTATTTTTTTGATTTATTTATTATCTAAACTTATCAATTTTTATATTTCTTTAGATATATTGAATTTTAAACAAGATATTTCTTAAATAAACTTTTTTTGGAATTAAATAAGAAAAGCCATTAAGCTTTTTATAACCTTAAAGTAGTGATCACACTACCCAGGAGATAAAATATAGAAGGAGAAATCATACATATATATATATCACATTATTTAAAGCAGTATTTTTAGGATAATAAAGAAGTAGGAACAAAGTAGATACTCATCAATTGAGTAATGGGTAAATACATCATGGTAATGTAAATATAATGGAATAATATGGTAATGTAAGAAATGACAAATATGAGGAATTCAGAGAAATGTGGGGAAACTTATGGGATGATGTAGAAGTATAAACTAGAGAACTATATATACAATTGTTATAACATTGTAAAAGATTCTGAAAGATATCTAAATTGAGATTAATTACTATGACCAATTTTTTGGTCATAAAAATTATATCATAAAGTACATTTTTCTCCTTTTAGTAGTGTTGCATTGAGTGTCAGATATAGCATTTCTCATCAGTTTAGTTTGTCCTTTTTTTTTTTAATAAGGAAGGATCCAAGAGTGAGAAAGTGGGGGGAGAGCAGAGTTTATCATGAAATGACTATGGTATTTTAAAAAAGCATCATTAAAACTTGAAATTCATGAGTATTTAATGGACTATGTTCCATGAAACTATCTTTATAGTAGTTCAATTACAGACTTGTGGACATATGTTCATGGAAGTATTTGGCTTCATTTTAACTGTTATACTATGTCTAGAGCCTGCCATAACTAGATGAATAGAAGAGGGATTTTTTATTCCCCCTATGTCCTAGAAAACAGATATATGCCAAGTTGTTCTGCTCTTATAGGTTCATTTTTACTAAGTCTATTCTTAAGATCTTATTTAGTGGTAGCAATGTTAGAATTGGCCTGGTGCTTTATACCTCTTTTGAACAGCAATATTTACACTGTTGCTTTAATTGATGATATAAAAAGCTCTGATGTAGAGGCCAAAGGAAATCTTCCTCCTAACTCTTGTGAAAGAGATTCTTCTTTTTAAGTGGGATTATTGAAATAAGAATCATTTCTAATTTCATAGGTCTCTGAGTCCACAATTGTAAAAAGAGGCAAAGATTGTGTTTCTCATTTCTGTTTCTGACCAAGAGATGTGGAGAAAGAATAAAGAGTGTTAGATATTAATAAATGTATCTCAGTTTTCTTTCCTCTCCCACCTTAATGGAATCACTCCTTGTCCTGGATAACTTTTTCCTGACTTTCTACCAGAATCCCCAGAAGGGTGTGAGTTGTATAATTCCCTGAGGAAATCTACATTTTAATTCAGCTGAAAGTATTTTTAAAAAGGGAAGGAGGGAGGCAAAATAATAGTGATATGATTTATTTTTGACTTTTAACTAACTATTTTTTAACAACTTAAACACTTAACTTTTTATTATTTATTTTCAACTCATGGGATAAAACAAACATTTCCAAACATGTGATTAAACATAAAATGGCAAATCTACTATGCACAGCTGTCTATTCCTTTCAAATATACAATGAAATTATCCTATAATTTTTTTTTCTTCTCTTCCTTCCACCCCGACTTTAGAGATGGCTACCATTAGACACAAATATGTGCATATACACACATCCATATGTAAAATTATTCTATATATACTTCTATTTATCAGGTCTTTCTCTGGATTCATCTTTTTTCATATGTCTTTTATTTAGGAGAATTTCAGGCAACAGTCAATATTGGTGGTGGGGTTGAAAGGGAATATTATTTAGTGGGTTTTCTTGGGAAATCAGACTCTTGTAAGCCTATTCTACCCAGCAAAAGAAATGGCTTTTCCTTGGAAGTTCCTAGAAAGAACACTATTAGAGAGTGACAAAAATGGATTCTAGCTGGCCCTATCCCATATATTTATCCCTTAGTCCAGATTTGACTATTTGCAGTTGAGGATATATAAGGATACCATTTAAAGAATGTTTTATATTTTGTCTTTGTTTTGCTATGTGTTGGAATAATTCTCTTCTCTAACATATATTGTGGTACTTGGCACATAGTATGGGTTTAATAAAATCTATTTGACTTGTTGACTTGTCTTGACTTTATATGGATTAAAAAATAATTCACAACTGAGTGCCCCTCTAGCTCTCTGCCTCTACCTCACAGGAATTTGTAGATTCATGAGAAAATTTTTAGTGTAGGTAAAAAATTTTATTTTCTCTTTCTGCCCTAATATATTACCTCCTGTGACCTAAGGACTAGACCTGATATTTTATTGATATAGAGAACTCTCAGAATGGTATTTGCACCTTAGAATTTACTGGGGTAAAATACTGAAGAGCGGAAAGGGACCTGTATGTGCCAAAATGTTTGTGGCAGCTCTTTTTGTTGTAGCTAGAAACTGGAAGTTGAATGGATGTCCATCTATTGGAGAATAGTTGGGTAAATTATGGTATATGAAGGTTATGGAGTATTATTGCTCTGTAAGAAATGACCAGCAGGAGGAATACAGAGAGGCTTGGAGAGACTTACATCAACTGATGCTGAGTGAAATGAGCAGAACCAGAAGATCGCTGTACACTTCAATGCTGTATGAAGATGTATTCTGATGGAAGTGGAAATCTTCAACATAAAGAAGATCCAACTCACTTCCAGTTGATCAATGATGGACAGAAACAACTATACCCAGAGAAGGAACACTGGGAAGTGAATGTAAACTGTTAGCACTACTGTCTATCTACCCAGGTTACTTATACCTTTGGAATCTAATACTTAATGTGCAACAAGAAAAGGGTATTTGCACACATATACTGTATCTAGGTTTAATTGTAACACATGTAAAATGTATGGGATTGCCTGTCATCAGGGGGAGGGAATGGAGGGAGGGGGGGGATAATTTGGAAAAATGAATAAAAATAAGTAAAAGAATTTACTGGGGTACACTGTTGTGTAGATGTTAGGACCAGAACTTGAACCCATATCTTCCTGGCTTCAAAGTCAGTTCTACTATGTCCCAGATGACTACTCCATAAGCCAGAAAAATATCCTTTCTTTGAATTATTTTTTCATTGCCAAATTTGAAGAGATTTAAGAGACTCTAGTGCCATGAAGCCCTCATGATGTGTTTACTTCTAAAAGTGATCTAATTAATTATTTCCTTAACAGAGAAAAATCTGGCTTTAAAAAGTTCTTGCAGGCATATCTTTTTACTTTTAATGATTTCCTCCCTTATGCTTTTAAATTTTTTTTTCTGGGAAACAAAAAAGAAATTTAATTGGATTCTCAACTTGGTATGCCAATTACCATTCATTCATTCAGCCAATCACTCTGGCAACAAATATTTGTTAAATGCTTGTTGTGTTACTCTGCAACAGGCATATGGAGAAATAGATTTTAACTAGGAAATTCCCTGATCTCAAGGTCTTGGAAGGGAATGAGGCTGAAACAAAGATATATCATATTTAAAGATGCATTAAAAATGTGGAATAAAGTGGCATATGAGATCTGAGAATCATTACCTGTGGAGAGGAAGAGGGATGACCATGTAAGGTAGTGAGATTTAAAAGGCTGGACGAGAATTCATTGGATGAATAGGGAAATTCCAGACGCGCCGAGGGACATGTGCAAAGACAAGAAGTTCTGAAAACAAATGGCCCATCTGGTCAGAGAGAGAGTAATCCAGTCTGGCTGGAACAGATAGCACAAAGAAAAAAGTAATATGAGAAAAAAGGTAGGATGGTACCAAATTGTAGACAGCTTTGAATTTCAGGTAAAGTAGTTCAAATTTCACTTTGGCTCTGAAGATTTTTGAGCAGTTAAGTGACATGACTAGATTCATGCAGAAGGAAGTTTAAACTGGCAGCAGGGGATATGTGTGGGTAGGAGAGTGAGGACATTTATTGCAAAGTTATTTCAATAGTCCAAGCCTATAACAAGGGGATATGGAGGACTTGCACTAGGGTGGTAGCTACTCAATGGAGATTGAGAGGGATGATAGATTCAAGAAATTTTATATGGATGGAATCAACAAAAATTAACTGGAATTGAAAGAATTTTTAACAGCTTATGTGATTTTACTATTCTTCAAAGAATTCTTGTTGGAGCCCCATCGGCACAGATCCCTCACTCTCTGGTAGTTAGAGAACTTGGAAAAGCTTTTTTTTTTTCTTCCTCTTTAATACCTTGTCATTGGAAATTGACTCAAAAATAGTCTTTTTTGACTGACCTGAGTGTCAGACATTACCTAACTAGCTATGTGGTACTGACTTTTTTAGCCACATGGTAATCCTCAAAGACAATAACCAAATTGTGAAGGATCACAGTCTTCAAAGATGGAAAAACATCTTTTTAGGAAAGCCTGAAACTTAGCTATTTCAATATATCGGTTCCTTTTCAGGATTCAGAGATACTTTGGAATAAGAACAGAAAGACCTAGGAAAATATGATTATAAATCTTGTTCCTAACAAAGATTTCTGAAGCAGAAATAATTTTAAATGCTTTCAAAGTCAGTCTGTGAACATTTATTATTGAGATTAAGGTATTGGGAGTCTATATTAGGTTAATTGAGATGAAACACATACAAAAAATATCCATTTCTATTTTATACTGTTATTACATCAAAATAATTCTCCACAAAATGTAGGTAATATTTTAAAATTAAAAACTCATCATCTCTACTTACTAGGTTCCTTCAAATCACAAACTAAAATCTCATCTTCTATGGGAAGTTTTTTTCAACACTTAATTCTAGTGACTTCCCACTCAATCATTTCCTATTTATTCTGTTTATAGCTTGTTTGCATGTGTCTGTTTGCTTGTTATATTCCCAATCAGATTGTGAGCTCTTTGAAGGACTGTCTTTTCCTTTTTTTTTCATCCACAATAACTAGCACACAGTAGGTATTTAATAAATGTTTTCATGTCTGACTGATTTTTGCAATAAATATGATAAAAATGTGTCCAATTAAGATTTACAGTTTCAAATCTCTAATTCTTGGAAGAAAGGTCATGTAAAGTTGATTTGCTGAATGAATACTTGAATGTCCATTGCACTGATTCGTTGGAATAGAGTAAATGTGGCAATTCTATTTGGAATTTGTGAATTCCATTTACTAGCATTTATTAAGTATTTTCAGACACTGATGGGCAGTTTCTCAGTCTGGATTCCCTGAGAGGCCAGAAAGAATCTCATCCAGTTAAATAAAATGAGTAGCTAAACAGAAATGAAAAGATTTATTAGCATGTTAATAAAGAGACTGCTTTCTGAGCACTTAACAGGAGAGAAGAGAAAGGGGGAGCTTTAGTATCCTAGGATATAGATTTGACTTACATAGACTTTTTTTTTAGACATGCTTAGAGTAAAGAGCAAATCAGTAGCATTTTGTGGCATTTGAACAAATCAATGGGGTACACTCTCTCCCTGTAGGAAAATTGTGTGTTGGATGGAGTCTTTTGAAGCTAAGAGTGTTAAGTGCAGTAGTGCTGAGTATATTTAGCCTTAGGTGGATGGTTGCTGTTATTTAGTCAACTGAGGAAGGGGGTTGAGGGTGGAGATACAGCGGCAATTATTCAGTTAGATTTTTTTTTAAAATCAATCTGCAACATAATAGGGGATGTAGTCCAGACAAATAGGCCATTCCAATAACAAAGTTATTCCTCTACATAGCAAAGTAAACTATTCATAACACAGAACACAGAAAATGTCAGAAAGTTTAGATCCTTTTAAAAAGTCATAATGAGCATCTGACTTTCTTTACAAATTGACAGCAAACTGAAAAAAAATTGGTTATAGTTATTCCTTTTTTGTTCCTAGATGATGGAAGTAAAAGTACGTCTTTTCAATGCTTCCATATTTCAGGTGTCCGTGTCTTAATTTGTGTAGTTGCTCCCTCTTCTGACATAGGCTGCAACTACACCCTTGTCCTTTAGGTAGCAGACACTGAATTGTGTGTAAGGCTGAAAAAAATTATTATCCAGTTATGTACCTGCTGATAACCAACAATCTCATATGTAGCAGGGCTGATGAGAGACAAAAGTCCATTGTCGGGTCACCCTTTTCAGGGTGATTAAATCTGCCAGATCTTGTGCTCCATTAAGCACTGTGTTCTTTGAAAATCCTAAGGTCCTCTTGCAGGATGGATTGAGCCATCAGAATGTGACTTCATTTAGAGGTACTTAAAAACCGGAGAATATTATGATATTGGAGGTGCTTAATGAAAGCTGAACTGAATGTAAGAGACAGAGAATACAGGGGGTAGAAAGGGTAACGAAGGAGAAGGAATTTTGAGTGAGCAGGAAAAGAAAAAAAATGAGAGGGGGAGGGAAGAAAGAATGAAGCTTTGAAGAAGAAAAAGAAGTCACTCAAACTCTGCAGGGAGAATTTTAAGTCTGATTCTGTACAAACAAAGATAAGAATATCACACAGCTAAAGTCTGCAAAGAATTTACATTTATTATCGTATTTGATTTTCATACATAACCCTGATAGGTAGATAGATGCTATTATTATCCACATTTTACAGGTGTGGAAATTAAAGTTCAGTGATTTTAAATTGATATGTCCAAAGTCACAACACTAGGATGATGTGTTACTCTGACTTTAATCCCTTTAACTTTGTTGTTTTCTCCTATTTCACCATTTCTCTTTGCCAGGAAAAGTAAGGGATAGGCATCCCTTTAGTCTTACCCTTGTTGCAGGGTTGGAAATATTTAACTGGGGAAAATGGGCATAATTCCCATGAGATGAAGAGGTAGAGAACAGAAGGTTTAGACAAGGGGAAGTGGCTGGTGGTAAAGAATAGCATCTGGGTATATGTTAGCTCTTTTGAAATTGCCCCTTCTCAATGTCCCTCCCCTCAAAAGAATTTTTGATCTGCTTATTATTATTTGAAATGCCTTTAACAAAAATCCCACTGCACAATTAGAGATAAACAGTTAACAAATTCAAAGACCTAAAAGAGTTAATAGTGGTAAAAAATAACTTTCAGTTATTAGCGATGACAGTCAAATTAGAATCCATACTCCTATATCCTTTCCTGTTTTGAGAGGGAGATAGGACTAGAAGATTAGAAGGTTTTGGACATATATATATATATATGATTGCTGGGGAAGAGAGAGGAATGAGATACCTAAGACAAATTTTCATAATTTCATCATATTGTGAGGAGGCTGTTTTGTTTACCTTTTTGCTAGGTGGACAAACATAAGGTATGGGAGGAAATATTTCACATTTTGCATGGCTGTACATGCTTATATCTTATCTGGAATTATAACAAGCAGAAGGGTGTCAGCTGTTTGATATTCTACTTTGTTATATAAGAAAGAAAGGAAAGGTACAGAGAAAGAGAGAGCCAGGTTGAATATGAGTAAGGACTTCACAATTCTTCACTTAGAATTTTGAACTGAATAATATTTCTGGACCATCCCCCATTTTACAGGTGAGGAAACAAAGTCCTGGAATTTTGAAGTGACTGCCCAAGATACAGAGGCAAGAAATGCTGTGCATATTACAGCATTCTCTGGATAATTATTTACATGTAAAAGACCCTTTGTCCTCCAGGGAAAATTGCTTTACTCAGATCTGTATCTTGTTGTTACTGTTAGGTCACTTCTGTTATGTCTGACTCTTTGAGATCCCATTTGGGGTTTTCTTGGCAAAGATACTAAAGTGATTTGCCATTTTTTTATAAATGAGGAAACTGAGGCAAACAAAGTTAATGAATTGCTCAGGATTACAAAGGTAGGAAATGTCTGATGTCTGGTTTGCATTCTAGAAGATGAATCTTCCTAACTTCTGCTGGCCTGGCACTCTGTGCACTGTGCCATGTAGCTGCCCAAAATACATGTTAAGTTCATAAAGAAGCTGAGTGACTTCCCATGACTACAATTCTGACTCAGTCTGTAATGATATTTTACACTGTTAAACTGCTAGACCTTTCTCTGGTTCTTTCAAATTTTCTTCCCTATTCAGAGCAGGTTCTCAGGGATTTCAAAACGGCAAATCTTAGTCAATATTTGTTTGCTGAATTTTTCTTTCATTTAAAAAAATTCTCACTTTTCTTGGATATCTACAGAGTTCAGAAGGCTAAAAAACAGAGGCCTGATGGATAAGCATAAGAGAATCAGAAACATCTCCCAGTTTGGACCCATTTGTTCCTTTTTTTCTTTTTCTTCATTTCTTCTCCTTTCACTCAGCCCTTCCTGTCTTCTTTATTCATTCAATCACTTAAATATTATCCAGACTATGTTAGTCAGCATTTTGGTCTTTGTGTCTTTAGTTAATCAGTATTTTATCTTTAGCTACAAATCATTCAGATCACCATACTCATCAATTAATAATACAACATTGAAAATTTACCAAATTTACCAAAAATCATATCCAGCTTCAAGGGGAACAAGAAGAAGATGATAAATTCAAAGGAGGATATTTTTATCATGTAAAGTTCAGAAAAACAGAACACGACAGTATGTTACCAGGGATAGATTTTTTAAAAATCATCAACAGCCTACATAGTCATTTATTACATCAACTAGTATTTATTAAGGACCTACTAGACAAATGGTATTGTACTAAATATTAGGAATACAAAAAAGAAAGAAGGAAAACCTTGCTCTCAAGGAACTCACTGTTTAATGTACAGAAAAAAAGAGAGGTTAGAAAGAAATAGTGTTATAAGTACCTGGACATGTCATTGAGGTTGCTTCTGGTTTAGAAAAAAAATAAAGAGAATTAATTTCCCATGAATTATTAGGCATTAACATTGTTCACCAAAGGTACTCTTAATGAAATTCTGTCAGAAGGTTTCTTGTCACATAAGTATCTCTAAAAAGGGGAAGAACAATGATAGGAGGAGCAGATAGGGAGGAAGAAATCTGTGAATATTTTTATTTTTGACTTGTCATTCTCTCAGCTTTCCATCTCATCCTCTCACATTGCTATCACAGTATTTTGATTATCAAAGGCAAAGAAGATATTTTCTTTCCACATTTCAATTCAATTCAATAAGAATTTTTAAGTAATAATTAAGTGGTAGGATTTTACTCCTCTCTCTCCTTGTCTCTGTCCTTTTCTACCACCATCTATCTTTATCTCTGTCTACATCTCTCTATCTCCCTCTCTGATTTTCTATCTCGTTTCCTTCTCTCTTCCCAACTTTCTGTCTCTCTTTGCCCTCCAAAGTTAAGTAGTCATGATTTCTTTATTGGACACTTCTTTTTATCTAGATATAAAATCTCCAGGAAAAGAGAGTATGATAATCAAACATTTAGCACATAAGTACTTAAAATTTCTTATTGGACAACAGAAACTTCTTACAAAATTCCCTATTATGGAAACGAGCATGTTGGATTAATTGGAACTGCTAGAATTTCAAAAGACTATTACCTCAGTAGGGTATATTCAGTTTAATATTTTAAATAATAATCAATTCAGAAATGTTCAGCGATCACATAAAAATACATTATCATCCTCATCATAGCATCATCTTCATTATTATATTCCACTGCTTATATTTTACTCTTAAAGATATCTCAGAAAAATTGAACATATGAAGAATCTGACTAAATAGTTCTAGTCTCTTTGGTGTAGTGATGCCTAAAAGAAATATGGTATTATATGACAAACAGTATTTGTAGACATTAGCATCCTCAACTGTCCCAGATCAGGAATAACTCCTGATTGAAAGGACTGGGTGAAGGACAACCAACCCAGAAGTATTTTGAGATTCTGAGCTTTTCCAAGGCCACCTGGGATTGACACAACTTAATTCTATCCTTCCAATAACTTTATATCTTCTTTATATATATTATTTTATTTAGTCTTTAAAACAGCTATCTGAAGTATGTTAGCACAATGTCTGGCACATAGTAAGAGCTTAATAAATGTGTGTTGATTGATTGATATAGCACAAATATTACTATGTCCATTTCATAGATAAAGTGAAGCAATGATAGCTGAAATTATTTTCCAAAACCACATAGCGAGCTAAAGAATTAGTATTCAATGTTTGTGACAGCCCTCTTTGTAGTGGCCAGAGGCTGGAAACTGAGTGGATGCCCATCAATTGGAGAATGGCTGAATAAATTGTGGTATATGAATGTTATGGAATATTATTGTTCTGTAAAAGAAATGACCAACAGGATGATTTCAGAAAGGCCTGGAGAGACTTACATGAACTGATGCTGAGTGAAATGAGCAGGACCAGGAGATCATTATACACTTCAACAACAATACTATATGATGATCAATTCTGATGGATGTGGCCATTTTCAACAATGAGATGAACCAAATCAGTTCCAATAGAGCCGTAAAGAACTGAACCAGCTACACCCAGTGAAATAACTCTGGGAGATGACTATGAACCACTACATAGAATCCCCAATCCCTCTATTTTTGTCCGCCTGCATTTTTGATTTCATTCACAGACTAATTGTACACTATTTCAAAGTCTGACTCTTCTTGTGCAGCAAAACAACTGTTTGGACATGTATACATATATTGTATTTAATTTATACTCTAACATATTTAACATGTATTGGTCAACCTGCCATGGGGAGGGGGAAGGAGGGGAAAAATTAGAACAAAAGGTTTGGCAATTGTCAATGTTGTAAAATTACCCATGCATATATCTGGTAAATAAAAACTATTAAAAAAAAGTAAAATAAATATATAAAAAATTAGTATTCAAACTCAGATTTCCAAATCCAGTGCTCTTCCCTTTGTATCACAACCACTTGTCTTCCCAAGTGATGTAATGCAATGTAATTCAAGTCAACAAGCATTTATTAAGTTATAACCATTATTGAACATGCTATGCTAGGCACAGGGAATATAAAGATTAAAACCACAGTAGGCTCTGTTCTTAAACATCTTGCTTTCTACCAGAGTAATGCAACCATTTTCACTAATATATCAATATCATCCTTTCGTAAGTACAGAAGATTTCTTGACATTTGAGAATTAGTCATCTAGGCGGTGACTGTCTAGAAGGCTGAAGTCCTGGACTGTGTAATGATAAATGCTTCAGAATAACTACTAAGGTCAGATTGATTAATAAAGGAAGAGAATATTAATAAAAAATGAAGTCATCATCAGGAATTATTTTAATTCTCTCATAAAATATTTATCAGGTATGGTTGTTCAAGTCTCAAAGGCCAGATGAATTGCAACCCAGGGTACTGAAAACATTTGCAAATGTGATTATGGAATTACTATCCATAATCTTTGGGAGACCTTGAGATGATTAAATATTTAAATTTCCAAAAAAAAAAAAAAGATTGAAACTACAGACAGGTAAAGTGGAGAGAGCATACCAGCTTTGGAACTAGAAGACCTAAGTTCAAATACTACTTTTGAAAATAACTGACATATCACTAGGCAAGTAATTTTACTTGTCCCCTACACTCATTTTTCTTATCTATAAAATGCAGATAATAATAACATGTAACTATAGTGATGATCAAAGAAGATAAAGTAAAGCCTTTTACAAGCCTTAAAGTATTGTACAAATGCTAGATTGTATTGTTATTATTTTGCCACATCTAAGAAAAATTCTAGAAAAAGATATCAAAGAAATTACTTGTAAGCATTCATTACTGGAGACATCATGCATTCACTAAGAGCAAGTTAAATTAAAGGATGTTGATTACTGACCTGATACTGACCTGATTTCTATGTTGTCTTGCCACATAAAACTAATTTTCTCAAATGCTTGAATATTTCAATAGACTTGTGATTTTTTTATGTGGGTTCTTTTTTCCATTGGCACAAATGGAAACTCATCTATATCTTATCTTTTGGGATTCTTGTCCACAAATAGGCTCATGAAGTTTCCATAGACCTACATAGTAGCTGGAGCATTCTGCTAAGTCTTTTAACATTTTGTGGATACCAATAGAGTAGCCAATTTGTCCATCTGTAACTCTTCACACTTG